>NC_136488.1:21150615-21180615 GCF_053919585.1 Euprymna scolopes
AGCCAAAAGGCCAATAAAAGCTGAAAAAGCTAAAAAAACCATCTATTAACAACAGACCTTTCATCTTAACCAAAAAAGCCAAGCACAAAAGTGTTACGGACAGACCGGCAGACTGACCGACTGACCGACGGACCGACGGAGTGAGAACTAAAAGACAGAACAAGTAAAGAAGGATTTACGGGACTACCAAAAGTAAACCCAATAAATTCCCCCCTTAATTCCGAGCATCCGTATTCCAAAATGAATTAATCTAGTACATACAAATGCATAAGCATACGTATGCATAAAACTTTATAAAGAAATATTTGAATGGGAAATACCAAATTTGTTGAGTAAGTTTTTTAACGGTTCAACTTCATTCTTCTAATTAATATACGCAAGTTTATGCGCTTGTTTGTGTCTTTCTGAACGCATGCACGTATGTACCCTTTTACAGTCACAAACATACATAGATGCTTACGTAATATGAACAGAAAACGGAACACCAGCAAATTAAGTCGAGTGAATCATAGCATATGGGAATTTGTTTTCAAACTGAATACATATTTGAAAACATATTTGTTTACCAACGAAAGATAGTCAACATGTTATTTGGTTGTTTATTAAGCATAGCATATCTATATCTATGTGAGCAGTGCACAAACGCACATACTCAAACACTTATATATATATATATATATATATATATATATATATATATATATATATATATACTAGCTTGTATATATACTAGCTTGTATTGTACGACCGGCGTTGCTCGGTCGTACAATACGCTTAAATATGATATTTTAATTTATGCAGATTGCGTATGTATTATTACATGATCAATCCTCGACTAAATATTATATAATACGATGAATAATTTGCCCGGTGGACTAATTATAAAAAAGAAAACAAAAAATAATGATAATGTTGTTCATCAAGATTTACGGCGATTTTAATGGTACATTTTCGTTTATCGTAAACTGAACTCATTAATAAGAAAAATAAAATAATATGCTGAGCTACACCCGGGCTTGAACACGGAGCCATCAAATGTGCAGCCCAATGCTCTACCACATAACTATATCTCCAGACGTCATTAAAGCTGTATTTTTTTCTAAAAACAAATGATTTACTGACATATTATTATCTCCCTTGTCGGTGCAAACTAAAAGTTTCCCTTGTAAAAATTCTTTTTCATCTATAAGAAACAAAAGACTATATTTAGGATCGGATTTTTTCGATTTTCAATACTTATCGTACAAAATTTATGAAAGAAATTTATGTAAGAACACTGCCAGAAATATAAATTACCTTTGTGTGAAATTTGCAAAAGATTGACACAGCCGTTTCGGAAAAAAAAACTATAAGGAGGGAACTCACACACAGAAAGTGACTGCCTGGATAGATGAAACTCTACTCGATTAAGCAAAGCTAGGGAGATATTAATTAAAGTTACATTAGAACTTAATTACATTATCAAAAGAAACAAAGAAAGCAACATCAATATCGATGTTATTTTCTTTGCCCTCTACGTCTACAATGCTGTTTTTTCTCTTCTACTGATGAGAAGCATTTAGCTTTAAAATGACATGGCCTAGAGAATTGTCTCCCATCATTTCCGTTTAATTTATTACAATCACCCTGATCTTTATTGACATGATAATGTAATAACATTCTAATGAAACATTAATTATTATCTCCCCATTTTTGTTTATATGTAAATGTTATTTTGAAATTATTTCATATGGATATAAAATATTATGAAATGATATAATATATGAATGATAGATTTTCAGTATTTTCTTCAATAATGTTCAGCGTATGAAAATAGCTTAGTGGACGTATGAAAATATATTTATTTCAATTAAATTACAAATGCACGTCGATGTTTAAGAGAATCGTTGGCCCTGACGATTACCTACGGGCATGAAACATTAAAACTACGAAGCTAAATTGACATTAATATATATTTTCGTTCTTTCATTTTCCTTGATACAGACATATATTTTTAGAATTTGGGAAATCCACAACACCTACCATCTTGTCCGACATATTATGTTGGTAAATAAGTATATCATAATTGAAAATTAATGGAATTATTTCAATATTGTCATAATTTCCTTCGGTATTGACTCGTTCTACAAGACTGCATTATCATAGCCTTCAAACATAACTCCTTTCGTACTCAATTATTCTTTTTCTACAAGACTGCATTGTCATAGCTTTCAAATACAACTCCTTCCACCCTACACGCAATCCTTCAAGCAAACAACATCATCCTCATATATATATATATATATGTAATATATATAATAACCCTTATCCCTGAGTGGCTTCCGGGCCTTGATAAGTGGTGACCACTGTGTAAAAAAAAGCGAGATAAGACAATGATAGAATTCAGATGAAAAATCTTGATAGATATTACTTAAAGTAATACTTTCAAGGAGATCCTAGCCAAAAAGGAAAAGCTCAATATTTAAGAATAGAGCAATATATATGGATTAAGGAAATTAAAATAACCCCTTCTATATATTCCTTTGTCAAGCAATACATTCTTAAATCGAATATATGTTGTTTTTTCAGAATTTAAAATTGAATCACGAAACTTATATATATATATACTTTAAAGTTTTTCAACCTATATATATATATATATATATATATATATATATATATATATATATATATATATATATACAGTTAAAGTAACCTAAATGAATACTTATCAAAAATATTGAACCCCTTGTATCATTTACCATTATTTATTTATCTGTTTCGAATGACTGAATAATTCCTGCATTGACAAATGTGCCGTTATATTATTAAAAATTTTATTTCATTTTTAAAATAAACGTAATCAAGATTATTAAACTTTCAATATTAATCCGTCTTTTGGACGTAACTTACAATTCCAATTGAAGCAAACGAATAAAACAAATATAACAAAGTTAATATAAAGTTTAAATACTATGTAAAATCAGCCAATTAAAACAACACTGCTTAAATTTTACAGAGCAGAAAACAATTTCGTAGCTGAGCATTTTATTTATAAGTTTCCCTACAATTTAATAACTTAAGTAAACATGTAACGTAATAGAAGCTACGTGTTTTTTTATAAGAACTACAAATAATTTCAAATGGTTATGCGATACCGTCTTTGAGAATTGCATTTTACAGAAAACTAAAACATATTACTTGTTTTCTTCTTAAATTTGGAGAAATACTTTTTTCGCAGATTTTTTAATATTACTTACATTTGTTACTTTCAAACTCGTTTTCTTGCAGAATCTGTCACCGATAGTTCTGGAGTTAGAATATTGACACACATAAATAAATAATATTCCCTCCATTTGATAGACCACTTTCATTATTATATCTTTTATTTATTATGTGGTCCACTATAACTTGAATAATTTTATTTATAAGCTTCTTCAGACATTTTGAACACTATTTAATGACAGAAATCGTCTTATTGTACGCTTCTCAAACAAACAGAGCGCAATACCTGAGATAAAATTATAAGGAATTATAGTTAAAAGCTATATAATATATAACAACACTTCCATTTTGGCGTTATAGGCATATAAGAGATTTCCATAAAGCAAGATAGGATTATTCAATCCGTTTCAAAACGGTATATAAAAGGAAAAATGCAAGACAGATTATTATATTGCAATTATCCACGTTATCCACATAAACTTTAAATATACAAATAACCAACAATAATAATTAAAATAATAAAGACACCAATACGTAATGTGTACTAATGGCTGCACAGAGATGATTTAGTATTTTGATTGTGCCGGCTCAACGCATCTGACAGCGTGTAACACGCACGTCTATGTTCAATACAACAATTTGCTGCAGAACAGTGGTGCCTTATATTAACGTGTAGCATTCACTGTTTAATGGAATCTCTCTATGGTCTTCATGTGTCTGCGATACTTACACTTTATTTGGATGGTAATGGATCCGTCTGATAAAACATGCTCGACTTTTAGAAATAGTTTAGAATCAAGCGATCCATCTTTAAAGATACACGAAGATGCCAACTAGAGTTAATCTGATTCAATTTAACGTAAATGTTTGATTTAACATGTTGCAGTAGGGGTAAGCATTATCTTAGTTTTTTTTCTTGATGATGAAAAGTCTGAATTCCCTTTAGACGAATATGAACTTGGGAGAATAATTATACTATAATCTGCATATCTTACTTTTTGTGACAAACCAAGTTTACATTATCGGCATAAAGGATTTCCAACAAAAAAGTTTCGTAGATCTTGGACATGACATTAAATCAAAACAGATTGAAGATTATACTAGTTATTTCAAAAAGTACAAGAACACTATTATCTATATAAAATATATAATAAAATAATATTGTTGCAAGCATGTTGCACTATTTAACACCGTAATATACAGCTTTGGGTTCGGAAATGTTTTTGCTGTAGGTAAAGCGTACTTTCCTTTCAGAACTAACTGTTGTAATGTCTGTATTTATGTAATGATTTATCTGTTTATCGCTAACGTATGTATAATCATGTTGGTTGCACTTCTACGAAGATACGTGCTCTGAAATAAATATATAAATTCTATCAATAAAACACACAGACGGTTTCATAACAAAACTTTTTTTTATTAAATTATTATTTCGCATGCAGTTGTTGTTGGACGTATCAAGCAAAGGTGGTGAAAGGTGAGGTTGACAAGCTAATAACGTCAACCGTGTGTCTCTCTCCGTCCGTCACTCTCTGTCCTCTTTGTTCGTCGAACCTACTGCTTGTATTGAAAAATTATTTTCTTTGTTTCATCAGAGGTCAATATGTGTGTCGACGTGGTATTTTCTTTCTTCTCTGCTAACCTAGATTTTGTGTGTGTGTGCAATCTCCGAGTTCCTTTATCCAACATAACAATCATACAAAATATAGGATGTAATGATATAGTTCTCTTAAATAATTCATCGGATAAATACCCCCAAAATTTGTTATGACATTGTTCACCGGATCACAAGAAAAACAGAACACGGGAATAGAGTAACAACATTTATTGACAGGAGTGGGGGTTGGTTCACTGTTTATCGACTACCGCCTTACGGCTTTGTCTTCCAGTCTTTATTGTGTATGGATCAGTTCATTCATAGGTAACACAATTTGTCTGATACGAAAATATCCCTCTGAATGTATTCACTTTCAATTATTCAGTTTATTCTTCTGTGATTGTGAACGTGATAATAAAATGTATCCTACAAAATATCTAATCTATTAGGTATAAACATTATAATGCTTTGTGGGTTTAATTTATTTAATCCCTTCATTGTGAAGAGCTCTCAAATGATTGCGAAGTTTGGGATAATTCAATGGAAGTTAAATCATATTTGCACTCAATTATAATTTTGATAAACTTGTGGCACTATTTCTCCGTGCCACTGCTTCTAACACATCCTGCAGCATGGCCTAGTGGTGATTTGACCATGTGCGTAGAGATACAAAGAAACGCCTTCCCATAATTCCTTTTCCTAGTTAAATCATATTTGCACTCAATTATAAGTGTGATAAACTTGTGGCACTATTTCTCCGTGCCACTGCTTCTAACACATCCTGCAGCATGGCCTAGTGGTGCTTTGACCATGTGCGTAGAGATACAAAGAAACGCCTTCCCATAATTCCTTTTCCTAGTTAAATCATATTTGCACTCAATTATAATTTTGATAAACTTGTGGCACTATTTCTCCGTGTCACTGCTTCTAACACATCCTGCAGCATGGCCTAGTGGTGATTTGACCATGTGCGTAGAGATACAAAGAAACGCCTTCCCATAATTCCTTTTCCTAGTTAAATCATATTTGCACTCAATTATAAGTGTGATAAACTTGTGGCACTATTTCTCCGTGCCACTGCTTCTAACACATCCTGCAGCATGGCCTAGTGGTGATTTGACCATGTGCGTAGAGATACAAAGAAACGCCTTCCCATAATTCCTTTTCCTAGTTAAATCATATTTGCACTCAATTATAATTTTGATAAACTTGTGGCACTATTTCTCCGTGCCACTGCTTCTAACACATCCTGCAGCATGGCCTAGTGGTGATTTGACCATGTGCGTAGAGATACAAAGAAACGCCTTCCCATAATTCCTTTTCCTAGTTAAATCATATTTGCACTCAATTATAATTTTGATAAACTTGTGGCACTATTTCTCCGTGCCACTGCTTCTAACACATCCTGCAGCATGGCCTAGTGGTGATTTGACCATGTGCGTAGAGATACAAAGAAACGCCTTCCCATAATCCCCTTTCCTAGTTAAATCATATTTGCACTCAATTATAAGTGTGATAAACTTCTGTATTTTAGCTTTATTTTGTTTTTATTTTTAAACAGTTCGATTAGGCTCAGATGGAGACAATCGTGGACTTTTCTCCAAAAGTCGAAGGTAATGGACGTAATCATTTGTAAATAAACCACCCGTTGTTTAAATTTATTCTAAAATTTTAATTTATTACGAAATTTGTCAGTGTTTAAAAACGTATTTCCTACAAAAAATCATTTAATTTAATAAGTGCCCTATATAAATAAACTGTTAGTTGTGTTATTTAATCTAAAATTATAATTTATTACGAAAACTGTTTTTTTTTACAACAAAGTATTTTTTTTAAATTTAATTTAATAAGTATCCCGATAAATAATGCTTTCGATTGTGTTACTGCATTCATGTATTAGTTTTCATATTTCCATAAACTGTAAAGTTCGTGATTGCCTCCACTTGTCTCGAATCAAAATTCTTTCAAAAGTGAAAACAAAAGGGAAGCTAAAATACGGGAGTAAGAAAAAATTTGTTCTGATTTATTGTTTAAAATATCAAACACGCCAGGCGTTGCTCGAGATGAAATGTGGCCCTTGTGTAGTCTTGTCCATTGCCCTAAACCAATATTGACATTAAAAAATAATTCTAAGATTTATAGTTTTATGATATACACGAACTAAAATAAAATAAAGTCGTTTTTACTGTTTATAGAAGTGCGGCGCCAACATATGCGCATGATGTTATTTTAAAACGCCCATGACAAGTTTTATATCATCATTTTATTCTTCATAAAATTTTAATCCGAAAACATTGCATTTGATCTTGGTATAGGATTTGTGTTTAATTGCGTTCATGGACAGAGGAAGATAGAAGGTGAAAGAAGAGAGATAGAGATATAGAGAAAAAACATCTAGTATAGATTATTTTAAGTATACATCCATTTGAATGTTTATCTTATATTCTCACTTGATATTTTTAAATGCGACACATTTCGCAATGTTCCTTTATTGAAATAAATAAAACAAATACATTGATAAATATTAGTACATATCGATATTATAAATAAACATTTTCTTTAATTAATCTCGGAATTCCCACGGCTAACAAAACAATGTTATTATTCAAGAACCTCAATAAAATAAATGCTGCTGAAATCTGAATCGTATTCCGTTTGATGCGCTGTATTTTTTAAAAATAAACTATTCCAAACATTATTTATCGAACCGTTCTCTTGTGATTGAAGTATAAATGGTTACATAATGGATGAGCTTATGTTAAGTAGTGGGGTTTATCTTGAGAAGAATCGAACTCAGTGCAAATAAAAAATAAAAGTGACACGAAGTTTGGGAAATAAATAGATTACCACGAATAATTTTTTTTTTTTTTACACAGTGATCACCACATATCAAGGCCCGGAAGCCACTCAGGGATAAGGGTTATTGCAAGTACATTACGTTAGTGTGGAGATTTGATGGAGTGTTTACTTAAGGGGGCGGTTCATTAGGAATTTGTTAACATTAGACTTGAAGACATCCAAGTTGTAGTCCGGAGGGAAGCAGGCAGACGGAACAGAGTTCCACATGCGTGCAGTTCTAAGAAAGAAGCTTTGTTCATGGAATCCGCGTTTTGATTTAGGCACAGATATAGAGTGGGGGAAATTTTTCACAGTGGATTCAGCTAGACGGGTGTTTTTCGTGAAAGATTGGCGAGGGGGGACCAGGGATTGGAGTTCAGACGAGCACCTGCCATGAAAATAACGATAAAACAAGGATAGGCTCGCAACGTCTCTTCTGTGAGAGAGGGGTTGCAGGGTAGAAAAAAGGGCATCCCCCACTAAGCCACGAAGTCTATTTTGTACTCTGTCAAGGCATGATAGGCTGTTTTTGGCAGCTCCTGCCCAGATATGGAAACAGTATTCCATCCTTGGACGTACTTGGCTTTTATATAGATATAGAATTGCATCAGTAGTGAGATATCTTCTGGAGCGGTAGAAGGATCCCACCATCTTTCCAGCGACCTTGGCAATAGACTTGATGTACGTGTTCCATTTCAGATCAGGAGTAAAGGTCAAACCCAGAAGCTTGTCAAAACACGGGACCTCACCCAGACGAGAGCCATCCATCACAATTGATGCCAGATGGGGATCAGAGCGTTGATGATGTAAGGATAGGAGTTTGGTTTTGGATGCATTAAAGGTAACTAGCCACATCTTCCCCCACTGAACCACGCGCTCGAGATCAGAGGAGAGAGAATCAGAGAGAACTTTGTCATTTACAGCCTTTGATGTGTTGCTGTAGATGGTCGTGTCATCAGCATAGATGTCAACGAATGATTTAAGTATGTGTTTAGGGAGGTCATTGATGTAGATCAGGAAGAGAGTTGGGCCTAGGATTGACCCCTGAGGGACCCCAGCATTTATATTGCAGGCCTCCGATTTTTGTCCATCTACCACTACTCTTATAAGCCTATCGGAGAGAAATGATTTAATGATTGAGAAAACATTTCCAGTTATACCGTAGCTGGAAATCTTGTGAAGTAGACCCTTATGCCATACCTTGTCGAAGGCCTTTGATATGTCAAGAGCAATTGCCCTAGAAAGGAAGCCTTTGTCAAGAGATTCACTAATCCTATGGATATAACCGTCAGCACATCTGCGGTAGATCTTGCAGAGCGGAAACCATATTGTGTGTCACTAAGAAGGTTATTCCTGCTGAGGTGGTTGACTATTTCTCTATTTAATATTGATTCCAGCAACTTACTCATAACACAGAGGAGACTTATTGGTCTGTACTGAGAGGGAGATGACTTATCACCTGAATTCTTAAATACAGGGCAAACTGATGAGGTCTTCCAGGGGGTCGGAAAGCACTTCTCCTTAAGGCAGCGCTTAAATAGTTTCGTAAGTATGGGAGCAAGTTCTGGTTGAAGCTTTTTTAACACTATAATTGGGATGCCATCAGGGCCAGTTGCTTTACTGGAATCTAGGTTCTTGATTAGCTTGGCGACCTCATGCACGGATATTTGTATGTTACCTAGCTTGGTCTGTGTTATAGGAGGAAATATGGGGAGTTTATGGCCTTCGTAGCATAGGGTAGAATTAGCTGCAAAGTTCTTTGCAAATAGTTTGGCCTTGTCTGACGCTGACGAGATGACCTCTGGTCCATTGATAATGGTTGGGATAGAACGCACACTTCTGTTCAGGATCCTATTTGTTATTTGCCAAAACTGGTGAGAACCAAGCCGCTGATCAGCTACCTTGGATTTAACAGACTGGGTATATAGCTCTCTTGCATTTTCTATTATCTTTTACAGTGGTTGCTGGCAGTCCTGAAAGCAGCTTTAGTCTCAGTGCATCTATTACGTTGGTAGCTATGGAAAAAGTGATTTCTGTGCGCGATAGCAGCAGCACATTCTGGGGAGAACCATGGCTGGCTTTTAGGTTTTTGTTGGAATTTTTTAGATGGTATGAATTGGTCTATGCCTACAATTAACCATTCGGTCAGATCTGATACTATAGAGGACACTTCCTTTTTAAACATGGAGTGCAGAGGTAAATCAGATATGAATGTACGGAAGCTATCCCAGTCAGCCATAGAGTATCGGTATACAGTACGGTGGAGGGGTACGTCTGGGGGCTTCTTACATTTCGTTTTTATTTTAACAGATACGACGGAGTGGTCGGAGGATCCTAGAGGAGAATGAACGGTACATGAACGTAGCTCAGGGGAAGTTGAGAGAAAAAGGTCTAAGAGGCTTGCATATTGATTGGGTGTATCGGGCACACGGGTGGGTTCGCAAACTATCTGAGTGAGGTCATAAGCAATGGCAAAATCATGACAAAACCTCCCCTCATCATCTGTCTTATTTGAATGGGTCAGCCATTCCACGTTATGGACGTTGAAGTCACCACAGATGTGGATGTTAGCCGAGGGATGTGAAGACAGTATGTGGTCTATTTTCTCAGATATGCTCTTAAAGATAGTAACTCCGCTGTTGTGGGGCCTATAGAGGGCAAATATAAATGCAGTGGTGTTAGCAAGTGCAACCCTGAAGCACATAAAGGGTAAATTAGGATCTTCTCTAGAGATATCCCTGCCACATGGGAAGCCATCCTTAATGTAGGCACATATTCCATGCCCATGGCGATCTTGGGTGTCAGATTTAGTTGACGGTGTGATGTTATGTAAGATCAGATGAAGTTTAATAGATCAAAATATAATTTTTAAAAATGACCTCAGCCGACGTGGCATTATTTCACAGCTATTGCGGTCGATGGAATGCACTCGGTAGAGATCAAGTGTGAAAATGTAATACTTAAATAGAAGTAAAAATCGCCAAAAGGCAAAATATTGTCCGTTAGTCTTTTTCTTGTGCGAGTCATTTATCTCTACAAAATTACCCTATTGAAAATTCTCAGCGAACATCTATCTCCTCTAAAGAGTAGTTTTATTTGTCTAGCAGAACTGGGCATGGTTAGGGGAAAACGAGGCGAATCATATTGGGGAAACTAGAAGAAGAAAGAAGCGATCAATGCAGAAGAGCAAAACAATGACAAGAAACACATATTTATTACTAGGAGGACCCGTAAACCGGCGTTGCCCGGTGGAAGCATAACACAGGTCCAGAACAGAATCGTTAAAAGACTCTCCTCGAAACAAATTAAACTACAGTTATTGTTGTTGTTGTTGTTGTTGTTGTTGTTGTTATTGTTGTTGTTGTTGTTGCTGTTGTTGTTGTTGTTGTATGCCACTGCCGTCTGTGAAAAATAACGGACACTAGCGGCCGTGGTCCAAATGAAATAATCTAGTTTCAACTGTCGGATAATACTGTTTGTGATTGTCAAAACTGTTGGTTACTGGCGAAAGATCGTCGTTTGGGGCAATAACCTTCAGGTACTGACTGGTTGTAAACCATTTAAGGCGAAAAATCATTATTACATAGTTATTTGCCATACGTAAATTATTCTAACTTAAAAAAAATACGAAAAATGGTCTAAATCAAATCAGAGGTAGATAACTGCTTTCTACCGATGACAGTATCTTTCCAGTCGGCCATCGTTTTTCTTCTCGATATACTGCACGCATTTTTCTAAAAGTAGCTCTATCACATCTTTTAAATAATAAAATAATTCACAAAACGTAAAAGTGATAAAAACCAAATAACGATCAAATCAGATACACAATAGAACAACACTTCGCCTCCTCCCTGGAGGCTCCTATTTACAAATATCTGTTGACTTAGAACTAACGAGGTAGAATAATTTCTCCTAGCGCTCAGCGAAACTAACTTGCACTCCCACATCTCTTCAAACCACTTTAACATGACTGGTTTATCTTCAACTTTGTTGTAAGAACTCTGACCGACACATGCACGAACTTGGAGTCTATATTCGTAACACCCTCACCATGACTAGAAAATCAAAACTAAAATCAGACGACCAGGCCTTCATATGCTTTAGACTAGTTTTGCAACATAACCTTAGCTACTTATATTTTCTTATCGTTCTCTTTCGTCTCAAGACTATACCTTAATCAATCACGTCTCTGTCAGAATAGATGTAGCAATCTCCCTAGACGCTAGCGTCCAAATACATATATTTGGTGACTATAATGTTCACCAGAAAATGCACTGAAGCGCGGAAATTAGGAACTCGTGACTTCTGGAAAATCTATAACAGTGTAGTCTATAATGAGCCATCAACAATTCCTCCAGTATCCAACAATCTTGAAATTGTTTGCACGGCAAGCGTGAACGCTAATCTGCTTGTCCATCAATTTGCCTCCAACCACTCACTCCTCGATTTCTTCTGGGGACGGAAACCACACTAAATAATCTGCAAATCACCCTTTCTGAAGTATATGATATAATAATAAACTAGACACGTTAAATATGTGTAAACTTGATCCTATCCCGGCTGTATTATAGAGAAAATGATCCGCTGACGTTGCTCCAGTTTTCATCAAACTTTTCAACAAATGTCTGAATCTTGCTTTCCTAACTGCTGGTAAGCCACTTTTGTGGTACCAATTTGCAAGAACTCTGGCGAAAAAATTGACCCGTTAATTTTTCACCCCTATTAGTTTTCTTCCTCTTTTCGCCAAAAAATGTGAGCCCACAATTAATCAAGATTTATCCCACCACCTTACAGATGCTAAACTTCTGCCGCTCAACATGGGTTTAGACAATTCTGTTTTACTGCAGAAATTCAAACTGTAATCTCTACACGTATATACAATACACCGGATAAAGCAGAGGATGCTAAAGCAGTAGCCCTAGATAAGGCCTTTGTCAGGTTATGGCATGATTGTCTTATGACATTCAGATCCTATAGTATTACTGGACACATACTTAACATAATTAAATCCTTATTAAATAAGAGAAGAATCTAGGCTGTCTTCGACGGTTGTACAGCTAAACAATATGATATAAATGCGGGTGTACCTCAGTGGTGTTTCCTAGAACTTTTATTATTCCTAAGATCCATAAATGCCCTCCCTGATGAAATTGTCTCTGAGATGGGTATATTTGCTGTCGATACCACGCTCTATAACAGACACGAGGGCAAAACGAATAAAGACATATCCAAGGCAATGGCAGAAACACTGAAGAATGACATTCGATCTGTGGTGGAATGGGGACAAAAATGGATGGTCACATTCAATGCTGCCAAGACTAAGCTCCTTTCCTTTAATAATTTCAAGAAACCTTCCCAACTACTAATAGCCATGACTAATGATACATTACCTGAAAGTAGCTCGTTCAAATTCCTCGGCTTATCGTTCACGGGGAACATGAGTTTGAACAGATACATTAAATGCATAATAAAGGCTGCTACAAAAAAGGTGGTCTCTCTCTCTCTCTCTTTCTCTCTCTCTCTCTATTTCATGCTAGAAAGCTACTTATTACTGGGAGTATCCTGTACCTTTACAAGGCCACCGTTCGCCTATGTATGGAGTATTGTCGCCACATTTGGGCTCGTGCATCTGCTACTAGTCTCTCCGTCTTAGACAGGGTTCAAAAGAGAGTCATTAACCTAATAGGTCCCGCATTATCAGCTTTAACTGCTGTCCCATCGACGAAATATTGCATCCCTCTGCCTGTTTTTCAAGTACTTTAATGGTAGTTTCTCCGATGAACTACAGGTTTTAGTACCACCTCGACAAAACAGCAAAATCCCACCCCTACACAGTAGATATCCCTAAATGTAAGAAAGCCTTCTACTCTAACAGTTTCTTCCCTATGACTGCTAGACTGAAAAATAAAAACAAACATAGACTCCTTGAAGTCTTGGTAATCGCGCAAAAATAGAAAATTAAATATTGGTACCCGGAAAAGTATTTATGGGTGTTTTTTTAGGTGGCGGTAGTGGCGTATCTGTATTTTTCTTTTTCTTTTTTTTTTTGCATATTTACATTCTCAAACCAATGCTGTGTTTATATTTTGAGAGTGTTCTGTCCGAGCAAAGAAAGAGCAATATGTGTTTGTTTAAATTTTATGGTAGCTTCGGGTGCGCAAGGGAAGATGTAACAATGAATGTTAAAATGCCAATAATTCTCAAACCTTTTGTTAGTGCTCACTGTAGTAAAATTATAAAGGTTCCAGTATTTAATTTTAATAATTTTAAGCAATTTTCAAGACATTAAAGTTGCTACATTGGTGTTTTAGTAGAATTGCATTGATTTCATTTTATCTGTTTATGTGATTATCGATTGTTTAAAAACGTTTAAAGTACTTTTTACTTATGCATGTAAACAGACTGAATTGTTAAAAAAATAAATTTCCAGTATTAGGATAAGTTTAAAGTTACCAGCATTTCATTTTCTGTTTTTAAGCGATTAATTTGTTTGTATTTGTTTTTTAGAAGTATTGCGTACATAAGTTTTTCTTTTGTTAGAATGTATTCTCAGAATCCACCATGCAATTATTTTACCGCAGCAATCTGTAAAACGCCACGATTGAATGTGTCTACTATGATTGTTAGGTGAAAGTATGCAATAGTTGCAAAACACTATACACTCCTTACATTTGTAATGGGTTTCTAAATCATCACATGATTGTTTCAATGCGCTTCAGCAGAATCATAAGTTAAAAAAATAATATAATGAATGTCAAGAGAAAAAAGTAGATGTGTAAATGTATGAATCTATAAAGAAAAAAATAGAACTGCACGCCTGTGGAGCTCTTTTCCGTCTGCCTGCTTCCCACCTGACTACAACTTGGATGTCTTCAAGTGAACGTTAACAAATTCCTAATGAACCGCCCCCTTAAGTAAATACTTCATTAAATCTCCACAATAACGTACTGTATTTGCAATAACCCTTATCCCTTATCCCTGAGTGGCTTCCGGGCTTTGATAAGTGGTGACCACCATGTAAAAAAAAGGTAACATTATTCATCACGCCGCGGCATATATGTTCTGTGCAAATATCGTCCTCCGCTCGTAGGAAATCAGAATGGAGGAAAAAGCGTTATCCTAACAGATTAGTTAATGTGTAAAATAAGATGCGTGAAGGAGAAAAATAAGGACCTATTGTTCATTAAACCCAGACTGATTCAACAGCTACTAAAGTGACAGAAAGAAAAAGAATGTAGAAGATAGGTATTGTATCTAGTAGTAAATTTATATTTGTGTATGTTTTAGTCTTAGCAGAAAAGCAAAACAATCATTAGTTACGTAAAAGAGGTGGACGATTCGTTCGCTGTTGTTATATGTTGGGAATTAAGTGTCTGTTAACCGTATTGACGCCATATTATAATGATCTGAAATGTTTGTTTAGAATGATATTATCTGAAATAAAAAAGTATGAGGGGAATTCATCAGAAGCAGAGGACTTTCCCGAGGGCTAATTTATTATTTTATGAATGAAAGATAATATCCATGTATCTATGATCCAGTTACGGCCGGTGTAAGCGTAGAATCTGTGAAACGTGTAAACTTCCTCCCGGTGTCGACTGGTGGTAGTGATTTGGCTAAATATTTAGAGGGAAAAATAGGTACCCCTTCCTCAAAACGATGTTGCGATTGTGATGGTGCTGCTTTTAGGATGTAGTGCAGTATTTTATTGAATGTATCTGGAAAGGTGTCTGAAAGCTAAATAAGATAGCAGCTATTAGCCTAGCTGTATTGAATTTGCGTGTGTCATCTGTTGTTTCAAACCTACGATATATTTTTCTAGAGGAAATTACTGTGGCTTCTTTATTCGTAGGAAGATGTACGCAAAAAAACTGTAAAAGAATGGAACATAAAATAGTGCGTATAAAGAACTGTCACAAAAGTATAAATTATTCTATGAAACTATACCTGAAAGACAGAGAAAAATGTCATTTGTAACTGTATTTATTACTTTGGAGAAACCTAACAATAATTATTTCTTCTGTATTTTAGGATTGACACATTTAATGGATTTTCTACTCATTTTACAAACTTAAAAAATATTTTTTACATCTCATGTATGAAGAGAAACGTGGATGAAGAGTCTAATTGAATATATATATATATATATATATATATATATATATACATACAGAATTTTTTTAACAAAATATAAGGAATAACCTCAAGATTCTTTTCAATCATATCGTAAGAAGGTTTTGAAATCTTGAAAATGTTTAATTCATTTATAATGTCATTTGACAACCTTCGTTATGGCATTCATTAAATCTTTTAAGAACTTTGACCCATCGCCATTTTTAAAATTCCTCACTGCACCGTTTCAATCAATTCGAAACAAATATTAAATTAATGTCAAAAGATCAACGTCAATTTTCTCTTTGTACTCGTTATTTTCGTCACTAATGTTATTCATTTATTTGAAAGCATCGATTTTCTCATGAAGAAATTATAGTTCAAAAGGCTTCAAAGATTATTTCATCAATTATGTTCAATATATATATATATATATATATATATATATATATATATATATATATATATATATATATGATATTCTGAAAGATTATTGTGTTCGAGAGATTTTATGATATTTTCATATGACAAAAGCTGAAATTACTAAAATAATTTCAGTATTCGTATTATTTGGATTCTACAAACTACTGTTCACATCTTGATTGTAACTGTCACAACGTTTCGGTCGATGTAACCTCCGATCCTCTTCATGTGTATCTTGTCGAGCTCAGAACTCTTCTTGTTTTACTCAGAAATCTGCATAGAACATCGAACACAACTCTTTATTTAATTTATGGTGGGGGAGTAGTATCAGTCAAGTTCTAGGGAATTCACAATTTTATTTCAGGTTTATCGCACATGTAGGATTAAACCTTCAACATTCAGAAAGGTGTAAATTACAACTAAATTATAAGAAGTACTTTATCCACTACGCCACATGTCGTTGCGGCATAAAGTAATAGATTTCAAATACAATTTCTGAATTTTTGAGGAAAGGATATTAATTATTTTGCTTATTCAGACTACTATGATCGTTTACAGTGATAGTCTCAGTATAATTCGGCCGATTAAACACCAAACCTCCTTATCTTTCCGTGACATCCAGTTATAAATGACACTTTTCTTGACGTTATAGCTGACAAAATAGAATATGCTATCCACGTGGATTAAATAAAGGCCTTTGTTTCAAAATTCCGTGTAGATATCCAAGTTCGACAGAGAGATTCCCGAGTTCGACAAGATATACATGAAAAAAGGTAGATGTCATATTATGACAAAAACACTCAGAACGAGAACAGTAATTTAAATGCGTCCAAGTTCAATCTCAGCTTATACTTTCCATATGCGTTAACCAATAAGTGATTAAGCCTTGTTATTTTCCTTAATACGTTTCGATCTTTTCATAATATTCTTCATCTTTTTACTGAAAAACAGTGTATTTATGCCATTAACGTACAAAATCTTGCGTTTTAATGGCAGTGAAGTCGCTGAAGGTGTTTTTGATATCGCTTAGGTTTTTGAAACATTTCTCGCGAAGAAAGTTGTCAAAATTCTTGAGAAAGCGGTAATCAATAAGTGAGAGGTCTAGGGAGTAGGGCGAATGAGGCCGGGTTTCGTAGCCCAATTAATTCAAGTTCTGCAGGGTCGATTTAGTAACGTAGGATCGGGCATTGTCGGGGAGGAGAATTGGACTTTTTCTATTGACTGGGTGTTGTTGTCGAAGTTTGTGATACATTTCATCCATTTTTTTACACAGGCATCGCCACTTATAAAGGCCCCGAACTTCTCCGGCGTAATTCTTTCGCCTGAATTCAAAAACTGTTGTAGATGAGACCACCAAACACTCGGCATGACCGTCGTTTGGTGCAACTCTGGCTTCTGCAAATGTCGTGGAGATCAATCGGCGTCTAATCACTGAGCTGAGCGTCGCCGGTTGTCGTATAAAACCAACTTTTCATCAAAAATCACAACCCGGTAGAGAAACGGGGAGTTCTTGTTGTGTAAAACAAGAGAAGATGATACTTCGTGAAGGCGTCCGTTTTTTGTTTTGGTTCAATTCCTGACGCACTATTTTATCAAGTTTTTTGGTCTTTCCATCCTCTCTCAAGTAATTGGAAATCGTCATATACGTATAATTCAGAAGCAATTTCCCGAAGAGTTGTGCGTGGATTGGCCTTTATATGACCAATGTCAACATTCGATGACTAATTATTAAGCTCATCATCTTCAAGACTCTCGTCGACGTCACATAATTTCTAAAACCATCATTATGTTGCGCGTTCAGTAATGGTTCTTGGGCCAAACGTTTCGTTGATATCGCGAGTTGTTTCAGCAGCTTTTCGGCCTAGCTTGAATTGAAATAAGAAAATTGTGTGAAATTGCTTTTTTCATCTTCCATTCAACATTATCAGAAGAAAGCATAATTTTCTAAAAGCGATTGTAATTTAAACGATTAGATAAAGTGGGAAAGGCTTTTTAAAATAATATATAAAATAAAGGTATTATAATGAAAACTCATTTCAAAATGTTATATTATCTGTTTTAGAGGAGGTACATATTATTTAATGTTCCTTGTGCATATATTATTAAATGTTCCTTGTAGTTGACAACACACATATTTTAAATGTTCATTTAGAGAGGAGACAGTAGGTACATGTTGAAGACATTTATACGGTGAGAGTTACTAGAATGCTTAAAGACATTTCCTTTTCTCGTTTGGAATAATAAACACAGAAAGACGGCAGTTATAAAAACCATGATTATAGTTTATTCTTCGACCGACCGGAAATGATTTGTACTTTAGGCATTCAAAGTCGTTACATGGTTGCTTCTAAGCTCCCGCTTCCAAGAGTGTCCCCTGCCTCTAACTGAGAATCGGTCTGATCCTCTCTGCTTCTCTGATCTAAAACTTATTCTCCTTCGTTAACTCTTCGAACCCTTTCTTATATTGAGAAATCATTTCTGCCATGACGTCACACGTATGTCTGGAAAACGTGACCACAACTCACGTATTTCAAACATGCGCGATTTGCACGTTTTGAAACCATTTCTGACGACTAGGAAATTTCCCATTCTCTTTGTTTTACAAAGGAATTTAACCTACGTGTTAATTCTCTAACCGATATTTTTATTATGCATTCTTTCTAAGAATGTGAATAGATTTTCCAACCAAATTTTATTTATGAAATATTTTAAAAGAATTAACAATTTAACTGGGCATTCCATTTAAAACATTATTCTTTAAAACTTATCTACAGGGTCCGATTATCGTTTTATCTGATATCTTTTTCATTTAACTAGTTCTCTTTTTTTTACTTACATGAAAAGGGGACAGCACTTTTCATGTAACGTTCCTTCCTCCCATTTTTCAAAAAAAAATGTATGCATTTTTAAATTTTTAAAAATTTATTTCTATATCTATATAACCACTTGGCTAAGAAAGATCAGACACCATAAAAAAAAAACGAAACTTTTTTTTTCTTAAATCAGCCATTTTACAATAGACTTCATAATTTTATTCTTTAGACCAGAATCTTTATCTGATCTCCCTGGCATATTCCTTTTGGGTGTATACTCACGTCAGCTGCTTCATCCAGCTACTCTTATGCCGTAAACTGAGGTCTCATTTTACCTCTTTACAAAATTGACGAATCCTTTCGTCCCACAAGTACCCTGATCGTATCCTTTGCCCTTTTCATGTAACACAAAATACATCATTTGACATCCAAATAAAAAAATTCTACAAGAGCTTTCTTCTCAACCTTAATAGCATACAGAGTAGAACGATAAAATTGTCGACCCCCCAAAACGGCATGATTCCATTTCCGTATAATGACAACCGTTTTTCTTGTTGCTTTTGTTGCTGTTGTTACAAGCCATCTACTAGTTGGCCAGTTGTGTACAAATCCAAAGAGCGATATCATGGTTGGAAGTGACACAATGTTCAATGCACCTGGAGGCAGTGATTGAGGCTGAAGACAGCTACATTGAATAGATGTCATCTCTACTACATAATCAAGTTATCTGATTTTATTTTTTCAATAAAAGTTTTAAAATAAAGCTGTAGTGTTGTTTTATTTAAGGCGACATTATTATCGTTCCACTTTCAAATGTAATCCTTATTACGCTAAGGTTTTTATTTTATTTTTCACAGGGCTAACGATTTGATTTCTTTCTGGACCTTACAGTCAATCGAAATGATCCTTTACGATTATTTAAGAACGAATCGAAATGATCCTTTACGATTATTTAAGAACGAATCGAAATGATCCTTTACGATTATTTAAGAACGATTTTATTCAATGTAGCTGTAAAAGCTCTCCATGGAGATATTTCTTTTTATTTTATCGACATTTTTATTTCCATCCCCGAAGTTTTCCGCGCGCAAATAAACGAGAATTATTTATGAGGAATAAATGTCTCACCGGATGCATTTGCTGAGAATTTAAACAGGAAAAGAAAAGGAATCACACGCACTCCTTAGATGCGTCTAGCAATGGAAATACTGTAAACAATTAAGTGGTAAGGACCGACTGACGGGCATGGATTCTAAGACTGATGCATGTGTTCAGCTGAGAATTATATTTCTAACATAAGTGTGACAGACAAACAAAGCTTTCATACAAGAGATCAACGCAAATTATATTTCAAATTTAATTGTGACACATCGCATACGTTTTATTTAAAATTTATCATGACAGACATATCCTCCGCACAGATTTATGCACGTCATAGTTATCTTTTTGTCCAAATAATTATTATATACAATAAGATGTGTCTATTTTGAATAGAGTATAACGTCCTTAAGTGGGGCACTTTTATCACAATTGCAGAGGAGTTGTTCAGAGTATCTTTTTCTGCGTTAACAGCGTACATAACTGCTTTCAAAATCTGTTGGGAAATATCCTCTTCTCCCGACTACCTCTTTTTCAGAGAAAAAAACCTGCTCTATCGTTTTTTTTTTCATGTCAGATGCTTGGCTGAGTTTCACTCTGTTGCCCTTCTTGTAAACACTCGACTAACTACAACCACAGCCAATAATTTCTTACCTGTACGTAAAACTAAATTAAGTTTCTTTCCTATAGGTGCCCGTCCGTGGAACACAGTACCATGGTTCTGCTTCCCTACTGCCTATTTAAACAGCGTTTTAAACAAGTTATTCTTGAGTCGTCCTCATAAGCAATACATTTCTACCCAATTTCCACCATTACGGTTTACAATGGTGTTCACTTAATAACCCTCATCCTCGAGTGGGCTCGGGGCTTTGATAAGCGGTGACTTTCCTGTAAAATAAGCTGACTGAACAAACGAGCGACCTAAAATAGTCGGATGGACAATGCCTCTCGCGAGAGTGGAGGTGCAGAGACGTTATCTAAAAAAATATAAGAATAAAAAAGGCAATCATCGTTTAAAAACTGAGTGTTGTGCAATATCCGCTATCATCTAATGGGTTTTGCAATTTTTCCATGTTTTGCTTTTTATTTCAGATCAATGGCCTTATCAAATAGTTGAAGGGAAAATCAATTATGTAAAGTAGAGAAACTTTCAATAACTGAATTCACGCCTTGAATATTAAAAGAATGCTCTATACATAAATACTCGTATGACGAGTGCATCAGCTTGAATCGAAACCGAAACAAAAACTTTAACGAATTCTTAATAAAATTATTTATAAAAATAATAGATGACTTGAGTGCCATCAGCTATAATCGGAACTGAAACTAAAACTTATAAAGTATTCTTGGTAAAATTGTTTATGATAAGAAATTGAAGGTCATAGCAATGTAACGAAAGCACTCAGAAAAAAAAGATGTAAACGTGACACACAAAATAACACCCACGCTATCGTATTAATATATAGATAATAATAATAATAATAATAATAATAATAATAATAATAATAATAATAATAATAATAATATATGCGCCTCCGTTCAGTCTCGAAAAATAATGGATACCCCCTGTATGGATGGTTGCGCGTGTAATTGTGAGGCAAGAGTTGCACAATCTCCAACCATACTTCTCCTGAATTGATCAAGTGGCATCTGGAATCCCCAGGGAGTCGCACATTTATACACTGACAAGGCTGAACGTTACTTAATACCAGTGATCTAACAGGAACCGGTGTGTCAACGATGCTTATGCCGTATATACTACTGCTACTACTACTGCTACTACTACTACTACTATTATTATTATTATTATTAGTGGTAGTAGTAGTAGTAGTATAGACACAGAGCAAGGAATAAATCACTTTAAGTATATAGATGCCATTAAACTAAAGGCAATATTGTATCCTTGATAAATGTTTAAACTGAACAAAGTAACCATATAAACTAAGTGGACAGAACACAAAAATGAACATGCGATTTCCACGAAGTTACTCGAGTTTAGCCGGTAGATGACGGGGATAATCGGAAACGGCCGGGCGAGCCTTATTACAAAAACACACACAAATTGTTACATCCCCTCTTTCCTCGTGTTAAGAATGGCGAGAACCACTGAAATTCATAAAGTAATACATTGAAAGAATGTCTTAATATCCAGAAAACAATTTGTCGACTGTTTCCGATTTTTCCTGTCACCCGCCGAGAACACCGAAATAACTTCGTAAAAATCGCTGGTTCATAAATACAGAAGTACCAACACTTCTTCGGATTATTTTGGTAAAAATTTGTATGATTCAACTTCTTTATATCTTCAAATATTTATTCATGGTATTTTGTTTGGCTGTTTTGTAGAGCAAATTTGTTTTGATTGAGAATGGAAAAACAATAACATAAATGTCTTCTGTATTTCGTAATGAAATTAGTATCTCCAGATGTCCTAACTATGGAATGAAAAAGAGAAGTGTGAAAACTAATTGTTATGGATATATAAAGACTACGTGAACGGGGAAACGGAATCGCAACTGGCAACTGCACAAACCTACGCAATTAGAATGAACTATATAAAAGCTAAGATACAGAACACAGTAGGAACATGAAAATATATAAACTAAGCGATAAATCACAAATAAATACGGACATAACTGATTTTAGAAGGCAGTCCACTAGCAATTATTTGAACGAATGAATTTTTGAACATCTAGATAAATAGTAATTTAATAGGTAACGCAGGAACCAAGCTCTAATCCATATTCTTTCGCTACAATGTTGCATCTCTATAGGAATTTTAAATGGAATGTGCCACTCCACGACGTACAT
This sequence comes from Euprymna scolopes, assembly GCF_053919585.1. Classification (NCBI taxonomy): domain Eukaryota; kingdom Metazoa; phylum Mollusca; class Cephalopoda; order Sepiida; family Sepiolidae; genus Euprymna; species Euprymna scolopes. The sequence continues at coordinate 21,173,512 of NC_136488.1, forward strand.
ATCCCAGATTAAAAGATCAAACTGCAAATCCAACTCGTGCAATGTTGAGGTACTCACATAGCAGAAAAAAATCTCTAATTTATTTTTATTACTATTTTAATCCTTAGGTGTTGTGAAACGCGTAATACGGTAAAAAAAAATGGTGGACCCTGAAATCCGAGGGACAAAAAAGTCTCCATCAATTTAGCAACATTTTCCAATTTTTCTAAACAGTGCTCCAAAATGAATTGCCTTCTCGCAAAAGCCGACTAATAAAATCGCGTCTTTTTTCTAATACACACACACCCACACACATACACATACACACAAACGCACACACACACACACACACACACATATATATATATATATATATATATATATATATATATATATATATACTAGCAGTGAAACCCGACGTTACCTGCGATTGAATAAAGATCAACTAATGTTCAAAGCTTCTATTGTTGTCATCAAAATAGGTGAAATCGCCCTGTTTTTTAATCAAATCGATTAACGGCATGTTTTTATCTGGGACCCACCGTGGTGCACCGTGAGGAAGCTTCACATGCCTCTCCGAAGTGACTTAGTTCACAATACATTATAGTGTACATTACACAGTTGTGAACCTACGCTTTATTTTTTATTATTTTTATATAGTGGTTTGATTTGAAGTTTCCTATGCAAAAGTCTTGTATCATAATTCATTTGTGCTCTAAGCAGAAACATTAATTTCGAACGTGCCCCTGCGTTATCAAAGAAACTACTGTTGTTTTATACGCCGGATTTTTCCGCTTCTGCGGTGATAAAACTTCTCAAATGCACTTATAATTTTAGGCTGAATAAGGGTATCAACTTTGGTCAAAATAAGATTGTCCATTCTTTATTTGGATTCATTTTAATTATACATTGTTGATAGTTCTCGGAGGCATGCTGATATAAAACTTATCTAAGAATATGGCTAAACACAAAGTCACTTTGCGTGAAATTTCCAAAAATCAACCCAGTTTTTTCGGAGTTCATAGGGAACAAACTCATATATACAAAGTACCTTATATATATGTATATATGTACGTATATATATGTATATGTGTGTATATATGATTTTATCCACGGGCAAACAACGTCGCAGCTCACAAGAGTCATGACAGCCAACAAACCAGAAGTTCAAGACTCGAGTTTCGCCCTCATTTGGGCTCATCAGTTAGAGGGTTTCCGGTTTGTTGTCTGACTGTGGAAATAATTATATAATCCCTTATATTCTGAATATATGCATGTACATATATATATATATATATATATATATATATATATATATATATATATATATATATATATAACGGACTCTCCCGTCGTGTTCGAAGCATGAGAGCCAAAAATTCGCTCTGTTTCACTCTGCCTTCAATGCCTGTGCCGCATGTGTGACACGAAGCCAGCTCTACTCCCACAAACCAAGCCGCACGACTCACAGGATACAGGCTGGGAAGGTGCTGTTCCTACTCTTGCTCTACGAAGATTTGTTTGATTCGATAGCCGTGTGTCAATGTATGTGTTAATGCCCGCAAAACATTTTTCCCTCCACAATTTTCTATCCGCAGCATCTTCTTCAAAGATTTTTGGGTTCAGGCCTGCGTGCTTAAGATTCTCTCAGCTTATCCCTGTACGTCAGAAATGGAAGACCCACACTTCGATTACCCTCTTTCAGTTGACTGTATGCTAGTTACTTAAGAAGACGGTTTTCATCCATGCGAACAAGGTGACCAGCCCACTGAAGCTGAGACTTCATCAGGAAGGCTTCAATACCGAAAATGTCGCATCTAGCAAACAATCCCGAGCTTGTTAATCCACATATACTGCGAAGGCAACGCTTATGGAATGTATCCAGTTGCTAAATCTGCCTACGGTATGGGATCCAGGCTTCCGATCCATACAGGAGTATCGAAACAATCACTGCACGATAAACTGAGATTTTGGTCTTTAGAGTCAAACCTCTTTCATTCCATACTCTTGACTTCAGTTTGCCGAAGGCATCAGTCACCTTTGAAATTCTGCTCAATATCTCATCATCAAGTGATGCTGACGAATTCACGTTACTTCCGAGATATGCAAAGGATTTAACATACTTTAGAGGCTGTCTATTCACTAAGATTCTCTGAGGGGGTTCCACATATTCTGGTCTCGGAATATTCAAACCACGTTGCTGCAACGAGGTGGGCTTTGGTTGGTAGATAACTTCTGTCTTTTTAATACTAATCGTCAAACCAAATGCTTTTGCGGCATTGAAAAACTTGTCAACTAATTCTTGTGCTTCTTCAAATGAAGTGGCCACGAGTGCAACATCGTCTGCCAAAAGAAAATCACGAACCATTTTGCTTCTTGTTAGTGTTTTAGCTTTGAATCTTTGATGATTAAAAAGACACCCGGTAGTTCTAAACTCAAAATGGACACCTTGCGTGTAATCTTTAAAAGCATGCTCGAGCATGATTGAAAAGAAGATGGCAAAGAGCACAGGTGCCATAACACAACCCTGTTTCGTACAGGTTTTTACCTTGAATGACTTAGAGAACTTTCCGTCTGCTCTTACACGTGCCTCCATATTCTCGTGAAAGGGTATTATTACATTTAATATTTTTTCAGGGATTCTAACTTTATTCAAAACCTTCCAAAGTGCGACTCTGTTGACAGAGTCTAACGCCTTGGTTAGGTCGATAAAAACGACACACAGATCCTGATTTTTCTCACGTGGCTTCTCTGCAACTTGGCGTAAACAGTAGATCATGTCGATGGTTCCCCTTCCAGATCTAAAACTACACTGCGTCTCAGGATAAATTTTGTCTACTAGATGAATGATTATCCTGTTCAAAATGCCCCTGGTTAGTACTTTTCCAGCCACAGAGAGCAGTGATATTCCACGGTAGTTATCACAATCAATGCGCTTTCCTTTATTCGTGAAGAGATAGATTATTGACGAGTTCCTGAAATCCTGAGGTACAGAACTGCTTTCCCAGATCCTGATGAATAACTCCAAAAGTTTTTTCAAAAGTGTGTTTCCCCCAAACTTGAATATTTCAGCCGGAATACCATCATCACCTGCACACTTTCTCAGTAGAATTTGTTTTACAGCTGCGAGAACTTCAGAAAAATTAGGAATCACATCTAGTTCTAGTATTTGGATTCTTGCAGGCAAAGAACTGAAAACATCAACATCAACATAGAAGAAGAATTCAGCACTCCTTCAAAATGGTCCTTAAAGCGGTTAAGGATGTCATTCTTATCAGTCAACAAGGTTGTACCATCTGCCCCCATAACGGGTGAAGTACCACATTGTTGTGGTCCAAAAACTTCTTTCAATCCCTCATAAAATACCCTCGCATCTTTCCTATCAAAAGCAGCCTGGAGCTCAGAGGCTTTTGCAGACCAATCTTCTTTCATTTTCCTCAATCGGCGCCGAACATCCCTCCTGACACTGAGATAAGCCGGTCTCTTCACTGCAGAATTCTTGTCTGATATACAGACCCTGTGTGAAGAGTGCATCCGGTCTAAAATACCTTGAATTTCAATGTCATTTTCGTCGGACCAATCCTAATGCTTCCTCTTGGAAAGTCCTAGTACTTCGCTTGAACATTCATAGATGGCATCCCGCAATTTCTTCCAGGATTCTTCAATATCATTGTTTATCACAATTTCGTTTAACTTCGCATCTAACTTAGAAGATAATTCTTCTTTCTTTTCAGTGTTCAGTTCTTTTATATTCAATGCCTTTGGCATCTTAATTGTATGCCTTCTGCCCTTAGGTCGTAGTTTCAGTGATGTCTTGCATCGAATCAGGGCATGATCCGACAGCCAACATGAGTCATGAAATGAACGATTCAAAAGAATATATCTCCTGTTTCTTTTCCGGGTTATAACAAAGTCAATAAGATGCCAATGCTTGGAACTTGGGTGCATCCATATGCTTTTACAACGATTTGGCTGCTGAAACATAGTATTTGTAATGAAGAGCCCATGTTCACTACAAAATGATAACAAGCGAATTCCATTAGCATTTATTTTCCCCATACCATGAGCCCAAATCACATTTCCCCATGTCTCCCTGTCCGAGCCTACCCGGGCATTGAAATCTCCCATCAGTAAGATCTTGTCATGAAAGCTTACGTTTCTTACTATGTAACCAAGCTTTTCATAGTAGTTTGTGGCTTCTACCTCTTCTGCATTTAGAGTTGGTGCATAGCAACTTACCAGTGTCAGTCCCGTTCCAGCTGTGAGTCCCATTCTAAGGGGCATTAAACGATCGTCACCGCCCCGAGGAAGAGCCTCCAGAAAGTCAGCAATATTTGATTTTATTGCAAAACCAACACCGGAACTATGCCTCTCTCCCTCTTTCCGACCTGACCAAAAGAACTTTCAATTCACCTGATCCCAAAAGATGTGTCTTAGACAAGGCAGCAATGTCAATGTTGTATTGTTTCAGTACTTTTGAAACTAGCGCCGTCTTCCTCTCGATAGAATCATCACTATCAAGCAATGTTCTTACATTCCACGTTCCAAAATTGAACGCATGCTTTGTATTTCGAATTGAGTTTCTGTTTCGACTGCACAATTGGATAGCCAGTCAACGGCAGCAAGATGACAAGCTTTTGTGTGAACAAGCTTTTTTAGGGCTCCTTTTATCGCCCCCTCCCTGTCTAGGGAAAGCAATGCTACATCTAGAAAAGATCTGCTTTGCCACATAGAGGACACGAACTGTGCAATTTTTCACAAATTTTTACACAAGAACGGCCATCACCTACTACGCCGCCAACTGTGCAGAGTACTATCTAAAGGCCTCCAGTGGTATCCTCCACCTGCCCTCACCACCAGTACCCCATCGCCAGTGGACTTCGCCTGATGGAACTTTTTGCTTACCTTTTTGGATGTTGTAAGAAAGCAGAGTGAGCAAACTCATGGTTACCCACACAATGATTTGATTTAAGTGGTAATGGCTTGTGTAGAACACTTATTGAAACAGCCGATAACATCAGTTGGTGCAAAATATGCCACGGAACTAATGAACAGCTGCATCTCAGGCTTTTTAATAGAGTTTTCCATCGCTTAGGTAGACTGTCAACCAGACTTAAGAGCCACTACCTGCCAATGAAGTGAGATATTGCGCGCCAGACACCAACCTGGGATTTCAAACTCCGCGCTATATATATATATATATATATATATATATATATATATATATATATATATATATATATATATATATACATGCAGGTCACGTAATGTGCTACTGGTACCATGTAACCCAGTACTACTTGCTACATGGTCGGGTAACCGGCGACTAAACTGGTTCTCCCACTAGCTTGCCTGGTAAGGAGGAGTGCTAGTCTCCCAGAAGGAACAAAAACAAGACCTTACAAAGGGCGGATGAACCCTCCTAGGGTCAACGGCCAACTAGCTCCATATGCACTTATATATATATATATATATATATATATATATATATATATATATATATATATATATATATATATATATAAGGCCAAATTAAGATGTACAACGTTGGAGAACTAAAGAAAGGAATATATCAACTAAATTAAAAATTTAGTCCTTACATTATTTCGTTTTATGAAGATGACATTAATTTCCATAGGCAACACGTTGAATACATATTTCATAGTTCATTTCTTTTATATCGGTGTTTGATACAATTCTGATAATTGGTAAATAACAACATTAAACTTCAATGCAACAATATAAGTATTGAAACAGCCGGAAATCTCTAAGCGAATTCGACAGTTGTAGATTTAAATGCTTCATATCACAGCTGTAAGATAAGATTGCTACAGCTGATAGGTTGGCATCACTGTGGTAACCTAATAGCTACGTGACCCACCAACGGTCAGAACATATCTTACTAATGTCAGCGCTTATCACAGTAACAAGCAGATAATCAAAATTTTTATTTAAGCACGTAATTTCTTATGTCTTTAAACGGGTCTAGAATGCTGCAGAAACGTGTAAAAACTTACGTAAACCGTAAGGAAGAAAGTAACGTAGATGACCCAATACAATCATTCAAACATCTTTACATATATATATATATATATATATATATATATATATATATATATATATATATATATATATACAGGGTGACCCAAAAAAACAAAAAACATAGAAAGTATATCTAGAACATATGCTGCAGAACGGAGAAAAAAAGGCTAAAGACCCTAGTCTTTTGATGTGATCTTTAACATATAATACACTGTTTATAACCAAAGTTTCATTTCATTCGGACTAAACACTAAGAAACGTGGTCTAATTAGAGTTGGGGCCCGTGTTTTGGGGTTCACCCTATATATATATATATATATATATATATATATATATATATATATAACCTTTTTCTTTGTGTGTATGTGTGTGTGTGTATGTATGTGTGTGTGTGCGCGTGCGGACGGTTTCTACCGAACCACTCTGATAATTTTTAGTCAACAGACTTGAAACTTGATGTATGGGTGATTCGAACCTGTGGCCCAAATTCGATTTGTTTTTTAGCCGAAATAAACCTACTAAAAGGTCAAAATTGATAATTTTCAACTCGGCAGGTTAACTGATGCGTATTCCTTACGCTCGTATAAAAATATATCAGTATGTTTAAAGTCAATTAATCTGTAACCTTTTAATATGCATGTGGGCGTAGCTCAGATGGGTGAGAATTACGCTGGAGAACTAAATGTGTTGGTTTCGATTTTAGGTGATGCCACTTAAGTCATATATATATATATATATATATATATATATATATATATTAACTTTTGAAATTGCTACTACATATTCGGTACAATATAATGATAGAAAATCGGCTCTATAATAATAAATAGGAAATCTGGATGAATTAGAATATCATATTTAAGCGAGGAGAAATGGAGAATGTGGAGATATGTGAAGATAACGCATTATCAAAAATCAGAAAGATCGTTCTTTGTTTTTAATTGCTGTATAGGATGATTCGAATGACATTAACTCGAAAGGATAATCTAAACGTCTTCTCATTTCTACCCACAAGAGTGTTCCGAAAATCCTACCTAACCCTTAACACTACCAATTTTAAATAAAACTAGTCATGCTCGTCTT
>NC_136488.1:21185615-21468115 GCF_053919585.1 Euprymna scolopes
GATTACTACGATATTGTCCCATTGACTATTGTACACTAATTACACTGTTTAATCTTTATCCTCGAGTGGCCTCTGGGCCTTGATAAGCGACGACTCATATATATATATATTCTAGTCTACTCGTGTTCTGGTATTTCCTGCGAATTAAGAGTGTGACGAAAAAATACAAAGAATGCTAGTAAAAAGTGCATGAAAGGTTAAGAGAATGCAGACGTTCTACGAATGTTAAATTCCATAAATGAAATATTAAAGTTAAAAAAAATGCACAAAGTTTTGGAGTGTTAAAAAATATAATGGTACTGTTTGTGGTTGAAAAATATAAAGAATGAAACAGAAACCAAATTAAAACAAACCCAAGATATGTTGAAAGTAGACAAATAGAAATTTCAAAAACAAAAACAATCTAGTAAAATTCCAAGTTAAAATTCTCTTAGACCAGATGGTGTGCATGGATATTGGATAAAAAATAAACTTACCAACTTGTATAAATGTTGACAGGAGATGTATTTCCTGAATAGAGCACGCATAGACGGCGGAAGATATATCAAAAGACATTAGGGTTGAATATTATCTGTCCACCACTTGCTTTCTACTGATGTAAAAACTGCTGATAGACATGTTGCCAGATGAGATTTACCAACACTTGAAACAGCAAGTGATCTTACCTTAGGAACAAAAGTGATGCAGACGAGATAGTAGACAGACCAAAGATCAATTGATTCTTGATAGGACAGTACTTCGGGATGTAATAAAACATTTGCAAATTATGCATGACATGTATAGATTACTGCAAAGCATATAATCTGGTTCTACATAAATGGACTAAGGAATGTATGAAAATATAAAACAATAGATAAAATCATTGACATTAAACGGAGAAGATCTTGAGGAGGTTCATGGGAACAGAGGAATTTTGAAGGGGACAACTTGTCACTATTGTTTGTTTTGAGTATAATATCTTGCCGTTCATATTACGAAAAGTAAATGCGTGTAATAAGGGAGGTAAAAAGAAGCACTAGTTAAACCATTTATTATTTATGGATGACAAAGTTGTATGCAAACAATTTTGTGGAGATTATTCACATTTTCAGTAATGACACATTATCGGGAGTATGGTGCTCTGAAATTGAAAACAGGAAAATTGTTAAAAGTGTACCTGAAATTAAAGAAATAGTAAGAAAAAGTTGGTTATTAGGTCAAGATTGAATGAGGAAAACAATAAATACATAGTATTTCAGTATACCGGTATTATTTAATGGAAAACAATTTGGAATATAAGAACATGGAAACAAGGAAAATGATGATAATGATTGGAGCTATTCAACCAAGGATTGATGTCGATAAGTTATATGTGAAAAGAACAGAGGAAGAACGAGACAAACAGGCATCGAATGATGCGTTTAAAAAGGAAATAGTCTAAAAGTGTACATCTTCAACTGTAAAGAAAAAACTTATAAAGTGTGCGTCAAAAATTGAAAAAATGCAAAAAACCGATAATAAATAAATAATAAGGGACAAAAATTAAAGGCAATAAATGACGAAAAAGCAAAACTGAAGCGGACAAAGAAAAAACCTGGCGAAGCTTGTCAAAATGTAACGTTAACGTTTAGACAGAAAGCCTATTATGTGCCACACGGAGGCAAGCATTCAACTCAAATTATGTGAAGTACTACATTAATAAAACGGCGGAAAATTTCCTGTGTCGACTGTGTGGGCAGAAAAGTGAGAATGTACAACACTTAGTCAGTAGTTGCGAGAAGTTTGTACTTGGGGATTGATGCAAAATATTATGTGTAGCTCTAGGAAATCCACCCTCCCAGGCTTTGCCTCCCGGCTTTCGGGAGGAGCAAGTTTATCACTTGTGGTTTGAGGCGCCCTCATCGGGCGCTACTCAGACTAATTTTTGAAGGGCCAGAGTGCTCCTCCTCTTGGCGTGCTGCCCTATTTTCCCATTTGTATTGATAAATACTGCTAATGGATAAAGTATTAGATAGATGCAGTTGTAAGTGATACTTTTTTTGAAGATTTAAGGTCCAATCCTCAGTGCGGGTAATATGAAGAATACAATTGCGAGTTACTTAAGACTTCTACCCGGTTATAGCTTGGGGGGCGATAACATGCTACTCATATGCAGATTAAATAACCCTTACCCCTAAGTGGCTTCCGGGCCTTAATAAGTGGTGATCACTGTGTAAAAAAAAAAAAATTTAAAAAAAAAGTAAAGCGTTCGTTTGAAATTCCGCGCAGATTACCAAGTTCAATAGAAATATTTTCGAGTTCGACAAGATACACCAGAAGAAGATCGAAGTTTACACCCACCGTAACATTATGAAAATAACAATCAAGATGAAAACAAATTTCAAATAATCAATACAACAAAATTAAACTCATTTTATTGGAGTGTAATCGAATATAGAAAATGTAGAAAGTTGTTATAAAAGAATCGATCCTTAAGTATTTGGTAAAACATTATTGTCATGATTTGTTCTAGACTTTATTTATTTGTATATAATGACAATCAAGATTTATGTAAATATAAATTCCAACTATATTCTCACCGCAGTTAACTTTAGCCAAACGGTTTCTTTTTTGCTAACGGCGTCAGAGACGGGTTCGAATCTCTCAACCCGCTGTAATCGTGACTCCCTGCACTGATGATTCCCGAAAGGATGAAACTCTAGTGTCCGTAGGTATTAAGAATAATTATATATCTCTCTCTCGCTCTCTCTCTCTCTCTCTCTCCAAATATATATATATATATATATATATATATATATGTGTGTGTGTGTGTGTGTGTGTGTGTGTGTGTAAGAAGAAGACCCCATCTTTAAATAAAATATCTTTTACATTATTGTCAGTATGTATATGTTTTGTGATAGTTGCCAAAAACGGTTTCTGAATTTTATTTTGTTTATTTCGTATTTATAATCATTATACAGTTCAAGTTTATATTGCCAATATCATATTGATCAGAAAATGCTGTGCTGATAAAGAAATTCAACAAATTGTCAATCTAACCTGTTAATAAAAGTGAAATTTTAGAAATATGTGTACGCAAGACAAATATCTTATGTGCTGAAATTTTTGGAGGTTGACGGTTAGAAAATAATGAACATGTCATAAATTTGTATTCTAATTTGTTACATTATGCAAACGTATTCAATACATATTTTATTTTAAAATTCAAATTTCAGTTAACGCTTCTAACACAGATATAAAAAAAACTACCATGATTTTCAAATCGCGCATCCAGGCGCAAAATTTCCGGCATTACAAAAACAACATCGCAGTTAACATCACGTTGACTCTTCATTCAATTTTTTTCAAGTTAACATCATGGCGAGGAAAAAGAGAAAAAATATAAAAGACCGACGAGGGAGTTCTACTCCGGAATATATTTCCATAAATAAACCCTTGTTTATTTTAATAATCTCGGCTTATAATTTTGGATTCAAATGTTTTAAATACGTATTTTAGTTTTAAATTCAAATTTCAGTCAACGCTTTTAAAACACATATAAAATATAAATTAAAAAAAAATACCTATTAGTTAGCTATATTTGACTTTGAAAGATAACTATTACTCCTAATTGTATATGCACTATTTACTTGTATTAGACGCTTTTATAGTATTTATCATATTCTATAAAATAATTAGTGCTTTATGTATGATAGAAACAACTAGTTCTAATCGCTGAACTAAAATGTTCATTATGTGTGTGTAATATATATATATATATATATATATATATATATATATATATATATATATATATATATATATATATATGTGTGTGTGTGTGTGTGTGTGTGTGTGTGTGTGAATTAAGTACTGAATATATATTTATAACAATTAAGCTACACAGAGACGAACGCGTTTAATCCTCGTAAGGAATCATCAAGCTAAATGTCTTTAATTTTGACGAGTGCCGTCCCAATAGAATTGCCGTGAATGAACCTTCCTTAATCTATATAATTATAAAACTCAAATGACCTTGTAGCGATGTATGTAATCTACGTTCCGGTTTTCGACATCCGGTTGCGCATGAGCGCATGACATGTGCACTGAAATATTAACGTTATTATTTCGAAATTATTATTTAACATAGGAAGAGTGGGGTTTAAAATGACTTAAACGTAATACAGGAATGAGCAATGTAGAAAAAAAAGCAGACAGTATTAACAATTGTTTATTTGGATAATTTAAACGCGAAAAAACAAACAAACAAAAGAACAATTGGGACGCTGAAATATTAATGTTATTATTTCGAAATTATTATTTAACATGGGAAGAGTGCGGTTTAAAATAAACAAAAAAAAACAAAAGAACAATTGGGACGCTGAAATATTAACGTTATTATTTCCAAATTATTATTTAACGTGGGAAGAGTGGGGTTTAAAATAACTTAAACGTAATACAGAAATGAACGATATAAAAAAAAAGCAGATAGATCAAAATTTGAATCTAACTATAATAAGTATTATGGTATCTGTTACGTGTACATTTATTTATAAGTATGGCCAACCACTTATAATTCAGTAACTGTAAAAAAATTTTCCAAAATAATCAATTATAATAAACAGAACGACTCATAGAAATATATCTATATTCTTTTTCATCTTAATATATTTTCATAGAAATGTCTCTGTTATGTCACAAAAAACTATTTTCTTTACGTCACAAGTGTCACGCTCATGCATGAATACCATAGCTAATACAACATACTGACTCAACGGGTCACGGGTAGTCTAGTATGTAATATAATTAAAAACTAAGTTTTATACAACTCAAATCACATGCATAATATTATAAGTAGGACGACAATTGAAGAGATATTGAATTCCTATGTGTCCAGCTGTGTAACAAATCTCTACATATTCCTCTAAGGGAATTATAAAGGCAGAATCTTCTTAAAACTTTAAATATGTATATCCGATTTTAATTTATCGTAAACCATATATAAACGAAACGAATTCTGATTTTTTTTTTCACAATTTTAATTTCCTTTGATTACGTTAAGATTGAAGCGGTTCTGCATTTTAAATAGAAAGTAATATGACTTTATAAGCATAGTAAAAGAAACGTGTTCATCTCTAATCGCGAGAAACGTCGGATCTTCGTGGTGATATATATATATATATATATATATATATATATATATATATATATATATATATATATACATTGTTTTGTATTTTAAATTGGATAATATATACATATGTGTGTGTGTCTGTGTGTGTATTCTGAGTGCATGCATATACATGCCTGTCTCATCGAAGTGATGAATTTAGCTTCGATTGATTCTGTTGATGGAAACGTGGTTTTATAAATAATTGGTCCAATTAAATGAATCTGTACGTGTTTCTTTTCAATCTGAACATCTATTTCGATCACCTGTGTGTTGTTCGCCAAGATTAATGCTATGCTATTTTGAGCATTAGCCAAAATTTGAGAAATAGAAGCTTTGCTATTTTGGGGTTACGGTTGAAAGTATGAATCTCTTACTCCAATTCTAGCGTTATGTTACTTTCTCGTTAAAGAAAAATATTTGGCTCAAATCCGGTCAATGTGCGAGTTCGCTATTCGTCTAGCAAAGGACTGTTTGAGCGTTATTTAATAGAATTATGACCAGGAGTTCTGATTTCTTGCTGCAAACGACCATTGGCGTCTTAAATTTGAGTGTCACTAAGCAGATTAATAACCTTGATATTTTTATTGCATTTTCACTCTAAACAAGGCATGGTGCCAGTTTGATGTTTGGGGCTACTATCTGGGACAAGATTGCAGGGATACTATGTAGGGAGTTTAGCAGCAAGATTTATGTTTACATTACACTTGAACTTATCATAGGCCTTATATTCAAGTGGCAATATACCTTGTTAAAGGTAAAAAGAATACAATACACAATCTCATTCAAGCAAGGAGATTAAGCGTGATAATAATCAATAATAATATTAATTTCGTCATCGCAGTGAATGCGAAAGTAAAACTCAAAGAGACAGGAAAAACTTAGCAAATAGGGTGAGCTTACCACACAGACGAATGGAATTGGAGAGGTGAATACATTTATTATACAAAGTAATTATAGGTGTACTAGAAGCAGTTCCGAAAATCATTGAAAAATTACTAAAAGAAACCTTAATAAAATGTATAATTGTGACCCTAAAAACGGCACCACTGATGAAACCAGCTGAAATATTAAAACAATCGATAAGACAGACAGATGCTATTGAGAAACCACCGACAGGTGACTTTGAATAGACCTCAGTAAACCGAACCAAACTATTAAAAGCAAATTACATGAATCCATGGAAGCGAAATAACTAGAATAGATATGTAAGGATAACTTCATAATCTGAGATACACATTCTTCAGTTTTTATTACAACTCAAATTCCGGATAAAACCAATGGCTGTCATCGGAGAAAAATAATTGTAAATAGCTGTCGTGGGAACGGAAATTAAATTACAATAGGTACTGAACAAAGCTGAGAATATTAGATATGTAAGGAAAGTGTTTGACACACAGATTCAAGAGAGCACCACATTTTGTTGCAATGAGAGATTTCTGACACTGACCTACTGCAAAATAAACAAACATTGAATGGGATTGTGTATTGTATTCTTTTTACTTTTAACAAGGTATATTGCCACTTGAATATAAGACTTACTATTTGAGACAATATCTACAGGGATACTATGTAAGGAGTTGAGCATTACATTTAAAATAAATTAAATTTAAATTTCTGCTTATCAGTACAGCTAGGGAAACAAGAGTAAATTAACAATATTAGCTATCAGAGAGAAGAAACTGTTAGATTTGAATGCTTCACGGAATCTAGGAACCGCTACATTGAAGTGTTGGGGTTTTGTTAGTCTCGGGTTATTCGATGGAGCACAAATGCTAAGAGATTGTCAGGACGCATCCCATTAAAACTCTTGTAAAACAAGTACAGATGGAACATTGCGACGATGAGACAAGGTTTGTATTTTCATGTCTTTATACTAGTTTCGGTTTGTATCTACACCATTTGTATGGACATTCAAAGTACGATTTCTGTTCAGTTCCGAGTAGATTACCTTCCTTAATAAGCATGTCTGATTTTGTATTCTATTTGCTGCAATTTGATTAAATTTACATATTATGTGATTTACCGCTAATCAGCTTCTCTTTATTTTGTATCATATGTTGTCTAGTGTTTCTGTTTGTTTGGTAAAGCCGAGTTTTCTTATTAGAAAAGATTCGTTTCTTACCTTCTTGAATTTTTGAGGTGAAGATTGATTATTTGTATTATTTGGATTCTCCGAACCTGTTCCATAATGAGTTTTATTTACAAGAGCTCGTGGCGTAGTGGATAAAGTACTTAATAAAATTCAGTTGTAAAGTTACACTCTTCTCCAGCTTAAAAGATCAATTCTCAGTGCTGTTGACATTCAAAATACAATTGCGAATTACTTAGAACCTCTTACCCAGTCATGACTAGCAGGACGAGAGTATGCTACCGCCGTGAAATAAGTAAACGTTCCGATCGAAATTCCCCGCAAATTCCTGAGATCAACAGAAAAATTCCCGAGTTTAGCAATATGCACCTGAAGAAGGTCGAAGATTACATGGACTGAAACGCTGTAAAAATGACATTCAAGATGGGAACAGTTATCCGAAGAATCCAAATAATACGAGATTCAGTTCCTAAATATAATATGCTAATAAGACTAAAAAAAGAAACTTGGGAAATAAAAAAAAATGTCAGATGAAAAAATTAATGAAAAACTAAGGCAAAATATGTTACCAAGGGAAGGAGGACAGAGAGGATACAGATACACATTTAAACAATATTTTTTTATTATTTAAATGTGTATCTGTCCTCCTTACCTTGGTAACATATTTTGCCTTAGTTTTTCATTAATTTTTTCATCTGACATTTTTTAGTCTAATTAGCATTATATATTTAGTTCATTGATTTAGCTTTCCTGTCTAGTTTCCCCTCTGGTGTTTGTTAATCAATTCGATTGGTCAGATTTTTCTTCTGTGTTCAGTCATGTAATTACACATTTCTGCCGTTAATACTTATAATATTTCTCTTTGAATGTGCGAGAAAAGTGTGTACTCTTGTTACATTTGTGATTTTAATTTCCCTAAGTTTTTGTTTCTCAGGCATGATAATTATATGCTGTCTTCTATCATACATTATTTGATGTATTGATTTTCTACTTTCTTGCCATGATCTCGAAATCAAGGGTTTTCTATAGTTAATATGTTTCCACTGTATCTCGTTTCCACCTGTGATTCTTTTGTTCTTTTTTACTTTGTTTTCCACATATTATAGTTATTAGGTTAGTGCAAAAATAATGTCGTTTTTATATACATAGTTGAACGTCAAAAACGACATTATTTTTGCACCAACCTAATAAAACCACTCTCTATTATTGCACGCACGTTTTTTTTTGTTTTGTTTTTTGCATCAGAATATCGATATGTCATCATAAAATTCGAGTAACATCTTTGTACTTGTCTTTTTAGTAGCATTTAATTATTAACATAATTAATGAGCGCCTCCAAACCTTTCACGTGCGCAACCTAAGGATGATCATTGCTATCAAATGGTTAGACTTCACCACCAACACCGATGTTCTTGAGCGTGAGGATTTGCATACGGTGTACACTATCTTACGTCAGCGTCGACTACGCTGGTTTGGATATGTCCGCCAACATGATCAATGGACGCCACTTATGAATTATTAACTCATTTTATCTTTTTTCTTCTGGATTGCCTTGAGTCTATGTTAATGATTTTCATAAATGTATTTAGTCAGTGATATACTGCTTACTAGAAACAAGCAAGGGTCACTATTCGCAGGATGCCGACCAGATATCTTACGCCCGTTTTAGTAATGGCGTACGTGCCAACCAGGTTTTCCAGATAATTCTTTTGAACCTCATACATATTATTATTATTATTATTATTATTATTATTATTATTATTATTATTATTATTATTATTATTATTATTATTTACTCACTAGGAGTTTTCACACTGGCCACCATCAAAGAATTATCTTTGAGAATAACTTGTGATGTTCCCAAGAGTCTGAGTGACAACAAGTCTACCAAGATTTCCAGTACCCTCCACCTCCTTTGATACAATTTAGTAATAATAAATTAATAAAAGCATTCATAAGTTTTACAAGCTGTAACATGTTTAATTCACGCCAAGTTTATGTCACTCCGAAGAAACGAACAGAAAAAATGATCAAAGATGATATAAACCCTTAAAATATTTTCCAAACTTGATGACAAATATATCTGTTACTCACTTGCTATAAACTAATACCTAAAGTTATTAATATTCATCAACCAAACAGATTTGAGTTTTTCAGGCCTGATTTGAATTTTGTATTAGACATAACACGCTTCGTAATATTTACACCGTAAAGTTTTGGGTCACCCGAAATACTGAGTGACTGGGACAGTCGTGTCTTTAAACAGCTCACACTACAATTCTAATGTTGACCGAATTGATATTTTGACATTGCTTACAGTGCGATGACAGATCGGTTACATTCCACACGCTATTAAGTATTTATCTAAATTTATCAAATGTTCTCGGGGTCAAATATTGTAAGGCGAAATTCTACACTTAAAAAATGAAAGTCATTCATCGACCTTTTAAGTTGGCTGATGATCTTCGAAAGGTAATATGTAAACGAATCCACGTGTCAGAAATAAAATCTTAAAAGAAAGGAAACTTTAAGACGAGCTTATATTTAGTAATCTATACAATCTATAATGCACAGGTCACTGTCAGTTTAAACGTATTACTGAATATAGTATTACTAGCGGAGGGGTGCCCAGCTTTGCCCGGGCGTAAAATACACTTAAATATGATATTTTAATTTGTTCAGATTTCGTATATATTATTATAGAGTCGTGATTTAAAAAGTAAACAAAAAGTATTTAGGTGCCATCAGCTAGAATCGAAACTGAAAGTATTGAAAGCTGGTAATGTTTCCACTGAACCAATGCGACACGCAAAGAAACTGATGAAAATTTAAAATTAAAAATAAACTATGGTGGATGTACAAAATGTTTAACGATTTTTTTTTAATTTTGACTCATTTTTTATCCCTTTAAAAACAAACCGGCTAAAAGCCCATAAAGGATCGGCCCGTAAAAGATTTTTCTTTTACATGGGGTCACCACTTATCAAGGCCCGAAGGCCACTCAGGGATAAGGGTTATTGCGTGTACGGTAATCAATGAGATAGTATTGTAGTAATCATTAGTATTGGGGGTTTTGATAGAGTGTCTTACTTAAGGGGGTGGTTTGTCAGGAGTTTGTTTACGTTGGACTTGAAGACGTCCAAGTTGTAGACAGGTGGGAAACAGGCAAGCGGCAGAGAGTTCCACTGGCGTGCAGTTCTAAGAAAGAAGCTTTGCTCATGGAATCTACGTTTGGATTTAGGCACAGATAAAGAGTGGGGAAAATTATTGGCAGTAGTTTCAGCCAAACGAGTGTTTCCTGTGAAAGATTGGCGAGGGGGAACCAGAAATTGGGGTTCAGACGAGTACCTGCAATGGAAATAATGATAAAACAAAGGCAGGCTCACAACATCTCTTCTGTGGGAGAGAGGTTGCAGGGAAGAGAAAAGGGCATCCCCCACTAAACCACGAAGTCTATTTTGTACTCTATCAAAGCAGGATAGGCTGTTTTTAGCACCTCCTGCCCAGATGTGGCAACAGTACTCCATCCTTGGACGTATTTGGCTTTGAGACAGATAGAGCATTGCATTAGTAGTGAGATATCTTCTGGGGCGGTAGAAGGATCCCACCATTTTCCCAGCGTCCCTGGCAACAGATTTGATGTACATGTTCCATTTCAGATCAGGCGTAAAGGTCAAACCCAGAAACTGGTCAAAACATAGAGCCTAAGACGAGAGCCATCCATTTCAATTGATGCCAGATGGGGATCAGAGCGTTGAAGATGTAAAGATAGAAGCTTAGTTTTGGATGCATTAAAAGTGACAGCTACCTCTTCCCCCATTGTACCAAGCGCTCAAGATCAGAGGAGAGAGAATTAAAGAGAACTTTGTCATTTACGGCCTTTTATGTGTTGCCATAGATGGTCGTGTCATCAGCATAGATGTCAACGAATGATTTAAGTATGTGTTTAGGGAGATCATTGATGTAGATCAGGAAGAGAGTTGGGCCCAGGATGGACCCCTGGGGGACTCCAACATTAATACTGTGGGCGTCTGATTTTTGCCTATCAACCACTACTCTTATGAGCCTATCAGAGAGAAATGATTTAATAATTTAGAAAACATTTCCAGTAATACCGTAGCTGGAAATCTTGTGAAGTAGGCCCTTATGCCATACCTTGTCCCACGCCTTTGATATGTCAAGAGCAATTGCCCTGGAAAGGAAACCTTTGTCAAGAGATTCACTAATCCTATGTGATATAACCGTTTGCACATCTGCTGTAGATCTTGCAGAGCGGAAACCATATTGCATGTCACTAAGAAGGTTGTTTCTGTTGAGGTGGTTGACTACTCCTTTATTTAATATTGATTCCAACAATTTACTCATGACACACAGGAGACTTATTGGTCTGTACTGAGAGGGAGATGACTTTTCACCCGAATTCTTAAATTCAGGGCATACTGATGATGTTTTCCAGAGTGTTGGAAAGCACTGCCCCTAGCGCCGCTCTGCGATTTTTAGTTTCGAAGGCGATGTAGTTTGAAAATATGGAGACAGACCTGCAGACAGTCCTACAGACAGATCGACATATATATATATATATATATATATATATATATAGCCGTTTATATATTAGATTTAAATAGTGTTAAATTTGTTATGACTTAACATTAGATATGTATATAGTTGCAAAACTATTGTTATTTATTAGTCAATTATATTGTATTAATATTTAATTTAATCTATCTATCAATGTTGGAGGTGACGGTGTTCTAGTCGTTAATAACACGGACTGGGGATCTAAGAGTCCCAAATTCGAATCCAGTTCGTTCCACAAAAATCACTCTCACTTAAAATGTTGGCATGTAAAGCATAGATTCTGGGGCACAGATGAACGTTTGTTTTAATGGTACCAATCCCGTGTTCGTGGCTCGTCCAATTTCTCAGTTAAAACATAGAAGGCATTGCATTTGGATCAACTCTTGTAAAAATAAGGTGTTGAGCTAGAAGGATTAGTACACAGTGACCGTCATTAATTGCATGGACCACGATTTGCATGATTATGTACGAATTGAAATGAGCGAGTCGGTTGTCTCAATTACCAGACAATTTTAAAGACCAATTTAATTCAATTTAATCGTAAAGTGTGGATGATATAACGAACTTTTCCCGACATTTTTAAAAGGTGCGCAATCTTTTAACATATGATATGAAACTTCACTTAGTGATAATTTCAGTAAAAGGTCAAAACAATAAGAAATCGGTTGCTGCACGTATGAAAATAATATAACGGAAGTAAACATATTCAACAACCGAAGACATTCAGGAAAATGAGAGTAGTGATTGGTGTTTGCAACGATCATATAATTTTCAATAGCAGTGAGATTTCCTGCTGAGGTGTAAAATATTACTTTCAATCGGAGTTATTGCTGCCGGTTGCATACGGATAGTTAGAACAAGATAGTCAGGTTTTCATAGGAAGTAGAATTACAGCCGATGATTACAGGATAAAGAAATGCGTTCTGAATAAGTGTACAGCCTGGTTTTCAACAGCGTCAAAATACATAAAGAAAAGCTGGCCAGGTGTTCAATCAAAATAAACCAATCTCTCTAACTGCATGGCTGGCAAGATTGTGAAAAATAACTTGTAATCAGTGAACCAGAAAAAAAAAACAACTTGTAATCCATGAGACTAAAAAAAAAACATTGGATAGGCAATAAATTTATAAATAAGAAAATCGTATTTTAATGTAATAGGAATAAGTAAAACGATATCAAAATCAGGTCTAAAATCTAAAATAATTTAGGTTTAATTTGACATGCTTACGTGCCCGAAAGCCACTGGAGGATAAGGATTAATGCCTATTAGATACAGTGTGACAACATTGTAATGATGCGTTATGATTTAAACTGGTTAGAATTTGATGATTCAAGATAATGGCTCAGAAGTTATTTATATTAGACTTGAAAGTGAATGAAAAATAATTATGTACGGCATAGTCACGCCATCTCACCAGTTCTCATCAGATCACAGAAGTAAGTAAAGTTTAACTTGGCCATTATCGGATGGGTGACCATTTCTGAATAATAGGTGAGTGTATGTAGGAAGAAGTCTACAGCTCCCTGCAAGAACTACAAAAATCTAATGTCGTCATTTTTCCTGACGGTGATTTAAAGTAGCTGGTGACGAATTGTGAATTTTATATTCCCATGAAACTTCCTTATTTAAACGAAGCCGATTCAACCCGTCTAGAATGGGTGATGTTTCGATCCCTATTTATTTACCTGTGCGAGATGAGGGCAGACATTGATAAAGGGTCTGTTTTATGTACTGAATATCCAATTCCCCTGAAATAGACACTTTAGATGGGACCAGACCATCACAAATCAAGACTCCTAATACGACAGACTATAAATCCATTTTTTTTATCCAAAATGAGAAGGTAATGTCAGCGAATCTTTGTTTACTTGCAGAACCGTAATGTTATACGCAATATCAGTTCATAACTAAATTAACTAGCCTGAACGGGCACTGGCTTGCTACAAAAATATACTAGTATGTCTAATCAGTGTTCCTTGACGGATGAGCGCACTTAATATCCCACATCCTGAGAGGCAATAACAACTTGACCGCCTTCAAAGTGCGAATATAAAGCTTGGTAGACGATTCCCGAGACGAAATAAATACAAGAATTTGATCATAGGAAAAGGTCTGATAAAATTGTTCCCCCTGTCACTTTGAGAATTAACAAATAGAGGGAAATAGAAAGAAAGAAAATAAGAGCCAGAAAAAAAGAGAGAAAGAAATAGAGAAAAGTGAGAGCTGGAGACGAAAAATAAAGAAAGCAAAACAGACGTGATGTAAATAATGTAAGGGAGAGAGAGAGAGAGAGAGGGGGGGGAAGAGACGTTAAATAATAGAGAAAGATAGCGAAAAAGATTATGTGAGAATTTAAAAGGACAAAAGAAGGAAAAGTAGGAAATATAAAAAAGAGAAAGAAAAAAGGGACGACAAGAGTAAAAAATGATAGAAAGAAACAATTAGAGGAAAAAGATAAAATAAAAGAATAATAAACATAATCATGTAATGAAAATAATAATAAATAAAAGATGCAATCAAAAAATAATAAGCAAAACATGTAATCAACATAATAATAAACAAAAACATGTAATCAAAAAAATAATAAACGAAAACGTGTAATCAAAAAATTAAACAAGAACATGCAATCCAAAAATAATAAACAAAAACATGTAATCAACATAATAATAAATAAAAACATGTAATCAACATAATAATAAATAAAATATGTAATCAACATAATAATAAATAAAAGATGTAATCAAATAATATACAAAAACATGTAATCCAAAAATAATAAACAAAAACCTGTAATCAAAAAAATAATAAAAAAAATTATGTAATCAAAAAATAATAAATAAAAACATGTAATCAACATAATAATAAAAAACAGGAAATCCAAAAATATACAAAGACATGTAATTACAAAAATAATAAAGAAAAACATGTAATCAAAACAATAATAAACAGAAACATGTAATCAAAACAATAATAAACAAAAACATGTAATCAAAACAATAATAAACAAAAAACATGTAATCAAAACAATAATAAACAAAAACATGTAATCAAAACAATAATAAACAAAAACATGTAATCAAAATAATAATTAATAAAAACGTGTCATAAAAAAAATAAACAAAAGCATGCAATAAAAAAATTAAAATAACGTGTACTCAAAAAATAATAAGCAAAACGGGTTACTAAATAATAATAAACAAAAAGATGTAATCAACAAAATTATAAACAAAACCATGTAATCAAAATAATAATAAATAAAAACGTGTAATCAAAAAAATAATTAACAAAAACATGCCATCAAAAAATAATTAAAAAACATGTCATCCAAATAATAAATAAAATCATGTAATAAAAAATAAAAACAAGAACATGAAAACTAGAAAATAATAAACAAAAACATGTAATCAAAATATAATAAACAAAAACATGTAATCAAAATATAATAAACAAAAACATGTAATCAATAATTAATAGACAAAAACATGTAATCAACATAATAATAATAAAACAAAAGATGTAATCAAAGTAATAATAAATAAAAGTGTAATCAACATAATAATAAATAAAAGTTCAATCAACATAATAATAAACAAAAACAGGTAATCCAAATAATAATAAACAAAAAGATGTAATAAAAAAAATAATAAAGGAAAACATGTAATGAAAATAATAATAAATAAAATCACGTAATCAAAAAATAATAAACAAAGACAGGTAATCAAAATCATAATAAATAAAACATGTAATCAAAATAATAATAAATAAAATCATGTGATCAACATAATAAAGATGGAAATAAGTAAATACAGAAATAGAAAGTGAATTATGGTGGTGGTTACTCATGGAATGATAAAATCTAAAGTGTTAAAACTCATGGTTACGTATTTTTGTAGAGAAAAAGTGTATAAAATTAAAAGCAGTAACAAAAAAAAGTCGAAAAATATAAATGTAAAAAGAAATTAGTAATAAAAACGAAGTAAAGAAAAAATTGTCTAATTTCATGAATGGAAAAAATATGAACAATCAAGGATTGTATAAATAAAAATGAAAGTTGTTCAAATTAAAAAAAGATGAATCAGAAAAATGATTGAATTATTATTGGATCGCAAGAGCTTTCACATAGGTCATCAAAGATCTCTCCTTAAAAACAACCTATGGTTTTGACAACAAGTCTCCCCAGATTTCCAGTATTCCCTACCTCTTTTGATAACCTTTGCAAATGAATCTGCGTTACTGCAACAGCCATGTGAATACGCCTAGTGAGTAAATGATAATAATAATAATAATAATAATGATGATGATGATGATGATGATGATGATGATGATGATGATGATAATAATAATAATAATAAAAATAATAATAATAATAATAATAATAAAAATAATAATAATAATAATAATAATAATAACGATGAAAAGACCGAGGAGAGAGCACTGACCAAATCTCCGCTGGAAAGTGCGAATAAAACTGAGACCTTGCTACTCAAATGCAAGGGGAGACCATTGGCCGCTGCTAGCGAGAAATATTTATCTTTTTATTAGAAATTATTGCGATAATAAAAGGGTCAATAAAGTAGATAAGCCAATTACGAACAAAAGAATTGATGAAAATACAATTGAATAATAGTGAATATTAATTAAATCATCACATATTCAGATCAAACATTGACAAAGGAGTAGAGATCGTTTTTAAATGTATAACTTTCTTCAATTTTCACTATGTTTCTATCTCCTTAAAGTCTTGGTACTTTTCGACCGTTTACTTTTCTTTTTCTATACATTCCAATACTTATATTTTCTAACAGGATTAAATCTGGTCTCATTGCTTAAATCAGATTGTCACATTGGCAATTTATATACTACAATGTTTTCACATCATTACTCTCCACCACTATTTTCTGTGACATGCTCGTAGCATTGTATTCCAACCCTCTTTCTATGTACATATTCCAATGGACCTTTCTTGAAGTATTGCCATGGCGCTTTTTGGACACTTTTTGCGCTAACTTCACTACTAACGATGTGTTGTAAACTCTCACCTTTCTCCCCACCCAGTAAACTTTTCGTCGTTTTATCAATGTGATACCTCACATAATTTGTTCTGAGTGATTGTTTCTGTGAAGCACATATTAAGGCTTCTGTCCCAATCTTCAATAAATATCTTAACAACTATCGCCAGGTGTTTTTCCTTGTCCTCTGCTTCTGATAGATACTTAATATAGTGACTATGCATTTTCCCAAACTACTACCCTTTCTTTTTTGTTCATTTCTTGTCTAAAATTCTTTGTACATTACTAGTTCGCTCACTTCAAAATTTTCAAAGTTTGACACACTTTTTATAAGCATTTCCTTAGAATTAAGGATGTAAACTGTAAGACTATTTTCTTCTTTTAGACATCATTCTACATCCGTTAGTCTTCGTCCTCTCTCTTCGTTTCACAATCTTTAGGTGATAAGCTCAATTTATTGCCATTATTTTTTTATATCGTTTTGTGCATGTCTTTCAGTTCGTTCTCTTTCCATTGAATAATACCCGTCACATATCAAACTATATGTTTACAATGGATATTTGTTTTTCTCGTTCAATCTTGACTTACGAACTAATCGTATTCTTCTCTTTTAACATTTTCCTATTATCGTTTTCATTTCAATTTCTTTAATTTTATCAAGTCCATCAATCCATTTTTGTATTCTTCTTGTTTTTACATGGAAGTTACCACTTATCCAGGCCCGGAGGCCACTCAGGGATAAGGGTTATTGCGTCTACAGTAATCAATGGGATCGTATCGTATTAACCGTTGGTATTGGAGATCTGATAAAGTGTCTTACTTAAGGGGGCAGTTCATCAGGAATTTGTTTATGTTGGACTTGAAGACATCCAAGTTGTAGTCAGGTGGGAAACAGGCCAACGGAAGAGAGTTCCACAGGCGTGCACTTCTAAGGAAGAAGTATTGTTCATAAAATCTACGTTTTGATTTAGGCACAGATAAAGAGTGAGGAAAATTATTGACAGTGGTTTCAGTTAGACGGGTGTTTATCGTGAAAGATTAGCAAGGGAGACTAGAGATTGGAGCTCAGACGAGCACTTGCTATGGAAATTACGATAAAACAAAGACAGGCTCGCAAGGATTCTTCTGTGCGAGAGAGATTGCAGGGAAGAGAAAAGGGCCTCCCCCACTAAGCCACGAAGTCAAGGCAGGATAGGCCGTTTTTAGCAGCTCCTGCTTCTCCAACCTCTTTCGTTCCTTTTGTAAAGCTTTATCTTTTCACGTTCAACAATTTTCGCTTTTACAATTTTAGGATACTTCCGTTCTTCATGCACAATTCCATACCTATGTTAATTATGAAATGAATTTCACCGTTATTTCAAATATGTCTATGCATTCTTTAATCCAGCTACGTACCACTAGATCTCATATGTTTTGCGATAATCTATCCATGACATGAATAGACTATTGTCCTATCAATACGCAACTGATCCTTCTACTACCTCTCATCTAATTCGCCTACATCTTCTTTGTTTGTCAGTAAGATCTTTTGCTTTTCCAAATATGGATCAATCTCATCTGTAATCAGTCAGAAGTTTCCAAATCAATGGAAGGCAGGTAATGTGTCGATAGCTATCGATTGGAGTGCTCGTGGATGTATCGTTCTAGCAGTGTACTTCATTCATGAATTACATCTCCTGTTAAAATTCCATTAATTTGAGATACAATTCTTACATGCAAGTTGATAAGGTTTTTTATTCAATATGCCTGAACATCATTTGATCAAGAAAGGGAATCTTCTTACCTTCTTTTTCAAAGTTTCTCCTTCATCTGCACCACATTTTTGATTTGCTTAAACTTCTTTTTTTACAAGGTGGTCACCACTTATCAAGGCCCGGGAACATCTCAGGGATAATGGTTATTGTATTGCAGTACGTTAGTGTTGAGGTTTAATAAAGTGTCTACTTAAGGGGGCGGTTTGTCAGGAGTTTGTTTACGTTGGACTTGAAGAAATCCAGGTTGTAGTCAGGTTGGAAACAGGCAGACGGAAAAGAGTTCCAGAGGCGTACACTTCTGAGAAAGAAGCTTTGTTCATGGAATCTACGTTTTGATTGAGGCACAGATAAAGACTGAGGAAAATTTTTGACAGTGGTTTCAACTGGACAGGTGTTTTTCGTAAAAGATAGGCGAAGGGGGGCAGAGATTGGAGCTCGGAAGATCACTTGCTATGGAAATAACGATAAAACAAAGACAGGCTCGCAAGGATTCCTCTGTGGGAGAGAAGTTGCAGGGAAGAGAAAAGGGCATCCCCCACTAAGCCATGAAGTCTATTTTGTACTCTGTCAAGGCAGGATAGGCTATTTTTAGCAGCTCCTGCCCGGATATGGCAGCAGTATTCCATCCTTGGACGTACTTGGCTTTTATACAGATAGAGAATAGCATCAGTAGTGAGATATCTTCTGGAGCGGTAGAAGGATCCCACAATCTTTCCAGCGATCTTGGCAACAGACTTGATGTACGTGTTCCATTTCAGATCAGGAGTGAAGGTCAAGCCCAGAAGCTTGTCAAAACATGGGGCTTCTCCTAGATGAGAGCCATCCATTTCAATTAATGCCAGATGGGGATCAAAGCGTTGATGATGTAAAGATAGGAGTTTGGTTTTAGATGCATTAAAGGTAACCAGCCACGTCTTCCCTCACTGAACCACTCGTTCGAGATCAGAGGAGAAAGAATCAGAGAGAACTTTGTCATTTACAGCCTTTGATGTGTTGCCGTAGATGGTCGTGTCATCAGCATAGATGTCAACGAATGATTTAAGTATGTGTTTAGGGATATCATTGATGTAGATTAGAAAGAGAGTTTGGCCCAGGATGGACCCTTGAGGGACTCTAGCAATAATACTGCAGGCCTCTGATTTTTGTCCATCAACCACTACTCTTATGAGCCTATTAGAGAGAAATGATTTAATAATTGAGAAAACATTTCCAGTTATACCGTAGCTGGAGATCTTGTGAAGTAGGTCTTTATGCCATACCTTGTCGAACGCCTTTTATATGTCAAGAGCAATTTCCCTAGAAAGGAAGCCTTTGTCAAGAGATTCACTAATCCTATGAGTTATAACCGTTAGCACATCTGCGGTAGATCTTGCAGAACGGAAACAATATTGCGTGTCACTAAGAAGATTATTTCTGCTGAGGTGGTTGGCTATTTCTCTATTGAAAATGGATTTCAGCAACTTACTCATGACACACAGGTGACTTATTGGTCTGTACTGAGAGGGAGATGATTTATCACCTGAATTCTTAAATACAGGGCAAACTGATGAGGTCTTGCAGGGAGTCGTAAAGCACTTCTCCTTAAGGCAACGCTAAACAGTTTCGTAAGTATGGGAGCAAGTTCCGGTTGAAGCTTTTTTAACACTATAATTGGGATGCCGTCAGGGCCAGTTGCTTTACTGGAATCAAGGTTCTTGATTAGCTTGGCAACCTCATGCACAGATATTTGTATGTTACCTAGCGTGTTGTGTGTTATAGGAGGAAATATGGAGAGTTGATGGCCTTCGTCGCATAGGGTAGAATTAGCTGCAAAGTTCTTTGCAAATAGTTTGGCCTTGTCTGATGCTGACGAGATGATCGCTAGTCCATTGATAATGGTTGGGATAGAACGCACACTTCTGTTCAGCATCCTATTTGTTATTTGCCAAAACTGGTGGGGACCAAGCCGCTGATCAGCTACTTTGGATTAAACGGACTGAGCATATAGATCTCTTACATTTTTTATTACTCTTTTACAGTTGTTGCTTGCGTTCCTCAAAGCAGTTTTAGTCTCAGTGCATCTATTACGTTGGTAGCTATGGAAAAAGTAATTTCTGTGCGCGATAGCAGCAGCACATTCTGGGGAGAATCATGGTTGGCTGGTAGGTTTTTGTTGGATATTTTAGATGGTATGAGTCGGTCTATGCCTACAATTAACCATTCAGTCCGGTCTGATACTGTAGAGGACACATCCTTTTTAAACATGGAATGTAGAGGTAGATCAGATATAAATGTATGGAAGCTATCCCAGTCAGCCATAGAGTATCAGTATACAGTACAGTGGAGGGGTACGTCTGGGGATTTATTAAATTTCATTTTTATCTTAACTGATACAACGTAGTGGTCGGAGGATCCTAGGGGAGAAAGAACGGAACATGAACATAGCTCAGGGGAAGTTGAGAGAAAAATGTCTAAAAATCTTACATTCTGACCTGTAGTATCGGGCACACGCGTGGGCTCGCGAACAATCTGGTGAGGTCATATCAATGGCAAAATCATGACAGAACCTCCCCTCATCGTCTGTCTTATTTGAGTGGGGCAGCCATTCAAGGTTATGGACGTGGAAGTCACCACAAATGTGAATTTTAGCCGAGGAATGTGAAGACAGGATGTGGTCTATTTTCTCAGATATACTCTTAAAGATAGTAACTCCGATGTTATGGGGCCGATAGAGGGCAAATATAAATGCAGTGGTGTAAGCAAGTGCAACCCGGAAGCACATATAGGGTAAATTAGGATCTTCTCTAGAGATATCCCTGCTACACGGGAAGCCATCTTTAATGTAGGCACATATTACATGCCCATGGCGATCTTGGGGGTCAGATTTAGCTGTTAAATTTGAGTATCCTTTAATTATAAACTCATGTAGGGAAGTGGGCGGCCCTATTCCAGGTTTAGGTTTTTTATCCTCATTGGCTCTTGATACTTTATTCGAATGTGTCAGAAAAATCTACGATTTTTTTTTACTATTCTCGCATTTTGTCTCCTATTTTCCTGCATTTCCATTGACAAGAAAATAGTAGCTTTCCATTAGCGTTTGGTTTTTTTGTTATTTGTCTATATTGTATTTTTGTACGTTCGTTTATGACGTGATATATTGTTTATTCTCTTTATTCACAGAGTTTAAATACGCTGTGATTTTTTCTGGCACCTTTATAGGGCTTAGTCTCACCTAAATTCCAAGGAAGACCATGGGTGTTGCCAGCAAGAAATCAATGGCAAGCAACTGTTACGATAAAGCAAAATCATTTAGAAAGGTTACTGAAAAAGGTTTAAAGTACTGAACATTTTTGTGAAATTGTTCGCACCAAGACTCCAGAGAACAATAACTGAAGAAAGACCTATGTGAGAACTAGTAAATACAAATAATAAAAAAACAAGATAAACGAGAAGAAGAGAAAGGGTACAAAAAGAAAACGGATGTTTCCGTTTAGAAAAAAATTATAACAACTTATTTTATATAAACTTACAGTTTTTTTTTATCGCCAGGCGCATATATATATATATATATATATTTTTTTTTTTTTTTTTTTGAGGGGGGGGGGAGACATCCAACAGAGTGCTCAATTATAAAGAAAAATCAGAAAATAAGAGCATATTATTTATATTTTATTTGCAAAAAGTTTTAGATGTGATTAGATAAGGTGATGAGTATTGGCTGAAGAGGGCTTGATATGGTTATCTTATACGGTCTTTAATTATCGGGTTGGAAAACGACGGTACCTATGACTTATCTCATCTAAAACTTTCTGCAAACAATATATATATATATATATATATATATATATATATATATATATATATATATATATATATATATACCGTAATTCGGGGTTATTGCGCCAAGTTCGGGGTAATTATGCTAAGTAGCAAAAAATGTTTTTTGGCAACCACGCATATAAAGAGCATTTTTTTAGTTGACACAATTACCCCCGGATTGTACGATATATATATATATATATATATATATATATATATATATATATATATATATATATATATGTGTGTGTGTGTGTGTGTGTGTGTGTGTGTGTGTGTGTGCGCGCTCGTCGTGTGTGTGTGTTTCCTCTTAGTAAAACTAAACAATATTCGGTATGAAACAAACGTCAAAGCAGGTGACGTCATATATGCTAGACAAATACAACGAAAGCAAGGCAAAATACTTGAGAGTAAGAAGCGATCTAATCAGTAAATATGCGACAATATTTTGTTTGAAAGCCAATCTTCAACAGGTGTTAATCTTATCTTTTTCTCTCCATCCAAATATGCTATGGAATGTTTGCATTCAGTAAAACAAAATCTGAAAATGTCATTCCACATGCAAATTAAATTCGCATGTGCGAACCGTCTATTTTTAACGATCCACTTACCCATACGTGATCCGTCATTTTTATCTAGTTGACTGCAAATATGGAATGTATTTCTCCATCGCAAATCGTATACTTTTATGTCGAAATGTGAATTGTATCACTAAATTTTGAACGTTAAGTTTCAATACAGCAAGCGAAGCAGGAAAGAGGTAGGGAATCGAAAGTTTAACAGTTCGTGAAAGAAACTATTAGAGCAGAAATCTTCCCGGTGTCTATACTGAAATAGTGGGATTTAATTGCTTAGTCGGGAGTATTTACATCGAGAGAGTACAAGTTCTACAAGTGTGTCAGCACATACTATTAAAGTGAATGATGGCTTAGTAGAGATAAGGGATACTGTCAGGAATGAGTATTTACTAACAGGATAGAACGAGCTCATATTTTTCAGCAGCTTTAGCAATGTCTTCAATATATTTGCTCAAATATAATTTGCGAACCAGGATAACGTGGGTAATTTCATGATCTTAAAATTTTCGAGGTAAACCTCCTTTTCAGAAGGAAGTACCTCTGACTAGACTTATTAAGGTAGTCTCGTTTAAATTATAAATTATCATCCTTAAAATTTTAGTTGTTATCTCCTGTATTTACACAAATGCATATTTTTATCTATTCATTCATTATTATTTGTTTTATTTATAGAAAATATATAAAAATATGATGAAGTATTGCGAAATATATATATATATATATATATATATATATATATATATATATATATATACTAATAGAAGTACTCCTCGTTGACTGGGTTCAAAACCAGCCTACAGAAAATGGACTGTGATTGACGAAAGTATGATAGATTATGAAAAGGAAGGGGTTGTAAAGAGATAGGTTTTGATACTCAACAATTTTACCCTAAGAAAAATATGATGAAAGTAAAGATAATTTTCGCGAAAATATATTTTTTATAACAACTTTGTTTCCATTCGTAACCAAGAGTGACCAACAAAATGACGTTTCCTTACAAAGAGAAAATGTTATATATATAATAATATAAATATGCAAGAAATAAATGTTAACATATTCAATAAAAGTTACTTTTATGGTAGAAAAGTTCATTGGTTTGTATTTTTTAGTAGTTTGTAAAAAACTTTTTTTTTTAATTCACGAACCGGTTTAAAAATAAATCAAAATAGCAGCGACTTTGAAATGGAGAGCCCCGTTTTCAATTTGAAGGAGGGGCACCTGAACATTCTGTGTTAACAATTTAAGAGAGTTCCATCAATGTAAGGAATATTTATAAACATATTTTAATGTTTTTCGTTATTTTGTGCTTGAGAAATATTCGATTATGGCATGTGTAGTTTATATAAACATTCATTTAAGTAGTTATCACCTCAAATTTCATTTTAATTTTGGTTCGCTGAAATTATTTCAAGTAAAGAGCATTAAAAACTATTTCAAAACAAAAAAAACATGAACTGAACTTTTATTGACTATGGTAACATTTATTTTTGTATATTTATTGTTTCGGGTAGTCGTTTGTTGGCTTTTCTGCTAAACATTCTTACTAAATAATATCGACGAAATATCGAAAAACAAAAACAGTTTTGAAAAATAATGAAGCTTTACTTACTTTACTAAAATAATCCGAAACAGCAAAATGGGATATTAAAAATGTAAACACGTAATTACTTTAGTTTTTTAAAGCAAAGAATCGATATAAATAAAAAGAAAAGAAAATGGCGCCCTTTTCAAGCAGAACAGCTTCGTTTCAGTTTTACAGTATTGAACAGTGTAGTATTGCACCGTCGGATTCAGGGTTGTACTATTGTAATGTAAAGAACACGCAGGAAGGGTTGTAATCAACTGAATTTTTTCTAGTACACGGACAAAACAAAGCTTAAACAGATATATAAATAAAAATAAAAAGCTTATGCAAATATTTTTAAAAAGAAACGTAATCACGTGATCAGGATTTTTTCCTTCTTTTGACTCGATAACAAGTAACGTTCTTATTTTTCATTATTTATATACTTATCTATTTTCGAAAGAGTGTCACGTCCAAGTGGGGAAGGGAAAAAAGCAGAGTTATGCAAAATTTGTGTCGAGAATTGTCTAAAGTTCCGACTTTTTTTTTTTTTTGCTTTCACTTTAATAAGAACGTGAATTTATGAGGTAAATTTATTCGACACAATATGATTCAACTCAAAAAAATAAATAAAAGCTAACGTGAATTAAGATTAAAATTAAGGTGTTATTGTGGACCCTCACCCCTTTTAAAAAACCTTGTTAAACTTTGTGACATTTACATTCTATGGAGGTCAGGCGCAAACGAACACCCCATAATCTTATTATACTTTAGTTCTTCAAACTGAAACATAATTGTCAAAGTATACTTACGCAAATAGATATGAAAAGTCTGTGTTAAAGTTTGTGCCATATTTCCATAGAGTACAGGTGCGAACGCAGACCCCACAATCTTATTATACCATCCCTATTTAAGTGTAAACATACTTATCAAAGTATTATTATGTATATCTATATCAAAAACACTTTAAACGCAGCCTCCACAATTTTTATGAACCACCGTTCTGCCAGATCAAACATGCCCATTCCTGTGTCTCGATACATCTTCTATCATTATATGTATACAGTTTTCTATAATAGTCAACCATATAGAAGCCTATTCGTGATTAGACACACATACACACAGACGTTCAGCTTTAGATTATATATATATATATACATATATATAAATCAATTAAAATTCACATGTACACTGATTTAAAAAGCAGAAGCCGCCAATCGGGGATAATCAGGAATATAGCAAAATAGATATATACTCCACTTTACAAATACATGATCGCTAAGTACTTTGAAAACCTTTTATCTTAGATTATTCGTGTTTAATCTGAAACACTTTAGTTGTGTATTGAGTCATACTATAATACAACTCAGCACAGCAGATTATATAGTTAAACATTTCAAGTTGAGACACTGTCTAAATTTTATAGCTGGTTTGTTAAAGTCATTTACGACTTCTAAGTAAGAAATGGGTTTGAAACAGCAGATTATTAGAAACATTCGAATGTAAACTGAAATAAAAGAACTAATTAGACGTTTGCTGGCATGGTTCTGAATGTAATTTATATTTCTTGATTAACTTTGTTCGTGCTGTTTTGGTAATTGCTTAGAAGGGTTAATTCGAAAATTTCAATAGTATCAGATTATTATTCCAGCTACGAGGTCGTTCCAAAAGTAAAGACTTCTAATTTTAACTCTAAAAGTTGAAGACTAACAAAGAGAGGAGTGTTACCATTAAAAGAGTCGATCTTTTTTGCTTAAGAATGTATTTTTTACCTAGTAACTATCATTTTCAATGCAGCTTTGCTAGGGATTCAATAACGCATATATGACTCACGTCCAAGACAGTGGTGTCTTTTTTAGAGTCTCACATCGTCAATCTCTGCTGTAGAAAGATGAAACTTTCAGGCCATGAATGCATAAATTCAGTCATCATAACAATTTGTAATCCTCTCAAATTCATTCGGGCGGAATAAAAGTAGGAAACATAACTTTTGGGACGCCACTCGTATAATAGCGAATGTATATATATTTTTTTTTTACTTATGCATTCAAAATTGATCATAAAACACTTTGACAGTACAGATACGATCATTTAGCCAACAACAAATGAAAAGTGCATAAAGGACATGTATTGAAAACTACCTAAACAGTTTACATTCTTTATAATTCTTCTTTTTAATTAATTAATGGAACAATGGGTTATATATTGTAACACTGGGTTATGTATTGCAGCAATTTTATGAAATGTAAGTGAAAATAAAAGATTTTCTAACATTATGGATATTATTATAGTTATATCGAAAGGAAAATAAAAAATGCACTCTAGTATTTCACCGTAATTAAGCGCTTAATTCACGTGTTATTAAAGTATATGAAATGAAATGTTTCAATTAAAAACCTCGATTTGTCTTCCTTTCGTCTATACCACGTGTGACCTGATGAGTATAAAGCTTTCGCTATTCGGTTCGTCATTAAAAAACTAATTTTATTTGTATTAATTAAATAATCTGTAATACTTTTCTCATCTTGGATGATATTCTCGCAATGTTTTCATTGACATGATCTCCCAGCTTCAAGCGTATTTTGGCGAATACAGGAATCTTTTTGTTGAACTTTTTAATTTGTACGGAATTTGGAATGGACCTTTTATTTAATCCGCAGGAGTAACAAGCTCCTGTTTCGTCAGTCCTGACTAGGGAGAAAGCTTTAGTAATTCGTTTTGTCAAAAATTTCCGAGTTCAACAAGATGTATCAAAAAATAAATCGAAATGCTGTAAAAATAACATTCATGATGAGAACAGACACCCAAATAATCAATCTTCATTTCAAAAAATTCTAAGTCAATCCTATTCACTTTTAAATTCCTCTGTGGAAAACTTCAATTCACACCGAGAACACTCATAGGAAATATATTTTGAATTTAAAATTTTGTTCGAAAGTCAGGGGACATTTTTTAATAGATCAATAAACGCATAGTTAAGATTACTTTTATTGGTAGACGACATAACTCATCAGAACCCAATAATTATATGCAATCTATTACAGAAGAAAAGTATGCCTGATTTTAAAATTTGTTTAAATTTTAAATTAAAAAGTCTTGAACTTAATTATTAATGTGTTTCATTTAATAATGTTTGCTGTCACACACACACGCATATATATATATATATATATATATATATATATATATATATATATATATATATATATATATATATATATATATAGACAGGTATCCTTATATGCTTATATATATATATTTGTATGCAGATGATTTACTCCTAAACTAATTAATCGCTCATTATCGATTTTGAAACACAGCTATTGGACTTAAATGGACCGTAATGTCTGTTATGTTTAGTTGTATTTAGTTTTACAGTAAAACGGTTAATACGGATGTGAAAGCGTTTCGTAATAATTTATATACCTACGATTTTTTCTGGAATTTAACAATAGGTATTAGACGTCAATTAACAAAATTTTTAAAAGTTTTAGGAGTAAAATAGAGTTACCAATTTCAATTTAAAAAATTAAATTCATCAAATTATAATTTTAATTTGAGATAGACATCAATAAAAGAACATTCCTTGAATCTTACTTTTTTATACGCCTCAGGTTGGAGATTTGAATTTCGGACATGTTTCTTTTTTAAATAAAAACCATGTAATGCATTTTGATAAGAACTGGATTAAGGAGTTTTTCTTTTGATTAGAACTGGAGTTTTACATAAATTTTATTAGTCCAATGTCTTGATTATAATCTTCGTAGAGAAATAAAAAAAAACTTGTAATCTCGAAAGTAATTAGTCGAATCTTGGGACGGATATTATGTCGGTTACATATTTTCCAAGAGTATAATATTTTGGAATATCTACAGATGACTAATTAAAAGGCATTTTTCTTACGCCCTACAAAACATACTGAACAATTATCTCGTGTAATCTATAGCTAATATTTGCGTCTTGGAAAATAATGATGTTCCGGATTTTAACATTTAGTCATTTTTTTAAAAGTAGAATATTTACGTCGTAAATGTTATCCAGCCAAGCCCGCATCTCTTCGAAACATTAGCGATAGGACAACATAGTTTTCGTTTGTCTGAGGATTGGGTGCAAAGTGTTCGTGCTTTTCTGCGCGAGACAAACTGTTCATAGATCAAATGACACTGAATTCATGTCACTATTTTAATTATTGGCGATGAAGGTTAAAGTGACCTAAGAACTTTGTTGGTAAAAGAAATCTATTTTGGGCATCTTTAATATAAAGTTATCGTTGTTTTTTATTTGTTGTTTTAATTGACCGCCATTAAATGTTAAAACAATTATATTGATTAAGGGTATAACTGCTATAATACCGTCGCAGATTTAAGAATCAGCAGTGACAAGTTCAATACCTATCGCGTCTAGTATGATCGTTGACACACAGCCCATACTAGGAGACTTTTGATTCGCCACCCCACCAGCTAAGTAGCGAACTATTTATGTAATAAAATATTAATGTATTTATATTCGTACGTACATTATCACCTTTCACGCTCACTTATTTAATAAGATCTTTTGATTGCCAAATATGATATTCAATGCAGTATAGGTGCTGTTTAAGTAAATCTTCTGCCTCTCCCTATTTTGCACTAACGTCTTCCAAAACCGAATTTTGTCATCTCATTTTAACTTTAACGATAAGTGTTTGATTTCGCTGTTTTGCTTTACTATATATCAACCCTTTTCAAGTTATTTAATGCTAAATCCGGTCATTTTGATAAAATTTCTGTTTTAAGTGTGCTTTGGTTGTTTTATTTTACGGCATATCAACCCTTTCGGGTGATTTAATACAAACTCCGGTGATTTTGGTAAAAAGTTTTATGTTACAAGTTTTTATATCTTCGAATATTTAATCATGGTGTTTGGTTTGGTTGTTTTGTAGAAACAATATTTCTTTTTGCTTATGGCCTTGCGGAAATGAGTGAGTTTTGCAAACGGAAAGGAGAAAAACAAGAACATGAATATTAAGCCAAGAAGCCGTATTTAAAGACAGTCTCATCTGGTAGAAGCAGTACATCATGTGTGTGTGTGTGTGTTTTTTAATTTTGTGTCATTTTAATACAACTTATGCATTAGAATTTTAAAATAAATAAAAATAACATATTAGTTTTAAAGAAAGATACAATATTTTTCTGTATATTTGTTTTTATGTATTTTTATCTCAGATTATACCAGAATGTATAGTGACATAGGTATCCTGATGACAGTTTTCTGGGCATTATTACTTCCATATCTATGGAGTACAGGCGCGAACGCAGACCCCAGTTGAGACATACTTATCAAAGTACTCTTATGTACATATATATCAAAAACCCTTTTAAACGTTTTTTTTTTTTCATTTTTTATTTCCATAATTTGGGGACCAGGCGCGAACGCCGACCCCACAATTTTTATGAACCACCGTTCTGCCAGATCAAACGTACACATTCCTGATCCTCGATATATCTTCTATCATTATATGTAATCAGTTTTTAATAATAGTCAACCATATAGGAGCCTAATCGTGACCAGACACACACAGACATTCAGCTTTATATATATATATATATATATAAATATATATATATATGTGTGTGTGTGTGTGTGTGTGTGCGTGTGTGTGTGTGTAGTCATACTATTACTATATATATAGTATTATACGACGTATAAATCTATATTTTAGGTCCGTGAAAACAAAGGATATAAAAAACCTTGCAATTCTGGAAATACAAAAAATACAAATGAAAATAGCAAAGGATTTGCAAACCTATATGATATCCACTAATTTCTAAAAGTTTCATTTTCATTTTTGTTTTATCAGCTTATTACTTTCCTACCAATTGACTAGTTTATATATATTTATGTATTTAATGTTCTTTATGCCCATTCACCTCTATTTCTCTCTTTCCTTAATATATATATATATATATATGCCAAAACATCGTTAATTCATTACCCACACAGCAGCAGCCGAATAGCGTGAGAAGCCTTGACTGTCATTTGGACGGTGGGGTTTCCATCCTGGCTTGAGGCAGTGGCCTGTCTAGCCGCACTGATAAGCTGTGAAACAGCGAAACAGTATCTATGTGGATGACTATATATATATGTATATATATATATATACATATATATATAACTACTTAATTTACTCACATAAATTAATATACGAAAGTATAGATTTATGAGTAAACTTTAAGTATTTACTTCAAAAGTGCTCAATACGTAGGTAGAGCTAGTTAGTAATTTATAAAATATATATGGCAATTAAGCTACACTGAACATTCGGCGTTTCATCCACTCTAGGACTCCTCAGTCCTGCATAAGCCTGAGGAGTCCTAGAGTGGATGAAACGCGGAATATTTAGTGTAGCTTAATCGCCATATATATTTTATAAATTACTAATATATATATATATATATATATATATATATATATATATATATATATATATATATATTAACATAACTTGATGAGTTAGAAGAAGAGATTAATTTCAATTCTATTAGAGTACACTTATCGGGATAATACAAAGCTCAGCATTTTTTTGGAGCTTATATAGAAGACAATAAGAGTAGAAAATGAATCCGCAAACAAAAACAACAAAACTATATGTATATATAGAATAAGGGTGTACATACATTTAGTTATGGGTATAAAGAGCCCCCTTTATCCCCCCAACTAAATGTATGTATAACCTTATTAAATAAATGAATCATTCTCTCTCTCTCTCTCTCTCTCTCTCTCTCTATATATATATATATATATATATATATATATATATATATATATATATATATATATAGTTTTATTTTTGTTTTTTCTTGTTGTTTTTTGTGAATTCATTTTCCACTCGCATTGTCTTCTATATATTAACATATATTATTGTTAGTTTCGGATGAATAAATGGAATTGGAATAATCTGAAAAATTGATTTCCCCCTACTTCTTCCCAGATAATCTAGTTTTCACTTACGTAGCGGTCAATTCCAATGTGGTCAATTTCCAGTTTGTTAGTCGGAGATTCTCATCAATCCACCGACCCAAATGGATCAATTATTGCTGAAGCGTGATCGATGATGAACCAAAGAAGCGAACGAAAGCGCTGATTGAAGAAAGACACGATGCCAGCAATTATTAAGTGCACATGGAATTTGATAATAATTAACCATGCTAAATTTTAACACGTGTATCCTGTTAAAATCAGCATTTGTTCCCAGAACCCCGGATGTAATATTTGTTACTAGCATGGGTGCCCGGCGTTGCCCGGGTGTTTGGAGGTGTATGCTGAGCAAAAAAAAGGGGATAATTTTTTAAACTTTGACCCCTATTATGACCCCTGAAAATTTATTGTTTTGGCCTCAAATCAAGTTATTAAGTTAGATCCATGTCCACGGAAGCTATATCTAAAATTTCAAGTGTGGAGACCCAAAATTGTCGGAGAAGTTTGGTAGAGTTCTCAAAGCTCAAATCGTTGAACTTTGACCCCTTAATCGCTAAATTTCTGGCTAAAAATGGATCACATAGATTTTTCCAAATCTCAGTACCCTGTATATCAAATTTCAAGTCTGTAGACTAAAAATTGACAGAGTTATTTCGTAGGGAAATGTACACAGACACACACACACATACTTTCACTTTTATAGATATATAGATTTAAAATTTGAGTCTGACAGAATGACAAAATTATATTGCAAACCGATATATTAAACAAACGAACTTCAAAGAGACAAATGAACACATAAGTAAAAAAAATTTGTATTAGAAAACATTTCTTGATTATTCCATGTCTTTTTTTTACAGACCTGACGACTGAGGTTCGCTCTTAATAAAAATTGTTTTTTATAGTCTTAATTTTGACTTCCCTTTTCATAAAAAAACTAAAAAAAATCAAGAAAGAAAAGAAATTTAATTTTATTCTTTTTTCATTAATTTCTTTCTGTGCAAAGCAATTCTTTCAAACTTACTCTGTTTCCAAAATGTTTTTATTTTATTCCCCTCCCCCTTCATTCATTTTCCTCCGCATCCTGGCAAGTATTAAAATAAACCATTTATAATATTTATTCATGGATTTATTTACTAATCATTTCTTTTGTATTGGTAAATGAATTCCATTTAAAAAAAAACTGTAAAAGTCACGTTAAAGGTGATTAAGTTGGAAAGTAAGTAAAAATTTACCTTTTTTACTTTTATACGATTTCTGATCACTTTGAAAAAGGTGTGTGTGTGTGTTTTAAAAATGTTTTTAACTGCTATAATCTCATTTATATATATATATATATATATATGTATATATATATATATATATATACATATATATATATATATATATATATATATATATATATATATATAACAACGTGAGTATTCATATCGTGGGTTTGTATTACTGTACACATAGATTCGAAAAAATAGTCTAAAACAAATATATAAATAAATGTTATCAAAGGCAAGATAAGTTACTTTTCTACCTAACTGGATATATTTTTTGTTTTTATTCAATGTAATATATTTATTCAGCTCGAAAAACATACAGTGTTTACCGATGTGTTGGAAAATTCAAGATGGCGTCTCACACCCTCTTTAACACCGTAAGTTTGGGAAAAGGTGTTATAAATAAAAAACTATACAAAATACTATTAAAAACCCGCCGAATATATGTCAACCTATGTCACGGTAACATATATTGAGCGAGATTTAACAGTATTTTAACAGGGCACATTGTAAAAACTGACCCATTAATTTTACTGAAGTAAAAACTATATAGTTTTTAAACTTTTAAAACTATACATTATAAAAAGAAAACTGTTCGAGTGATTTTTTTTTTTTTTTTTTTTTACATGGGTGTCACCACTTATCAAGGCCCAGATGCCACTCAAGGATAAGGGTTAATAGGTATACATTAGTCATTGTGATTTTAGCATAGTAAACAGTGGGAATTTTGTAACTTGGATTACTTGAAAAAGAAAACTGTTCGAATGATTGAAAATGAAAACAAAATAACAATGTAAATATATTGATAAGAAAAAAACAAAAACAAACGAAGTTTCCGTTTCAGGAACCCGAGTTTAATTTTATGTCGTAATCATTCAACTCGTTAGCGGTTTTATTCAGCGATTAGGGATAACCATACGACATATCTAATTACCAAAGCGATTTTTTTTTTTTTTTTTTTTATTAAAACTAAACCTGTTTAGTTTTAATGAACCAATTTCTTTAAAGCCAACACTTTAGTTATTTTGAGAGCGTGCAACTGCACCCGAAAAGATTGATTAGGAAACTCCAAATCCTTTTATGACGCGGAAAAAAAAAGGCTTTTTATCGGCTTAAATGATAAACTAATGTTAAATATTAGTATTTAATATAATGAGATATCAATCTACACAATTTGCCATCGATTCTGAAATAAAATGAAATCCTGACATTGTGATCATTTTTGCAGGTGTTATGTGCCAAATATTGAAATAAGAATGTTTAAATTTAATTATTGTAATTTAAGTCTTTAATTTTAAAGTCGATTTTATTTATAAAATATCTTTTTAGAAATCAATCTCAAAAACAATCTGAACAATAAATCTCTTTTGTTATGGCTAAGTTTTTGTCAAGGGTAGAAATTATAATAGACAAGTATTCATCCATGATGACATTTTACCGATTTCCTGGTTTACAGGTATTCTTGCTAAATTTCTTCGAAAGAATTGACGTAAACAATACTTCAACTAAATACGTATATTTCATGCAATAATGACTTTTGTTTCTTCTGACTTTTCCTAAACTAAACATAAAACATCGGTTAGGGTTAGTTTAACATTCTGTAAAAGTACCTTCCGTTTTTTTTTTTTTTGTACTTCTGCAGAGAAGGTAAAAAACCGATAAAAACTGGATATATTTTTCGTGTTTTTATTCAATTTAACATGTTTATTCAGCTCGAACAGCATACAGTGTTTACCGATGTGTTGGAAAATTCAAGATGGCGTCTCACACCCTCTTTAACACCGTAAGTTTGGGAAAAGGTGTTATAAATAAAAAAAACTATACAAAATACTATTAAAAACCCACCGAATATATGTCAACCTATGTCACGGTAACATATATTGAGCGAGTTTTTAACAGTATTTTAACCGGT
The DNA here is from genome assembly GCF_053919585.1 of Euprymna scolopes. NCBI lineage: Eukaryota > Metazoa > Mollusca > Cephalopoda > Sepiida > Sepiolidae > Euprymna > Euprymna scolopes. Next base: position 21,220,258 of record NC_136488.1, read on the forward strand.
TTTTTATTTATTACACCTTTTTCCAAACTTACCGTGTTAAAGAGAGAATCGGCCGCCATCTTGAATTTTCCAATACATCGGTAAACACTGTATGCTTTTCGAGCTGAATAAACATGTTAAATTGAATAAAAACACGAAAAATATATCCAGTTTGGTAGAAAAGTAACTTATCTTGCCTTTGATAACATTTATTTGTTATATATTTGTTTTTTGGCAACTTATTCGAATCTATGTGTACAGTAATACAAACCCGAAATGAATTTAAGACCACGAGTGAAAGGAGAAAATGAAGAAAATCACATTTACTGTGTGTGTTTACTGTTTATGTAAGTCAGCGGGTTTGGTTGCCATAACAACGTGACGGTAGTGAACGTGTGTGTGTGCGTGTGTGCGCGTGTGCTTGCTAGTACTACGACTAAGTTTGTAGGAGCATTTGATTTCGTGTAGTTTAGTTTCGTATATAAGTTTCGTATTTTTTTAATTTGTAAATAACAAGTTATTAAAAAATTAAACCCTTCCAAGATGGACAATAAATAAAGCCATAATATTTTATGGTAAAGGTAAGAGCGTAGAAACCATTGTTTTTTAGGAGATGTGATTATTGGATTAACCAATCAGAAATCGTCTGTGGCACACACATCTCTGTTTTTATAGATATATAGATAGATAGATAGATATAGATAGATAGATAGATTTACTCAATAAGGTAAGTCATCGTAATAGCTGAGGATACAACAATAGTAGATATGGGAAACGTATATGTACTGAATGCAAAGGGGAAAATACTTTCATTTGGTTTGATTTCATTTTTGTTATCGCTAAGATTCTTACAAACTTTGGTTGTTTATTTGACGGCATATCAACTTCATTTTAATGCTGAATCTAGTCATGTTGCGTTTCTAAATTTTTGAGATGTTTATTCGTAATATTTGGATTCTTGGAAACCGCAGCGCACAGTTTAGAATGTTTGGAAAAAATAATTGTAAAAGTGATATGTTCATGAATGTAGAAGGTTCAATTCTCGGTGTAGGTGATCGAAAAATACTACAAATTACTTTGAACTTCTATCGAGTCTTGACTAATGAAGCGAAAGCATGCTACACACGTGAAGTAAATAAAGTGTTCCGTTCGAAATTCCGTCCAAATTATAAAGTTCGACAGAAACATTCCCAAGTTCGACAAGATACCCCTGAAGAAGGTCGGAGGTAACATCAACCAAAATGTTGTGAAAATGACACTCAAGATGAGAAAATTAGTTCGATGAATACGAATAACCAGTCATTTAAAAAACAAAATTTTATATCTTTATATAATTCATCTATTTAATATCTTTATATAATTCATCTATTTAATATCTTTATATAATTTATCTATTTAATATCTTTATATAATTTATCTATTTAATATCTTTATATAATTTATCTATTTAATATCTTTATATAATTCATCTATTTAATATCTTTATATAATTCATCTATTTAATATCTTTATATAATTCATCTATTTAATATCTTTATATAATTTATCTATTTAATATCTTTATATAATTTATCTATTTAACCATACTTTTTATTTTCGTTGTTTCGTAGAAAAAATATTGTCCTTGTTCTTAGTTTTGCAGAACATGATTAAGTTTTTCAAATAAAAAAAAACATCAATTTTGATGCATTTTAAGTCAAGAAGCCTGTATTTTCAGACAGCCTTATCTGGCAGCAACATAGTAAAGACAGTGCTCCCTAAAAGTGATCCATATTATTATTATTATTATTATTATTATTATTATTATTATTATTATTATTATTATTATTATTATTATTATTGTTGTTGTTGTTGCTGTTATTATTATTATTATTATTATTGTTGTTGTTGTTGCTGTTATTATTATTATTATTATTATCATTATTATTATTATTATTATTATTATTATTATTATTATTGTTGTTATTATTGTTATTATTATTATCCAAATTCTGCTTATGTGTTGTTTCATTTATCTCTAAACGGGTATTTTTATTTTGCAGATTCCTAGTATAATCCATTCTTTCTTTATATTGCATTAGCAGTTCAGTATTGGCTTTGCTTGCGCCCTATATACTGTTCATAACTTTATATGCATATATATATATATATAAATATATATGTACATATATATGCATATATATATATATATATATATATATTAAAACGTTTGACTCGTGTCCAAGTAACCTACTTCTAAAATTTAAAATGTTTAGACCCAAAATGGCCGAGGAGTTTGCAAGGGTCTGTAAAGATAAACTCTTTAAACTTTGATATCTTGGCAGCCAAAATTTCGCCCCAAAATTTGATTAAAAAGCTTGCTGCATGTCTGAATAACCTTTGTGTAAAATTTCAAATGTATAGACCCAAAATTTGTTGAAGAGACCGCAAAGGTAAAATCTTTTGAACTTTGCCCCCTTGGCATTCAAGTTTTCAGCCAAATATCGATTCAAAAGCTTACCCTATGTCTGAATATACTTTATGTAAAATTTCAAATGTTTAGACCAGAAATTGGCTAATTTTGTAGAGACCGCAGAGGTCAATTTTTTTTAACTTTGCCCCCAAGTTTGACCCCTTAAGATTTATTGTGTTGGGTTCAAATCAAATTAAAAAGTTGGACCCATACCCAAGTAACCTACATCTAAAATTTCAAGTGTTTAGACCCCAAATTTGCGGAGGAGTTTGGTAGAGTTTTTTAAAGTCAAATTGTTGAACTTTGATCCCTTGAGAGGCAAATTTCTGGCCGAAAACCGATTAAAAAGATTTTCTCAAGTTTCAGTATCCCTTATCTCAAATGTCTAGTCTGTAGACTGAGAATTGACAGAGTAGTTTGGTAGGGAAATATACACACACAGACACACACACACAGACAATTTCACTTTTATAGATATGTAGATAGATTCACAAGGTAAATCACGCTTATTTTTCCAAAGCAACGTTTAATAGGTTGGGAGTGATATATGTACAGTTTATAGTCTTGCAATTTCAAATTAAAGTATATATTTTTCAACAATAATTCTCATTATCATGTATTTAAATAACATTTTTCAAGTAAACTATTCACAGGAGATCAAATCATGAAATGCCCATGATTAAATCCCTTAATTTAATCGAATCTATAATCTATCTATCTGTGTGAGAATGTGCGTGAAGACCTTCTCAACCTATATACTCAACGAAGTTTTGATCTACAGACTTGAAATTCGGTATATAGGATGTTCAGACATGTCGAAAATGTTTTAGTTAGTTATTATCCGAAAAAATACTGCTAAAGGGTCAAAATAGAAAAATTGGAATGTGGAGGTCATCTGTTTGTCAACTGTTTCACCAATGCGCGTGCGTGAATGGCTAACGCCACAGATCTGAGAAAATAGATCACATACTGTCTTCACATCCCTCGGCTAACATCCACATCTGTGGTGACTTCAACGTCCATAACGTGGAATGGCTGACCCATTCAAATAGGACAGATGATGAGGGGAGGTTTTGTCATGATTTTGCCATTGCTTATGACCTCACTCAGATTGTTCGCGAACCCACCCGTGTGCCCGACACACCCAATCAATATGCAAGCCTCTTAGACCTTTTTCTCTCAACTTCCCCTGAGCTATGTTCATGTACCGTTCATTCTCCTCTAGGATCCTCCGACCACTCCGTCGTATCAGTTAAGATAAAAATGAAATGTAAGAAGCCCCCAGACGTACCCCTCCACCGTACTGTATACCGATACTCTATGGCTGACTGGGATAGCTTCCGTGCATTCATATCTGATTTACCTCTGCACTCCATGTTTAAAAAGGAAGTGTCCTCTATAGTATCAGATCTGACTGAATGGTTACTTGTAGGCATAGACCAATTCATGCCATCTAAAAAATTCCAACAAAAACCTAACAGCTAGCCATGGTTCTCCCCAGAATGTGCTGCTGCTATCGCGAACAGAAATCACTTTTTCCATAGCTACCAACGTAATAGATGCACTGAGACTAAAGCTGCTTTCAGGTCTGCCAGCAACCACTGTAAAAGAGTAATAAAAAATGCAAGAGAGCTATAAGCCCAGTCTGTTAAATCCAAGGTAGCTGATCAGCGGCTTGGATCCCACCAGTTTTGGCAAATAACAAATAAGATCCTGAACAGAAGTGTGCATTCTATCCAAACCATTATCAATGGACCAGAGCTCATCTCGTCAGCGTCAGGCAAGGCCAAACTATTTGCAAAGAACTTTGCAGCTAATTCTACCCTATGCGACGAAGGCCATCAACTCCCCATATTTCCTCCTATAACACAGAACAAGCTAGGTAACATACAAATATCCGTGCATGAGGTCGCCAAGCTAATAAAAAACCTAGATTCCAGTAAAGTAACTGGCCCTGATGGTATCCCAATTATAGTGTTAAAAAAGCTTCAACCAGAACTTGCTCCCATACTTACGAAACTATTTAAGCGCTGCCTTAAGGAGAAGTGCTTTCCGACTCCCTGGAAGACCTCATCAGTTTGCCCTTTATTTAAGAATTCAGGTGATAAGTCATCTCCCTTTCAGTACAGACCAATAAGTCTCCTGTTTGTCATGAGTAAGTTGCTGGAATCAATATTAAATAGAGAAATAGTCAACCACCTGAGCAGGAATAACCTTCTTAGTGACACACAATATGGTTTCCGCTCTGCAAGATCTACCGCAGATGTGCTGACGGTTATATCTCACAGGATTAGTGAAACTCTTGACATCTATGCTGATGACACGACCATCTACGGCAACACATCAAAGGCTGTAAATGACAAAGTTCTCTCTGATTCTCTCTCCTCTGATCTCGAGCGCGTGGTTCAGTGGGGGAAGATGTGGCTAGTTACCTTTAATGCATCCAAAACCAAACTCCTATCCTTACATCATCAACGCTCTGATCCCCAGCTGGCATCAATTGTGATAGATGGCTCTCGTCTGGGTGAGGCCCCGTGTTTTGACAAGCTTCTGGGTTTGACCTTTACTCCTGATCTGAAATGGAAGACGTACATCAAGTCTGTTGCCAAGGTCGCTGGAAAGATGGTGGGATCCTTCTACCGCTCCAGAAGATATCTCACTACTGATGCAATTCTCTATCTATATAAAAGCCAAGTACGTCCAAGGATGGAATACTGTTGCCATATCTGGGCAGGAGCTGCCAAAAACAGCCTATCATGCCTTGACAGAGTACAAAATAGACTTCGTGGTTTAGTGGGGGATGCCCTTTTCTCTACCCTGCAACCCCTCTCCCACAGAAGAGACGTTGCGAGCCTATCCTTGTTTTATCGTTATTTTCATGGCAAGTGCTCCTCTGAACTCCAATCCCTGGTACCCCCTCGCCAATCTTTCACGAAAAACACCCGTCTAGCTGAATCCACTATGAAAAATTTCCCCCACTCTATATCTGTGCCTAAATCAAAACGCGGATTCCATGAACAAAGCTTCTTTCTAAGAACTGCACGCCTGTGGAACTCTGTTCCGTCTGCCTGCTTCCCTCCGGACTACAAATTGGATGTCTTCAAGTCTAATGTTAACAAATCCCTAATGAACCGCCCCCTTAAGTAAACACTTCATCAAATCTCCACACTGACGTAATGTACTTGCAATAACCCTTATCCCTGAGTGGCTTCCGGGCCTTGATAAGTGGTGATCACTGTGTAAAAAAAAAAAAAATTCTTATGTTAAGAATAGATATGTTTGAAAACACTTTTGGAAGGTTATCAAGCTGGTCTACCGTACTTGACTCATTGTCTTTAGTTTATTAGTTCGATCTCAACCCGAGTATTTTTTTTATTTTTTACTTACAAGAAGTGACATCATTAGAAAAAAAACATAATACTCGCATGCACATGTCTCAGTTTCTTTCTGTTTATTTTATATTTTCTTAAAAGGAATTTAACGTTACGTTTAATACTTACGATATTCCTGTTTATCATAAATTAGAAATCTGCATTCATTAAAATATAATATTTACGCGTATTTTACGACCGGGCAACGCCGGGTGGTCTATAAGTATATCTATAACAATGAGAATGTGTTTGTCTGAGTAAAATTCTCAAACTATATACTCAACGAATTTTGAATGAACAGACTTAGAAGTTGGTATATAGGGTATCCATACATGTACCTATTTACTATGCCTCCCCACGGGACAGAGTTAGACACCAAGGTCGTTTTTTAACGTGGAGAAAAGGTACAAAAATAAAAAAATTGTCTCAGTCGTGAAGGACTGATCCTCCACCGAAAGAGAACAAGAAATGGAAGTGCAGCATCTGAAGAACAGATACTACACTTTGATCTTGACCAAAAAGGCCAAGGGTATCCATACATGATGTAAACATTTTAATTGGATTTATCCGGTAAAAATGCTGATAAATGTTCATAACTGAATAATTCGAACATGAACGTCATCAGATTTTTATCTGTTTGTCAACTGTTTGACGAATGCGCATGCGTGAATGGCTCACGTGACAGATTCCTTATGTTAAGTGGGTGTTAAGACACCGTTTGAAGACTGTCAGGCTGGTTTATTGTTTATCGTACTTGACACTGTCTTTAATTTTTGGTTTCGATCTCATCTGTAGTATTTTTTATTTTTTACCCACAAGAAGTGAAATGTTTATGCAAAAAATATAATCCTCACATGCACATGTCTCAGTTTCTGTATGAATTAAAATATACTATTTTTGCGTATTTTATGATTGGGCAATGCTGGGCAGCATGCTAGGCAATTATATAAATTGTTTCTAAATATTATGATTTCGTTTTCAATTTGATTATGTATAAGAAAGAATAAACTGCAATTGCAATCTGTATATTTTAGTTTTTTTTATCGACTTCTGTTAATATATTAGACTTCTGTTAAACTATTTCAACTGTACTCTCTCTCTCTCTCTCTCTATCACACACACTCTCTCTCTCTCTCTCTCTAATTCCGTGTGATATCGTTTAACCAAATGATGTTATGTATCCAACCTTCTTATTACCCTACAATTTATGTTGTAGAATTAACTTGCTCAAAAGCCGACCAGTCTCTTTTATGTTATATTTAATGCCTGAATATACATTGCAAAATAATTATATATGTTAATAATTTCGTTTTTGAAAATTCTTGCAGACATGGCAGAATACTTAGAATAAAGAACATTCTCTATTTAAATATTCTCTATGATTTGTTTCTGTTATGTTGTTCTATCTGTTCTCTAAACAATCTATATATTAATAGGATAGCGTGTGTATTATATATATTGTGTTTCATGCTTACATCCGAGTGACTGTCGTTTAATTATTATGGATTTTCATTTCATGTAATACATAACTATACCAAGAATTCTTAATATTAAGTAGTAGTAGTAATAATAATAATAATAATAATAATAATAATAATAATAATAATAATAATAATAATAATAATAAGTTTTGGTTTCGGATTCGATTACAGCTGATACCACTCAAGTCATTTATTTTTCAATAAATAATTTTACCAAGAATTCTTCGTAAGTTTTGGTTTCGGTTTCGATTATAGCTTATGGCACTTGACTTATCTATTTTTATAAATAATTTAACCAAGAATTTTTCATGAAGTTTAGTTTCGATTTCGATTATAGCTGATGGCACTTAAGTAATCTATTTTTTATAAATAATTTTATCAAGGATTCTTCTGAAGTTTTGGTTTCGATTTCGCTTATAGCTGAAGGAACTCAAGTTATATATATATATATATATATATATATATATATATATATATATATATATATATTTTTTTAATAAGTTTGGGTTTCAGTTTCGATTCAAGCCATATGGATATATATTTTTTTTCTTTTTGAAATCGTAACTTTATAATATATACAAGTTGATAGAACATTAACTCGATAATAATATATACGAAATCTGCAAGAATTGAAATATCATATTCTAGCGTATTTTACAACTGGGCTACGCCGAGTGTCCCTGCTAGCTTAGATAAATACTTTTGTAGCTTTAACAAAAGAGCTACAGTAATATTGGAGCGTCTTCATTTATGCTGAAGATCTAATTGACCTCTGCGGTTTCTACCAAATTACTCAGCAAATTTCTGGTTTAAACATTTGAAATTTTACATAAAGTGTTTTCAGAGATAGGGGAAGCCTTTTAATCGATTTGGGTCGAAAATTTGAGCTGGAAAGGGGTCAAAGTTCAAACGATTTGAACTTTGCGGTCTCTAGCAAATTACTCGGTCTATTTTGGTTCGAAAAATTCTAAATTTATACATGAACGGTATTGAGACATGCAGCAATCATTTTAATCAGTTTTGGGGAGACAATTTGGCTGCCAAAATGTCACAGTTGAAAGAGTTGAAAGAATTTTGGGTATAATGACTTGAAATTTTAGATGTAGGTAACTTGGACATGGGTAAAACTTTGTATTTTTATTTGAGACCAAAATAATAAATGTTAAGGGCCAATGTTAAAAAAAAAATACCTCTGCTATCTCTACGAAATTACTCGGACAAATTTTGGTTTAAATATTTTAAAATCTTACATGAAGTGTATTCACGCGTAGGGTTAGGGTTAGGGTAGGGCAAGTTATGAACAGTACATAGTTAATAAAATAGTTAATAAAACATGTTAAAAACATTTTGAAAAAGAATTAAAAACATATTTAATTTGAAAAGGAAACGCTAAAAAAGTGGATAGTCCTTAATCCGCGGAGTTTCAATAAAATACTTTCCTTCTCATCAGAGGGTAGGAATTAGCAAAATGTGGGATCGGATTTTGCATACAAAAGTATTTGATGAAACTGCAAGTAAGTCAAATATTTTACTTAATAAAAAAAATGAAGCATAGGGAATATGGTAACGAAAAAGGTGATTTCACGTGAATGGATAGTCTGGTGAAAGGTAAATAATCCAATGACGGTAATTCCCTATGCTTCACTTTTGATCAGTAGTAGACGACGAAACACATGTCAGTGGATAATTATATTTTAAAAACAAGATATATGCCGCTCCCCTTTTGGGGGGTACCAAACTGGTAAAAGGGAAAATTATTCCTAACTCGCATTTAGGTGAAATTGCACTTTCGTATAAATAATTAAATTCGTTCAAAATGTATCACAAAAACAAATAAATAACACACACACACACATATACATATATATATATATATATATATATATATATATATATATATAATTAAAAATATAGACATTGTAAGGAGTCTACGCGCATCGATCAACGTTTCAATATTTTCATGTTTTGTCATGATTCCAAGTAGATATACGAGGTGCCTTTACATTTTCGTATGGGCACTTTTAAGTCTCTCATAACAACATCCTCTAATGTTTACCTTGAGATTAGGGAATAACCAAAAGTCACGGAGAGCAAGGTCTGGACTATAAGGGGGGGGGGGTAAGGAACTGTCGATACTCATCTTGGTCAAATATTCTGCGACAAGAATGGAGTTGTGGACTGCACCCTTGGGCAAACTTAGCGTAAATCTTCCACATCTTCAGTTTCTCGCGAATAATTTTGTGTACAGTTCCTACGCTGATATCAAACTGCGCGATTATTGTCCTTATAGACACACGACAGTCCTCATCCATGAAATTCTTTATTTGGCTAATCAACGGTGGTGTTCAGACTTTTTTACCCCTCCCCCCAAAAAAAAATCTCTCACTATTCCTCACAGACTCCTTACTTTTCTTGAACCTCTTATGCCACTCAAAAAATGAGGTTTGATTCATGTAAGATGATCTAAAAGAAGCCTGAAGCATTCCATACGTTTGTCTGACATTTTTTTCAATTCCTGCTGTAGCTGTACATTTGAACATGAAATCATAAAAAACTAATCAGCCATCTCATAAGATGTATAACAATACCATATTGCATTTTCCAGTCTACGAAAATTTTAAATACCCATTCAAAAAAGTCTAGAAACTTACTGAAGGCACCTCGTATACAAACATACGCAAACATATATATATATATATATATATATATATATATATATATATATGTTTGCGTATGTTTGTATACGAGGTGCCTTCAGTAAGTTTCTAGACTTTTTTGTCTATATATATATATATATATATATATATATATATATATATATCTCGCTCGCTCTCTCTCTCTCTCTCTCTCTCTCATATATATATATATATATATATATATATGAGAGAGAGAGAGAGAGAGAGAGCTAGAGATGAGAGAGAGAGCGAGAGAGAGAGAGAGAGAGAGAGAGAGCGAGAAAGAGAAGTGAACATCGTATGTACTTACGTACGTGGGTAAGTATGTCCGAAAACAAATAGTCTATGATTTATGCAACTTGTTCTAAAGGATTATTTGTTTGTTTGAAAAACTATTTACCATAGAAACATATTCAATTGTTTGTTTTTTTTATGTATTTTGTCTCTTTGGTTTATTTCGCCTTATTACAAACTCTGTTGCATTATCCTTTGACGTTGTCATCCAAATAGTTTTTTTTTTTTTGTTACATAAACTCGTCCTAATAGTAAATCAAATTTCCACACAATAAACATAGCATGATATACGGATGATATCAGTTCCACAAGCATCTATAATCCCTCTTTCTTTTCACAATCTAGCTAGACAGCAATCGATATTCATATCATAAGAAGATGGAATTTAAAGCAGTTCAAAACTCTTTTTATAACGAAAGTGAGACTTTGTTTGAGTAATGTGTTTTAATAATAAAAACATATATTGTTCTCATTTTTTCTTCCGTCGGCCATCACCAATTAATTGTGCAGAGTTTGTTCTCTTTTCTCCAAACTATTTTCCCGCTGTTTATCACCAAAATAGGTCACGCATGCGCACAAACAATTTATTCATTAAATGACCCCTTAACCGATATCTTGAAAGTTTGTTTTATTTTCCTATTCGCTGGGAAATTGAATAATGAATGCGATTACGCTGACTTTTTGTTTTATGAAATCAACCTTTTTTTTTTTCATTTTTTTATCTTTCTTTTTTTTCCGCTGGATAATTTAACATTTTAGTTTTTGTAGAGTCTTCGCAGTTTCATTTGTAGCTTCCTTTGTCAACCCCCTGGTTCGTTTGCCTGTGAGGCGTCAGTCTAAGCTAGCATTTTATTAGTAAAGCCGTATTTTTCGTGATTATCTTTATTATTATGCTTTGTCTGTCTGTTGGACCCTCACGCATAAATGTAGCATAGCATTCTTGTGAGTCCTTCAAATTTAATTTTAAATTAAATTGCAATTACTAAACGTACTTATTAAGTAGTCGAATAGGATTTAAAATGCGTCTAACAAGAACTGGATGAAATTTGTCTGTCGGTCGGACTTAAATTATTTTTGTTTTTTCAAAACAAAAATATATTATTTTGTTTTCTTGAAATAATATGTTTTCTACACTTGACAGAACGGTTGCATCTCATTTGATTTGGTCCGAGTGTCTCTATAATTTAATCTGTTTGTCAATCGGTCTGTCATGCTTGTTTTTAATGGAACGTTCGCGTATCTGTCACGTTTATTAAAAATAGCTTTCAAGCTTGTTCGAAATAGTATGTTCTTCTAAATGCCACGCTGGCTTGAAATAACATTTTTATTAGTCTATCACACTTTGTTGAAATAAAAGTTTTTCAGTCTGTAATTTTTATTTGAAACAGAGTTTTATCGTTCAATAACGCTTGTTTGAAATAGAATTTTGTCGGTCTGTAACTTGTTTAAGATAAAATTGTCGGTTAGTAACATTTCTTTGAAATAGAATTTTGTCAGTCTTAAATGCTTGTTTGAAATAAGTTTGTCGGCGAATAACGCTTGTTTTAAATAGAATTTTCATGCACTTGGTTTAAATAAAGTTTATTTCTGTCTGTAACGCTTGTTTAAGAATTTTGTTGGTCTGTAAGGCTATTTTGAAATAGAATTTTGTCGGTTTGTAACTCTTGTATGAAATGTAATTTTGTCGGTCTGTAACGTTTGATTGAAATGTAATTTTGTTGGTCTGTAACACTTATTGGAAATATAATGTTGTCGGTTTATAACGTTTCTTTGAGATATAATTTCGTCGTTCTGTAATGTTTGTTTAAAATATAATTTTGTCAGTTTGTCACGCTTTAGTTTTATGTAACGGTTTTTTTTTTCACCAGAAACAGATGAAATGGACGCATCTTTAATTATTCAACCTTTTTTCTTTTGTTTTTCTTTTTTAATTATTCAATTTTCTATTCTTTCTTTCTTTTTTCTTTCTTTCTCATTATTTAATATCGCATTTCTTTTGTGTAACATTTGTCTTTGACCTTTTGACTCCATTGTGAATTTTCGACTTCCTTTTCCGGTTGGTTATTCTCATATTGTACCAGCATTGCTACTCGTTGTTATCCAGATATGAATAATATAATATAATTATTAATATTACCAAGTTTAATAGATGTTTGGGATATTTACCTATAACTTCTTTAAAGTTTCTGTACAACCTACTTATAAAATCAACATATTAGCCATGTCTTATGCTTAAAATAGACTCGGCAATGGATAAATTTGGAAATATCATCTCTAAATTATTTTGCATGTCCTGATATTTAAAATTCTGAAATTATATCGTCATCTCATTTCGTTTATTACTAATGTTATTACAAGTTCCTAAGCATTTACGCTAATATTATCGCTCGAATAGATTGCATATTTATATCAACGAAAAAGATAGTGTATATGCATATATATTTTTGTAGTAATCGACATACAGCCCTGTTTCGTTGCATCACAACTCATCAGTGCCGCTAGACTAGCACCTCTCCCAAGATCGCACTTAGAACTGTCCTGTTGACAATCGGCAGCTCTACCTCTCGACCACGGAAGCAACGCCCGCAAATAACCCGTCCGAATGTCTATTTAAACAAATATCCGTCCGCTACTTGTACAGTGCTCAAACCGCCTATTTATAAACAAACCGTGAGCTTCGCATTTTTCAGCCAATTAAGTAGCGAGTGAGAATTATTTACGACAGTGCTTTACCAAAATAGGGGGCTTTTAAAATATATTTGTAGTCATCGATATACAGGCCTGTTTCGTTGTATCACAACTCATCAGTGCCGCTAGACTAGCACCTCTCCCAAGCCAAGAATCGAACCTAGAACCGTCGTGTTGACAGTCGGCAGCTCTACCGCTCGACCAGGGAAGCGACGCCCTCGAATAACTCCTCCGAATGTCTATTTAAACAAAGATCCGTCCGCTACTTGTACAGTGCTCAAACCGCCTGTTTGTAAATAAAGCGTGAGCTTCGCATTTTTCAGCCATTTAATATATTTACAAATATATATATATATATATATGACAAATTGTATATTCTAAATTCGAAGATGATGACCATCTTACCATTTATTGTTAAGTACGTAGACATGCACAATTCTTTACAGTATCTGTTTCGTAGCGCAGAATAATTAATGTAATTATTATGTCGATTTTTAAATTTAATCTGTCCTTATCTGACCAAAAGAAAGGGAACTTATTAACTTAAAAAAAGAAAGAAACATGGGTATGATTACAAAATTCGAAAGCTGGAAACGGAGTTGCAGTTATTTTTAAATGTGTTACGCCATTTTTAAATTTATATATATAATAGGACAACAATAGTATGAAATGAAGTCACAAAACAATATATTGGTAAATATAGAATGGATCATTTATTGAATAATACAATACAAGCAAAATTTGGAGGATGGAAGGGACTCTTTATGCCAGGGCATTTCGATGCCTAATGCTTCTCATCAGAAGACTAAAGAAGGTGCTAGGTAGCATGGAGGAGATGCGGCGTCTAGCGTAGGGTTCATTAGGGGCGAAAAATATTGAGAGGAATTATAGAATCTTGGAGGAAGTTTTATTGAATTCTAAATAAATAAATAAAGGAGACGCCTGTTATATATAGTATGATATATAAAATTGTATATGGTCTTTAACATAGTGTTGACTTTAAGAGGTATATGTGTTAGGGTTAAATTGGGGATATATTTATTTTAACGGCTTGTGGGATGTCTATTATCTATGGAATGTTTTTTTTACAGGTGCAACCTAAACGGCAAATAGCGGCTATAAAATCGCCTATAATTTTTTTTTCTTTTTTTGGATGGGGGGGGGGGATTAAATGCAAGGTTGTAATATTGATTAGATAATATGCGGCAATATTTTTAAGTTTCTTCTGTTATGATGCATGGAGTGTGATTATAAGGGGGCGGTCGGAGGGTAGGATGGCAATGTCTATAGGTGCGTTTAACTTGATGAAAAAAAGCCACAATATACCCTCGCATCTCCTCCATGCTACCTAGCACCTTCTCTACTCTTCTGATGAGAAGCATTAGGCTTCGAAATGCCTTGGCATAAAGAATCCCTTCTATCCCCCAACACACACACACACACGTATATATATATATGCGGTTAGGTATGTTTATATAATGTTAGGTATGTTTATGTATTTCTCTGTATAAAGCAAGGTATGTGTATACAATAGTATTATATATATATATATATATATATATATATATATATATATATATATATATATATATATATATGGAGGTTAGGAACTATCATATGTATTTTAGAATATATATTTACAACAAAAACTTAGTAGCGTATGCACATTATTTTCCTGTTTATATTTAAAAAGAAATATTAATAAATTTTGGAATATATATTACTGGTAACCCATAAGCACATTATATATGTTGTAAACTGCACTATTTAAGAGGTACAATCTTTCCAAACCTTTTTAAAAGCGTGTTAGATACAAAATAAGAATTGATTCTGGATTAACAATAAAGTCATATTAATTTATACATCTTAAAACAGATCGATGCGCCGCATGATAGTAAATATGTGCTTTGTAAAATTCTACGCAATTCAACATTATGATGCGCTGAGTATATATTCTGAGCAACAAGGTATGTAATGTGAGCACATTATTTTTAAGTATACAGTTTAGGGCGTTTTTTCCATCATTCAACCATTATTCCCAATTGAAAAAAGGACCACATTTAAGTTTTTAAACTAATGCTTTATTAAATACTTTTATTTGTTCTGGGTTGAGTATTCTGCAAAAACACATACATTATTGGTTCATATATTAACATAAAATATTATTAAGATATGATATTTTATGTAGTGATTTTCAGTCTTTCCTTCAACTGTGCGCAATACATGAGCAGAACCAAGATGCAAGTTATGAAAATGCTATATTCACGGCAATTAAGATACATAGAATCTTCCTCCGTGGTTCATCTCCGTAGATAATCATCAGGTAAAAATGTATAGCATCCGTGTTACAGGGTGTTTATATATATATATATATATATATATATATATATATATATATATATATATATATATATATATATATATATATTGTGTTTAATCTTGCTAGCTAACCAATCAAATTCATTGTTATTCCCTCCCACTAAATACCTAATTAATAAGCTAACAGCATGGCTTCTCACAAATAAATGTTCGGCTTACTTTTACTTCCTCTTCTATTAATATAACCTTTTGAATCTTTAATAGAAATGGATTTACTAAAATTACTGTTTTGATAATTTAACCTAGAATTGCATCAGTGTAAACGTTGTTACATTCGCGTAAGCAAAAGAGCCTGTTTCTGATATAAAAGGAAACTGAAACATCACATTATTTTTTTAAAATCTTTTTTTATGTGTACGTTTTATTGAGTGAAAAGTGAGCCTGGTTCAAGCATCTATAGCATTTACATGTAATATGAATTAGAATACATATATAGAAGATGGTGCCTACTCTGCTGCAAAGAAAGTGGGCTCCCTTTACCAAACTATAAAGCCACACAATAACTTATAAAGAAATCATTATTCTTTACAGTGATTATTCGAATAATTGAATAAAATATATAACCAAGTCTTCTGCAGAAAAAGTGGATTCCCTCTTCCGGGCTATAAAAGTTCTTACATCTGCCAGTATCCTATAAATTATAAAGATACTATTCACCTATTCATGGAGTATTTTTGCAATATTTAGGATGGTACACCAATCACTGGTCTCTTCCACTTAAGGTGAAAAACAGAGTCTTTAACCTGGTGTGACG
The DNA here is from genome assembly GCF_053919585.1 of Euprymna scolopes. Classification (NCBI taxonomy): domain Eukaryota; kingdom Metazoa; phylum Mollusca; class Cephalopoda; order Sepiida; family Sepiolidae; genus Euprymna; species Euprymna scolopes. The sequence goes on from NC_136488.1 coordinate 21,236,331, forward strand.
CGTACTATATACCAATATCCATCTTCTGTTTCATTCCGAAATGTTGCTTCCTATGCTTAATTTACAAGTACCTCCAGGAAATATGTCTCCATAAATTGAATGCACGTGTATCCCTCAACGTTAATACTACTGAAAAACAAATTCGAATAATAGTAGGGGATGCATTTTTTCTATTCCCTGCAACCTCTTTCTCCCAGAAGAGACGTTGCGAGCCTGTCTCTATCTTCGTGGCAAGTGATCCTCAGAGCCCAAGCTATTATCTCTCCTTGCCAAACTTTCAAGAAAAAAACACTCATCTAGTTGCAACCACTATTAATAATTTCCTCACTTTTTATATCTGCCTAAACTTAGACATAGATCCCATTAAGAATGCTTCTGTCTTAGAACTGCACACCTATGGAACTCTCTTCATTTCCCTGCTTTCCAGTTGATTACAATATGGTTGTCTTCAAGTCCAACGTAAACAAGTTCTTGATGGGATATTCACCTTAAGTAATCCAATTTACCAAATTTACGCTACTAACGATTACTATGATATTGTCCCATTGACTACTGTAAACTCATTAACACTTATCCTCGATTGGCCTCCGGGCCTTGATTAAGAGATGACTCCTATATCAAAAAAGGAAAGCAGCAACAAAAAAATCAGCATGCAACTGCATAAGTTCCCTGAAACATTTTGATTCTACTAGTTTCTTTATTCCGACTGTTTGCTTTGGAATCCCATGTCAGCTCCGTTTCTCCGCTAGTACTAAAATACAGACATTTAAATGTATCGTGAATAAACATCTTGCAGCACAACTCCTCTCTTAGAAAGCCCATTATAAATCTGGCCTCCTACTATAGTAGTATTTACATCTCATTGGCAATACGTTGTGTTTCGGATGAATAAAAGTAAAAAAAAAGAGTAAATTCATGCATTTGTCAAACTACACGTAACAAGAAAAACTCATCACAGCAAAATAATAAGTGATGCCCTGTCTTATCGGTTTCTCATGCACAAATAGGATATTGAATAGATTGTATGATATTGCACAAGATAGGCAGACATTTTGAGAACCGAATGCATAAAGGAAATCGCATCGTAAAAACTAGAAGTGCGACGTGGCTTGCTTGTACAATTGACGACAAACAAACCACCAGGGAATTCAGGTAGAATAAACAATAGTCGTTTCGGATCGAGACAAACCTATGATGACATTGAGATTTAAATAAAAAAAAATCGGGTGGGGGGAACTATCGTATAGAGAGTTAATTAGATTATCAGATTAGCCATTTTTTTTATTATTCTGAATCTCATCCGCAGAAACTAACAAAGGGTTAATGATGAAATAAAGAGAAAGGGGGAGAGGAGGAGACAGGTTTAATATATTCATGTCAATGTCAAGCGGTAAAGAATGGGATTTGAAGGAGTCCAAATTCTAACAAAAAGGATTTCATTTTCTCTTCAATCTTCCATTTGTTATTTCTTTGTGTTCTCCTTCTTTTTCTTTATTTCATTTTTGTTTCCTTTTTATTATCGTGTGAAACACATTTAAGAGCTCTCGCTCTCCCTCTCTCCCTCCCTCTCTATGTTTCGCTTTGGATGTCACGTTTATATTTCAAATTTGCATTCACGATAAGAGGCTCTATCTAGGGAGTACATCTTGAAATCTAATATATATATAATTTATATATATATATATTATATATTATATATATATATAATTATATGGCTACATTTAATCACATAAATTAATATACAAAGATATAATTTTATACGCAAATTTTCAGGTAGAGCTTAGCTTGACAAATTATCACGAGAATGACACGCGGAATATTCTTTGTAGCTTAATTGCCATAAATATTTTATAACATACTATATATGTATATATATATATATATATATATATATATATATATATATATATATATATATAATTTTTATACACTCTATGCATTAGAACATTAACTCCATAACTAACAAAAACGATAACATCCAGATTTATTGCATAAACCAAGTTCATATTAACTATAAACTCGACAAAAAATAATGACGAACTTAATAAACTAGAAAATTCTGACGTATTTAATCAAACATGCCTTGATAACGACTGATTACCAATATATATATATATATATATATATGTATATATATATATATGTGTGTGTGTGTGTGTGTGTGTGTGTGTGTGTGTGTGTGTGTGTGTGTGTGTGTGTGTGTGTGTGTGTGTGCGTGTTGATGACTATACAAGTCACTTTTTCTGGATCGAGTATTTTTGGTAATTGATATCACCTGCCACTGCTTTTGTTTAATCCAAAATTTTATTGTGAATACTAAAATGGAGCACTGTAATCAATGTTTGTATAAATTATTGTTAGATATCATTGTCGACGGCGCCTGACTAAATGACGCGGTGGATAGAGCTACTGACTATCAACTCGATAATTATAAGTACATTCTGTGGCTTGGGGTGAGTGATTGTGTAGCCATATTGAAAAGTTGTAATACAGCGAAACAATTAGTCTATGTACGACTATTGTTTTTATTACTATATGTATTTATGCAATAGCCTTAACGAATTCCCACGAGGATGAAGCGTGAAAAATTTTGTGCAGCTTGTCATATATACTTTTAAAATTACTATATATTTATATATATATATATATATATATATATATATATATATACATATATATAAAGTTATGAAAATATATATGGCAGTTATATATATATATATATATATATATATATATATATACTAGCATGGGTACCCGGCGTTGCCCGGGTATTTGGAGGTGTATGTTGAATAATAAAAAAAAGCGGTCAATTTTTTTCAACTTTGACCCCTATTATGACCCTTTAAAATTTATTGTTTGGAGCTCAACTCAAGTTATTAAGTTAGATCCATGTCCAACGAACCTATATCTAAACTTTCAAGTGTGTAGACCGAAAATTGTCGGAGGAGTTTGGTAGAGTTCTCAAAGGTCAAATCTTTAAACTTTGATCCCTTAATCTCCAAATTTCCGGCCAAAAACCGATCACATCGATTTTCCCAAATTTCAATACCCTGTATATCAAATTTCGAGTCCGTAGACTAAAAATTGAAAAAGTTATTACATAGGGAAATGTACACAGACAGACACACAGACAGACAGACACTTTTACTTATATATAAATATATATATATATATATATATATATATATATATATATATATATACTAAGTTATGAAAATATATATGGCAATATATATATACATATATATATATATATATATATATATATATATATATGTATATATATGTACATGCTAATTACCATAAACTTAAAATATAAGAAGCCTTATTAATTAAAACTAAGAAACTAATATTGATATAATAAATTTTAATAATATTAAAATAATCCTAAAATGCTTATAAAGTTACAAGAAAAACAACGTAATTTATCAACCACTACGTAAAGGGAGGATTGTCCGGCTTTGTCGGGTCGCAAAATATGCCTAAATATATTTTAATTTATACAGACCTTGTGTTTATTATTACGGAGCCAATTCTCTATCGAATAACATATTGTACCTAATAAAATAAAAGATTTTAGTCGTTATAAACGATGCTTGGTGTATCACTACTATTTCCTGTAAACTTTAGTGTTGTGTAACCAGTAGTTTAAGAGTTGCTTCTACAAATTACGGACTAAGCTTTTGTATAAGCAACATCGCCTGAAGAGGTCTCTAGTTACTTGTAACAGGCTGACCGAAACATGCTCATGAATGTGTAGCGACATATTATTGCTTATGTAAAACGAATAAAAAGTATATATGTAAAGAAGAGTGCTCAAATGACTGACTACAATAACTACCGCTGAGGTGGTGGGGTTTTCTTTTTAGAGTGGGGATGTAAGGTTTAGACGGATGAGAGTTTGGGTCGTGGTGATTTTTTTATATTAGTGTTTTTATTATATATATAAATTGCGTATATGATTTGATGTTACGCTGATTCGGTGTGTTAGATTCTGTACTTACTTCGGAGTAATGTTTTTTTTATAAGCTTTTCGTGTAATGTAATTAATTTTATTTTGTTTAGTTTTTAATCAATTCTTTTCTTTTTATGTATATTATTTTCTTTTTCTTCAGATGTACTTTTTAGTTTTATATAGTTTATTTTTTATTAATATGTTTTATAAACCTTTGGAGTTTGGGAGTGTTGTATGGCAGAGCGTAGCTTTTTGCGTCTTTTTCACCCGAACACATTCCATTTGTGAAGCAAGACGCTACTATTTGTGATCATGTTTGACAGCGGACTGTGAAGTTGAAGAGTGAGATGTTTGTTACTACAGCCACGAAAACATGAAACAGGGATGGAATTTCAAGGTCTTACAATCTGACGGGAAAAAAACTATTAGAGTAGAGGGCTTACTTCGCATCTCAAAAGAGGTGGGATTTTGCCACTTGTCGGGTTCTTCGGAAGTATGAATATCGAGGGGGATACTAGTGCTATGATTTCATTAAGACAGAAATTAGCAGCAATACAACATTTTGCATGAAACCGAGATAGATTCAAAAGAAGCCCCCCCCCTGAATCGTCACTCTCCATAAAAGTCAAAGTATTTTTGATCCCGAGGTCCCATACCGAATTTGGGCGCGCCTTTGATTAAGGGACTTGCTGTCGAATACACCATATCCAAGCCGTCGCGGATACTGGTGCTCAAACATGTTCGAGTGGCCCTGAAATACTAGAAGTATTTGGATGCACTAGCGACGTCCAAATACCAACTACCAATAGGACACGTGATATCACACACGACCTACTACCCATATACTTGGCCTTTTGCCAAAATCAAAGTGCAGTATCTGTTCCGGCAGATACTGCAAGCTATGACTGGCTATGACTAGCTATGACTAGCAAAGACCGGATGTGGGGGCAACCCCACATGCCTGACCTTTAACCAGCTCCCATTTCCCACCTCTCGGGAGCTGGTCCCCTTTTTCCCTTCCCCCTCCCTTCACTCCTCACATTAAAAATCGGCCTTGTGCCTAATTTGCTCGGTGGGGGAGCAAATAAATACCATCTGTTCCGGCAGATGCTGCACTTAAGATAATTTGTACCAGTCAATGGAGGGGAAACCCTCTATACTGGGACAATTATTATTTTTGGTAACCAGAGTGACCCCTTTTAGGGGAGCTGGTTTTTACCTCACATTAAAAACGGCCTTGTGCCTAATTTGCTCAGTGGGGGAGCAAATAAACACCATCTGTTCCGGCAGATACTGCACTTAAGATAATTTGTACCAGTCAATGGAGGGGAAACCCTCTATACTGGGACAATTATTATTTTTGGTAACCAGAGTGCCCCCTTTTTGCCTACTTTTAGGGGAGCTGGTTTTTACCTCACATTAAAAACGGCCTTGTGCCTAATTTGCTCAGTGGGGGAGCAAATAAATACCATCTGTTCCGGCAGATACTGCACTTAAGATAATTTGTACCAGTCAATGGAGAGGAAACCCTCTATACTGGGACAATTATTATTTTTGGTAACCAGAGTGACCCCTTTTAGGGGAGCTGGTTTTTACCTCACATTAAAAACGGCCTTGAGCCTAATTTGCTCAGTGGGGGAGCAAATAAATACCATATGTTCCGGCAGATGCTGCAAGCTATGACTAGCTATGACTAGCAAAGACCAGATGTGGGGGCAACCCCACATGTCTGACCTTTAACCAGCTCCCATTTCCCACCTCTCGGGAGCTGGTCCCCTTTTTCCCTTCCCCCTCCCTTCACTCCTCACATTAAAAATCGGCCTTGTGCCTAATTTGCTCGGTGGGGGAGCAAATAAATACCATCTGTTCCGGCAGATACTGCAAGCTATAACTAGCAAAGACCAGATGTGGGGGCAACCCCACATGCCTGACATTTAACCAGCTCCCATTTCCCACCTCTCGGGAGCTGGTCCCCTTTTTCCCTTCCCCCTCCCTTCACTCCTTACATTAAAAATCGGCCTTGTGCCTAATTTGCTCGGTGGGGGAGCAAATAAATACCATCTGTTCCGGCAGATACTGCAAGCTATGACTAGCAAAGATCAGATGTGGGGATACCCAACATGCCTGCCCTTTAACAAGCTCCCATTTCCCACCTCTCGGGAGCTGGTCCCCTTTTTCCCTTCCCCCTCCCTTCACTCCTCACATTAAAAATCGGCCTTGTACCTAATTTGCTCGGTGGGGGAGCAAATAAACACCATCTGTTCCGGCAGATGCTGCAAGCTATGACTAGCTATGACTAGCTATGACTAGCAAAGACCAGATGTGGGGGCAACCCCACATGCCTGACCTTTAACCAGCTCCCATTTCCCACCTCTCGGGAGCTGGTCCCCTTTTTCCCTTCCCCCTCCCTTCACTCCTCACATTAAAAATCGGCCTTGTGCCTAATTTGCTCGGTGGGGGAGCAAATAAATACCATCTGTTCCGGCAGATACTGCAAGCTATGACTAGCAAAGATCAGATGTGGGGGCAACCCCACATGCCTGACCTTTAACCAGCTCCCATTTACCACCTCTCGGGAGCTGGTCCCCTTTTTCCCTTCCCCCTCCCTTCACTCCTCACATTAAAAATCGGCCTTGTGCCTAATTTGCTCGGTGGGGGAGCAAATAAATACCATCTGTTCCGGCAGATACTGCAAGCTATGACTAGCAAAGACCAGATGTGGGGGCAAACCCACATGCCTGACCTTTAACCAGCTCCCATTTCCCACCTCTCGGGAGCTGGTCCTCTTTTTCCCTTCCCCCTCCCTTCACTCCTCACATTAAAAATCGGCCTTGTGCCTAATTTGCTCGGTGGGGGAGCAAATAAATACCATCTGTTCCGGCAGATACTGCAAGCTATGACTAGCAAAGATCAGATGTGGGGGCAACCCCACATCCCTGACCTTTAACCAGCTCCCATTTCCCACCTCTCGGGAGCTGGTCCCCTTTTTCCCTTCCCCCTCCCTTCACTCCTCACATTAAAAATCGGCCTTGTGCCTAATTTGCTCGGTGGGGGAGCAAATAAACACCATCTGTTCCGGCAGATGCTGCAAGCTATGACTAGCTATGACTAGATATGACTAGCAAAGACCAGATGTGGGGGCAACCCCACATGCCTGACCTTTAACCAGCTCCCATTTCCCACCTCTCGGGAGCTGGTCTCCTTTTTCCCTTCCCCCTCCCTTCACTCCCTACATTAAAAATCGGCCTTGTGCCTAATTTGCTCGGTGGGGGAGCAAATAAATACCAAATGTTCCGGCAGTTACTGCAAGCTATGACTAGCAAAGATCAGATGTGGGGGCAACCCCACATGCCTGACCTTTAACCAGCTCCCATTTCCCACCTCTCGGGAGCTGGTCCCCTTTTTCCCTTCCCCCTCCCTTCACTCCTCACATTAAAAATTTGCCTTGTGCCTAATTTGCTCGGTGGGGGAGCAAATAAATACCATCTGTTCCGGCAGATACTGCAAGCTATAACTAGCAAAGACCAGATGTGGGGGCAACCCCACATGCCTGACCTTTAACCAGCTCCCATTTCCCACCTCTCGGGAGCTGGTCCCCTTTTTCCCTTCCCCCTCCCTTCACTCCTCACATTAAAAATTGGCCTTGTGCCTAATTTGCTCGGTGGGGGAGCAAGTAAATACCATCTTTTCCGACAGATACTGCAAGCTATGACTAGCTATGACTAGCAAAGACCAGATGTGGGGGCAACCCCACATGCCTGACCTTTTACCAGCTCCCATTTCCTACCTCTCGGGAGCTGGTCCCCTTTTTCCCTTCCCCCTCCCTTCACTCCTCACATTAAAAATCGGCCTTGTGCCTAATTTGCTCGGTGGGGGAGCAAATAAATACCATGTGTTCCGACAGATACTGCACTTAAGATAATTTGTACCAGTCAATGGAGGGGAAACCCTCTATACTGGGACAATTATTATTTTTGGTAACCAGAGTGACCCCTTTTAGGGGAGCTGGTTTTTACCTCACATTAAAAACGGCCTTGTGCCTAATTTGCTCAGTGGGGGAGCAAATAAATACCATCTGTTCCGGCAGATACTGCAAACTATGACTAGCTATGACTAGCAAAGACCAGATGTGGGGGCAACCCCACATGTCTGACCTTTAACCAGCTCCCATTTCCCACCTCTCGGGAGCTGGTCCCCTTTTTCCCTTCCCCCTCCCTTCACTCCTCACATTAAAAATCGGCCTGGTGCCTAATTTGCTCGGTGGGGGAGCAAATAAATACCATCTGTTCCGGCAGATACTGCAAGCTATGACTAGCAAAGACCAGCTATGACTAGCAAAGACCAGATGTGGGGGCAACCCCACATGCCTGACCTTTAACCAGCTCCCATTTCCCACCTCTCGGGAGCTGGTCCCCTTTTTCCCTTCCCCCTCCCTTCACTCCTCACATTAAAAATCGGCCTTGTGCCTAATTTGCTCGGTGGGGGAGCAAATAAATACCATCTGTTCCGGCAGATACTGCAAGCAAAGACCATATGTGGGGGCGACCCCACATATAAGACCTTGGTCAATGTAGGGGCAACCCTTCATACCAATTGTCACTATCCACCTCCCCTACTCCCCGGGGAGCTGGTCCCCATTTCCCCTTCACTCCTCACATTAAAAATCAGCCTTGTGCCTAATTTGCTCGGTGGGGGAGCAAATAAATACCAAGTGTAGCATCTGTTCCGGCAGATACTGCAAGCAAAGACCATATGTGGGGGCAACTCCGCATATAAGACCTTGGTCAATGTAGGGGCAACCCTTCATACCAATTGTCACTATCCAGCTCCCCTACTCCTCGGGGAGTTGGTCCCCATTTCCCCTTCACTCCTCACTTTAAAAATCGGCCTTGTGCCTAATTTGCTCGGTGGGGGAGCAAATAAATACCATCTTTTCTTCAGATGCGGCACTTCCATTTCTCGTTCTCTTTCAGTGGAGGAGAAATCCTTCACGACTGAGACAATTTTTATTTTTGTACCTTTTCTCCACGTTAAAAAACGACCCTGGTGTCTAACTCTGTCCCGTGGGGAGGCATTGTAAATAGGTACTACCCATTAAGGGAATAATTTTATACGTATTAAAGTTGGCTTTAAAAAACCAAACAAATCGTTTACGTATCAGAGATCACGTCAGGATTTTACTTTATCGAGTCGACACTGTAAAAAATATAATGTGTTAGGAGATTGCTTGGCACAAAATGACAAAATATCCCTCATTCATTCCAAGATACGTCGGGTCTTCTTATATATATGTATATTTTTTTCACAAGGTGGTCACCACTTATCAAGGTCCGGAAGCCACTCAGGGATAAGGGTTATTGCAAGTACAGTACGTTAGTGTGGAGATTTAATAAAGTGTCTACTTAAGGGGGCGGTTCACCAGGAATTTGTTTACGTTGGACTTGAACACATCCAGGTTGTAGTCAGGTGGGAAGCAAGCAGACGGAACAGAGTCTCACAGGCGTGCAGTTCTAAGAAAGAAGTTTTGTTCATGGAATCTACGCTTTGATTTAGGCATAGAAAAAGAGTGGGGAAAGTTTTTGACAGTGGATTCAGCTAGACGGGTGATTTTCGTAAAAGATTGGCGAGGTGGGACCAAAAATTGGAGTTCAGACGAGCACCTGCCATGGAAATAACGATAAAATAAAGATAGGCTTGCAACGTCTCTTCTGTGGGAGAGAGGTTGCAGGGAAGAGAAAAGGGCATCCACCACTAAGCCACGAAGTCTATTTTGTACTCTGTCAAGGCAGGATAGGCTGTTTTTAGCAGCTCATGTCCAGATATGGCAGCAGTATTCCATCCTTGGACGTACTTGGCTTTTATATAGATAGAGAATTGCCTCAGTAGTGAGACATCTTCTGGAGCGGTAGAAGGAGCCCACCATTTTTCCAGCGACTTTGACAACAGACTTTATGTACGTGTTCCATTTAAGATCAGGAGTGAAGATCAAGCCCAGAAGCTTGTCAAAACATGGGGCTTCTCTTAGACGAGAGCCATCCATTTCAGTTGATGCCAGATGGGGATCAGAGCGTTGATGATGTAAAGATAGGAGTTTTGTTTTAGATGCATTAAAAGTAACCAGCCATCTCTTCCCCCACTGAACCACTCGTTCGCGATCAGAGGAGAGAGAATCAGAAAGAGATTTGTCATTTACAGCCTTTGATGTGTTGCCGTAGATGGTCGTGTCATCAGCATAGATGTCAACGAATGATTTAAATATGTGTTTAGGGAGATCATTGATGTAGATTAGGAAGAGAGTTGAGTCCAGGATGGACCCTTGAGGGACTCTAGCAATCATACTGCAGACCTCTGATTTTTGTCCATCAACCACTACTCTTATGAGCCTATCAGAGAGAAATTATTTAATGATAGAGAGAATATTTCCAGTTATACCATAGCTGGAAATCTTGTGAAGTAGGCCTTTATGCCATACCTTGTTGAAGGACTTTTATATGTTAAGAGCAATTGCCCAAGAAAGGAAGCCTTTGTCCAGAGATTCATTAATCCTATGAGATATAACCTTTAGCACATCTGCTGTAGATCTTGCAGAACGGAAACCATATTGCGGGTCACTAAGAAGGTAATTTCTGCTTAGGTTGTTGACTACTTCTTTATTTAATATGGATTCCAGCAACTTACTCATGACACACAGGAGACTTACTGGTCTGTACTGAGAAGGAGATGACTTATCACCTGAATTCTTAAATACAGGGCATACTGATGAGGTTTTCCCGGGTGTTGGAAAGCACATCAACGCTTAAACAGTTTCGTAAGTATGGGAGCAAGTTCTGGTTGTAATTTTTTTAACACTATAATTGGGATGCCGCCAGGGCCAGTTGCTTTAATGGACCTCTATAAGGCCACCATTCACCCATGTATGGAGTACTGTTGTCACATCTGGGCTGGTGCATCTGCTGCTTGTCTCTCGCTCCTGGACAGAGTTCAAAAGAGAGTCGCCAACCTGATAGGTCCTGAACTGTCATCTAGGCTTCAGCGTCTGTCCCATCGTCGAGATATTGCATCTCTCTGCCTGTGCTACAAATACTTTAATGGTGAATGCTCTGACGAACTGCCAACACTTGTACCTCCCCGACGTAACTACCCCCGACAAACCCGACAAGCTACTAAGTCTCATCCCTTTACAGTAAAGATCCCTAGGTGCAAGAAAGCCTTTTACTCCAATAGTTTCTTCCCCAGAACTGCGGGTCTTAGGAATTCCCTTCCGGGATTCTGCTTTCCCAACTGCACTGATATGCAGAAGTTCAAGTGTAATGTTAACAAACATCTTTCTACTCATCTCCCTTCATAATGACCCTGCTAATTAAGTCCCTGATAGTAGCCCCCCCTGCTTCAAAGTGGCACTGTGCCTTGTTTGGGGTGAAAATTGAATTTTAAAAAAATCAAGGTTCTTGATTAGCTTTGCGACCTCGTGCACAGATATTTTTATGTTACCTAGCGTGTCCTGTGTTATAAGAGGATGTAACAGACTGGGCATATAGCTCTCTTGCATTTTTAGTACTCTGTTATAGTGGTTGCTGGCGTTCCTGAAAGCAGCTTTAGTCTCAGTGCATCTATTACGTTGGTAGTTATGGAAAAAGTGATTTCTGTGCGCGATGGCAGCAGCACATTCTGGGGAGAATCATGGCTGGCTGGTAGTTTTTGTTGGAATTTTTTTGATGGTATGAATCGGTCTATGCCTACTATTAACCATTCGGTCAGGTCTTATACTATAGAGGACACATCCGTTTTAAACATAGAATGCAGAGATAGATCAGATATAAATGTAAGAAAGCTATCCCAGTCAGCCATGGAGTATCAGTATACAGTACGGTGGAAGGGTACGTCTGGGGACTTATTACATTTCGTTTTTAACTTAACTGATACGACGGAGTGGTCGGAGGATCGTAGAGGAGAAAGAACGGAACATGAACATAGCTCAGGGGAAGTTGAGAGAAAAAGGTCTAGGAAGCTTGCATATTGACCTGTAGTATCGGGCACATGGGTGGACTCGCGAACAATCTGAGTGAGGTCATAAGCAATGGCAAAATTATGACAGAACCTCCCTTCATCGTCTGTCTTATTTGATTGGGTCAGCCATTCCACGTTATGGACGTTGAAGTCACAACAGATGTGGATGTTAGCCGAGGGATGTGCAGACAGGATGTGGTCTATTTTCTCAGATATGCTCTTAAAGATAGTAACTCCGTTGTTGTGGGGCCAATAGAGGGCAAATATAAATGCAGTGGTGTAAGCAAGTGCAATATAAGGTAAATTTGCATCTTCTCTAGAGATATCCCTGCTACATTGGAAGTCATCTTTAATGTAGGCACATATTCCATGCCCATGGCGATCTTGGGGTCAATTTAGACGTTAAGTTAGAGTATCCGTTAATTATGAACTCATCTAGGGAAGTGGTCGGCTCTATTCCAGTTTCGCTTAGAAAGAATATGTCCGGTTTCGTCTCCTGTAATTGGGTTTCAACCTCTAGAAGATTGGAACGTAGAACCCTGGTGTTGGAGAAAGAGACATGGTAGTATTGGTCTACGTTGGAAGATGCGGTTCTAGGTTCATACGAGTTTTTTTTCTGGAGATGTTTCATGTTGAGGTTTTGGGATTTGTGGAACAGGTCGGCATACTTGGTTTGAGCAGTACAGAGAGGGAAAGTAAGAGAGAAAAAGACAGGAATTTTTTTTTGTAGCACATGAAAAGGTAAAGCCGTAACAATTACCCACTAGTATGGCATCGAGAGGCCCCACCAGAGACTACTGCATGGTCCAAAATCCATTCACCAAATAGAAATACAGCAGTCCCAGTACTTTGCGCCTGCTGATATGACATCCCCCTTAGTGGTTAATCCAAGGTTCGAGTCCCTGTCTATCAGGTGGATAGCGTCAGCCGAGACGAAACGTTTACCTCCAGCACCCTTACTAGTGACATGGCCACAAGGATAGGCATAGAGACAGAAAAATTTCCGATAACTCAGACTACTGCTCACCAAGTACTACCGACCTTTAAGCAGCTTTTTCTTCACCCTTTGTCAGAAAAATCACTCGTTTGAATGAGGACTGAGAGACAAAAATGGAGAAGCGAGCGTTACTGGAGCTGCCGATAACACATCCACTGTATTATCTACCCTCCGTTCAAAAAAAGGGTGGATCGGTACAAGGGACTTATTAATATCTACTTAGTCCGGTGCTCAATTATCAATTCAGGACGCTTTTGAAGATAATCTCTCCTCCCATGTTAATGGGTGGATGTTTTTGGCATTATATATCTCGAGTTTGAATCATTGGAGCTCCACCTTATAATTAAAATCCAATAATTAACTTTTATCTATTTGTGAAGTCGGCTTAATATTAATTTAAATTTGAGTTTAGATAACTATTCAAGGTTTTAATTTGGAAGGTTCTCGTTTTCATAGGTAACTTTTTTCTTTCCGTTTACATGTAACAAGACGATATTGGTTAACAGCATATTTGACAAAGATTTCAGAACAGAACAGAAAAGCAAGAAATGATAGGTAAAATTTAGTTACGAGTTTTTAAGTCAAAGCTGTAATAAGAAAACAGTTAGCGGTAATTAGTACAAATTAGGTTCAAAAGTTAGAAACATTTTTAACCTTAGCTGAAGAGTCTGGAAACAGTGACCTACGCATTTTAGGGTAATATCGAAAGTAGGAAGCTGGCAGACTTTCTTTCTAGCTACATGAGGATATGGTGGACGTTATGAGATTTATTGTTTTTGAACAATTTAATGTAATGCTTTCGGTGCAATATCTGCACACACACACACACACACACACACATATATATATATATATATATATATATATATATATATATATACTAGCATTTCAGCCCGGCGTTGCTCGGGTGTTTGGATGTGTATTTGGAGCAAAAAAAAAAGTGGTAGAGTGCTCGAACCCGTACCGCAAAGGAGGAAAAGAACGGGGTAAAACCTAACGTTTATGCTGTTACCATCACCGCCAAACCGGAAGCGACATTTTTAAAAATTAAGGCTAGACAATCTAAAAGAGAGGATAACTTTAAAAAATATCGGCGATAAAGAACTGTAGAAAAGTGCCTAGTTTAGAAAAGTATCGGCGAAAAAGAAAAACTGTAGAAAAGGGCCTAGTTGAAGGGGAAGATATTAATGTTTTTAGCCAATTTTTCGATATTTGTCGTATAAAAGGTCGAACTTTAAAACGATACTGATCTTGGTAAAATCCGTCGCCTCTATTGAAAGTTTAAGGCAGACATGAAAACAGAAATATTTAGACCAGAAATTGTCTGAATAATTTGGTAGAGACTGCAGAGGTAATTTTTTTTAACTTTGACCCCTATGATGACCCTGTAAAATTTATTGTTTTCGGCTCAAATCAAGTTATTAAGTTAGATCCATGTCCAAGGAGCCTTTATCTAAAATTTCAAGTGCGTAGACCCAAAATTGTCGGAGGAGTTTGGTAGAGTTCTCAAAGGTCAAATCGTTGAACTTTGACCCTTTAATCGCCAAATTTCTTTCCAAAAACCGATCACGTCGATTTTCTCAAATCTCAGTACCCTGTATATCAAATTTCGAGTCTGCAGACTAAAAAGTTATTGCGTAGGGAAATGTACACAGACCCACAGACACACAGATACACAGATACACACACAGACACGTTCAATTATATATATATATATATATATATATATATATATATATATATATATATATATATATAAAGTGACATTGTTTTTCTGTCTTAAGAATGGTCTCTACGAAATTTCTCTTTCAATTTTTGGTCTATTAGGTTAGTGCAGAAATAATGTGGTTTTTCGACCTTCAACTTCATGCCAAAAACGACATTATTTTTGCAACAACCTAATACATAATTGAAATTTGATATATAAGGGATTTGGACCTGTTGAATGAATTTGATATGATCTTTAGCCGGTAGAAATAGCTGGTAAGAGGTAAAAATTGAAAAAAAACAATCATCGGACTTGACAGGTGTAAACCGAATAGTGCTCTTCTACGCATGCATTTATAGGTTAAAGAACGTTTTTGTAGTTTTTATATGCTTATAGATTTAAGTGAAAGCCGGATAACTATATGCTTTTGCTTCGAGTCTCGCTGATAGCATTCAAAGCATGTATATATTTTTAGATTAGAAGTCACAACTATATATTTGGTACAATATAATAATCAATGGAACATTGGCTCTATGATAATGAATACGAAATCTGCATAAATTAAAACATTACATTTTAACGTGTTTTACGACCGGGAAATGCCGCGGGCACTAATATATATTAGTTATAATATACAATAGAGAATTCTTGTTATAATAATAAATACGAAATCTGCATGGATTAAAATAGCATATTTAAGCGTATTTGACGACTGGGTAACGAGGGCGATCTGCTAGTTGGTACACATGTTTAAATGATAAAGCTAATTTTACAAAGATGTAATAAAAATACTTTGTTTTTATTTAGGACACATTTCATTTTGTAAAGGATAACATTAGCATAATTTTTTTTTACTAAATTTAACGAATATAACATGTTGAAAATAATAGTTTAATACGAAAATTAATGCTCTTTAAACTTTACCACGTTACCCGGGATTAAATGCAGATTAACAGATGTTCCATCCTACTATACTTATATTGTCAATATTGTCAAATCGGTGAAAATCAACCATTTCTAATCAAATCGAGTGATTTCCTACTTTTGTTGAAGAACGTACTGGAGTGTAACGGCGGGAAGTTTCATGGGCCTCCCCGCGTTGGCTTAGTACAGAATACATTAGAAGTCAAGATTAGTACAGAATACATTAGAAGCCTAGGTTGAGCTGTCAAGAATCTACTGTTCATTCCATGAGGTTATTTTTTTTATATAATCACTTGAATTAAAGTTAAACATACAGGATTCAACTATCATGGTCCAATTGTGCTCTAAACAAAAACATTTATTTCGAACGCGTTTATACCTTATCGAAGAATCTACTTTTGATTTTATACGCAAGAAATTTGTGCTTGTGCGGTGATACCATTTCTCAAATGCACTTGTGATATTGGGCTGTATAAAAATGTTTAATTTGGTCCGAAATCGGATTCATTCTTTAATCGGACTTTTTAATCATAGATGTTCAATACTAATCGGAAGAATTCCTATTCAAAACCTATCTAAGAACACCACTATATTATATATAGATACATATCAACACACCAACAGAGACAAACACACACACATATATATATATATATATATATATATATATATATGTATATATATGTACATGTATAAGATGTACACATATGTACACATCTATAATATATGTACATATCTACACATTTATAATATATATATATACACATATAATTTACCTATATATATTTATATATATATATTATAAAAAATATTTTTACATAATTGCTTGAATTTAATGTATAAAATACACAACTAAGTATCGTGGTTTAATTGTGCTCGTTATAGAAACATTTATTTGGAACACGTCTTTGTCTTCTCCAAAAGATCTATAGTTGACCTTTGTTGCAGGGATAAAACTTATCAAATTCATTGTAATGTTAGGCTGTATAAAAGTGTTAATTTGGATCAAAACCAGATTTTCACATTTAAACCAGACTTTCTTTTTTAATCAGATTTTCACATTTTAATTAGATTTTCAAATTTTAACCAGACTTTTAATCAGATTTTCAAATTTTAATCAGATTTTCAAATTTTAACCAGATTGTCGATACTTATCGAAGGTATGTCGATACAAAACTTGCGTAAGAACAATTCATTATGTACATTTGAGTGAAATTTAAAGAAATCGGCTCAGCCGTTTCGGAGTTCATAAGGAACGAACTCACATCACAGAAAGTAACTAATAGTATAGATTATAGAAAATATAAAAACAAGGGGCTTTGATAGAATGGGAGTATACGTTAATAGAAATCATGGAGCATGACTTTTTAGTCCTGTTTTATTGGCACATTACACCATTTAAACGCATAAATTTGATGCTTCCGCGAACTAGGTACCGATGCTAATATAACATAACGTGTTTTTGACGGATAATATCTCTGACTTAACTATAAATATGCATTAATATCAGTCGATGAATAGGGTGTTTCTCATTATTCATATTATTGACATATTTCTCGTCATCAACGTCTTTTACGTGATTGGCATTATATAATTCAAGTGCGATTAGATTTGTTCATTACGTTTTATTATCATTGGAAGGATATGAACTATCTTAGCAGAAGCTCGTGATTGGCATAATGGATACAATCATCAGCTGAGTAATCGAATATATCGTATTGAAATCCAATCCCGACACTAATATTATTGGAAAGGTACGAATCCGCCATTTGTCCCCACCTCAGTGTAAACTAATAACCTGTTTCGAATTAGTAAAATCTGGATTGACGATTTGTAACATTTTTTTTTTATAATTAGGACTATTATTCTCATTTTAGTTCTTACGTTTAAAACGTTTAGAGGAATGTACTCTGCGACCTTATTCAGGTGTGTCCGTTCGATCTTGGTAATCTTTGGGTTTTTTTTACAAATAGCTGATTACTTATAAAGTCGAGAAACATAGTAAATGAAATAGATTGTCCGGAATCTTTCCCATTTTCCAAATAAAATCTTTAATCATTATTAAGAACAGTTTATCGATTGAATGTCTGACTGTTCTCATTTCGTTCTCATTTCGACATGTTTTGAATAGAAGATTCACAATTATCAAAATATATACCTGAATATCGTCGGAGGTTACATTACGCTGTGAATAAAAATATATAAGAATAATCCAAATCATACTGATAACATGTGTTCAATAAATCGTTAACAAAAGATTTTATGATTCGGTATTAAGTGTACCACGTTTGCCGTTAAAACACCCTTTTCAACACTGCATGTAAAAGAAGAAAAAAGATAGAGTTGCAATTCAACAAACACGCCTACATTAAACCTATATGCCTCCCCACTAAATCAGATTTAGACACAAGGTGTTTATTAACGTAGAGACCATCCAGCTTCACAAAAAAAGATACTCTTGATTGAAACTAAAAATAATAATTGCTTCAGTCTTGAAGGACTTATTCTTCATTGAACTATTGTTATCAATCAAGAGGCTATATTAAATACAGAGTGTGTCGAAATAATGTATCTACCATTTAAATCGTTCAATCTGTCTCAAATTAACTTGAAAATAAATAAAATTAACAAAAAATATAGTATGTATTACTTGAATTAACGGGACTATTTTTGCAATTCTAAATCTTTTAGATGAGAACTTTTTTTGACATGGTAGTCACTACTTATCAAGGCGCGGACGCCACTCGGGGATAAGGGTTATTGCGTGTACAGTAATGAATGGGATAGCATCGTAATAATCGTTAGTATTGGAGATTTGATAAAGTGTCTTACTTAAGGGGGCGGTTCATCAGGAATGTGTTTATGTTGGACTTGAAGACATCCAAGTTGTAGTCAGGTGGGAAACAAGCAAACGGAAGAGAGTTCCACAGGCGTGCACTTCTAAGAAAGTAGCTTTGTTCATGGAATTTACGTTTTGATTTTGGCACAGGTAAAAAGTGGGGAAAATTATTGACTGTGGTTTCAGCTAGATAGGTGTTTATCGTGAAAGATTGGCGAGGGGGGACCAGAGATTGAAGCTCAGACGAGCACTTGCCATGAAAGTAACGATAAAACAAAGACAGGCTCGCAAAGTCTCTTCTGTGAGAGAGAGGTTGCAGGGAAGAGAAAAGGGCATCCCCCACTAAGCCACGAAGTCTATTTTGTACTTTGTCAAGGCAAGATAGGCTGTTTTTAGTAGCTCCTCCCCATATGTTGCAGCAGCACTCCATCCTTGGACGTACTTGGCTTTTAAACAGATAGCGAATACCATCAGCAGTGAGATATCTTCTGGAGCGGAGGAGGATCCTACCATTTTTCCAGCGACCCTAGCAACAGACTTGATGTAGGTGTTCCACTTCAGATCAGGAGTAAAGTTCAAGCCCAGAAGCTTGTCAAAACATGGAGCCTCCCCAAGATGAGAGCCATCCATTTCAATTGATGTAGGATGGGGATCAGAATGTTGATAATGTAAAAATAGGAGCTTGATTTTAGATGCATTAAAATTAACCAGCCACTTCCCCCCCCCAATGTACAACGTGCTCGAGATCAGAGGAGAGAGAATCAGAGAGAACTTTGTCATTTACGACCTTAGATGTGTTGCCATAGATGGTCGTGTCATCAGCATAGATGTCAACGAATGATTTAAGTATGTGCTTTGGGAGATCATTGATGTAAATCAGGAAGAGAGTTGGGCCCATAATGGACGCCTGAGGGACTCTAGCATTAATACTGTGGGCCTCTGATTTCTGACCATCAACTACTACTCTTATGAGCCTATCAGAGAGAAATGATTTTATAATTTAGAAAACATTTTCAGTTATACCGTAGCTGGAAATCTTGTGAAGTAGGCCTTTATGTCGTACTTTATCGAAGGCCTTTGATATGTCAAGAGCAATTGCCCTAGAAAGGAACCCCTATGTCCAGAGATTCACTAATCTTATGAGATATAACCGTTAGCACATCTGCTGTAGATCTAGCAGAACGGAAACCATATTGCATGTCACTAAGAAGGTTATTTGTGGTGAGGTGGTTGACTACTTCTTTATTTAATATGGATTCCAGCAACTTACTCATGACACACACGATACATAGTGGTCTGTACTTATAGGGAGATGACTTATCACCTGAGTTCTTTAATACAGGGCATACTGATGAGGTTTTCCAGGCTGTTGGGGAGCGCTTCTCCTTAAAGCAACGCTTAAACAGTTTTGTAAGTATTGGGGCAAGCTCTGCTCGAAGCTTTTTCAACACTATAATTGGAATGCCGACAAGGCCAGTTGCTTACTGAAATCAAGGTTCTTGATTAGCTTGGCGTCCTCACGCACAGATATTTGTATGTTGCATAGCGTGTTGTCTGTTATAGGAGTAAATACGGGGAGTTAACGGCCTTCGTCGTATAGGGTAGAATTAGCTGCAAAGTTCTTGGCAAATAGATTTACCTTGTCCGATGCTGACGAGATGACCTCAGGTTCATTGATGATGGTTGAGATAGAACACACGCTTCTGTTCAAGATCCTGTTTTCTATTTGCCAAAACTGGTGGGAACCAAGCCGCTACTCAGCTACTTTGGATTTTTTACTTATTTGGAGTAATCAGATAAATGTTCTCATCTTGCGTGTTATTTGTACAACGTTTCGGTTGATTTAACCGACCTTCGTCATGATTACTTATACCCCTGAAAAAGTTTATAACAATGAAAAAGGTCGAAGGTTACATGAACCGAAATGTTGTGCAAATAACACTCAAGATGAGAACATTAGTCTGATTAATGCAAATAAGGAAATAATCAGTTCTCATCTAAAAAATTCAGAATTGAAAAAATATAAATTAACTTTTAATAAAGGTAAAGTCGACAATATTTAAACTATGAAACCTGAAACAACCGCAGGAAAGTTAGAGAAGCAATTGAAGCAGAATGTGCTTAAGTACAAGTATAAACATTGCTGGACGTTTTTGAGTTCATTTCCTCGGGATATTAAAATTATATTGAGCAGAACTGGGTAAGGTAAGGTTCGTCTGTGTTGCTGAATCTTATAAATTGTATTAACACACAATATTACAGTTATTTTAAACATTAGCGTACTCACATTAAAGTTTAATTTAGCATCAATGTAACTTCGTTTACAAAATATGCACATATCAGATTCTTTCAAATGTTTTTTCTGTTCTCCGCGCTCAATAAAACAAAAAATGCGCACTATCGGGTTTATTTAATTGGTAATGTGGCCACCATTTAATCTAGGCGTTATTTCTGTGACGTTATTTATCCCTCTCCCATGACAGACGATGTGACATAATGAGATTGGAAAGCCAACATCTCTAGAGGAAAAGCAATCTGGCCTTCAAAAGTGCCTGCATCTCACTTTGGCATTCCTCAGCAGAAACTCTTCAGGCGATTATCAATAAACTAACCCCTCCTCAAAGAGTGAAAACAAGGTCTGGAAGAGTCGACTTTCTGAAACAGAACCAGACACATACCTCTGTTGTATTATCGGGTGTATGTATAACGAGTGTATATACGTGCGTTCATGCACTTTTAGTCTATATAAATATACGTGTGTATGAAACCGATGCATTGAATAGTCGTATATAAATGTTCTTTGTGGATGCGTGTTTGCACATGTTCAAACAGAGTTCATGTAACATGGACAAGATAACAATCATTAGTTCGGGACGGATTCAGCAAACATGACACATAAGCACACAGTAGCCATTTGATAACGGGCTACTCACTTTAAATTGTGGTTCCTTTCGGCTCTTTTACACTGCAAGAAAACATTTCATTGTGAAGCAGTAACGACAGAACTTCTTTTTATTTTTCCTCATTAATTCTCATTTTAAAGTTAGGTGTCATCCTCAGGTATTTACACCGCTTTCATTCCGTTTAGTCCTTAACACCTTCTCTTAGTTCAGTCGAATACTTCCACGAGTAACAAAGGCAATCTCCTTTCGTGGACGGATATTTCGTTATCCTACACTTACTTTTATCTCTAGTCTATATATAAAACTTACTCTTTCTTTGTTACCTGGTTAATTCAATTGTTTATTGCTTATAAAAATGAACTCCAAAATCTATTTTATTACATAAATATCTCTGTAATATTTTATTGTTTATATCAAAGTTTAACTTCCTTCGTTAGAGTTTTAACATAAATATTTTAAGTAAGCATTCCTTTCTTTCAAAACATTCTCCCCGCATATCTTTTTCTACATAACAGTTAATAACTCAATAATAATAATAATCGCCCAAACCTTTGACCCGCCACAACATAGCACAGATACTACGCTGTGATAATAACCAAAACGCCAAACTTCAATCAACAGGAAACAAGACATCACAGCAATGGCCTGTGCGAAGTTTGGCGTTGTTTGTAATTCTGAAAACATTAGAACTCAAACCGTACAAAAGACTTAAAAAATATATTGGAAATTTATCAACCATCTGCCATGTTCTCCGGATCATGCACCAACAAATTTCCATCTCTTTAAAAGTTGATAAAATTAGAGAGTACGTTGTACTCTGGCTTTTTGTAGTTTTGCGTCATATCTTAAGAAAACTATGGCAATGCAAAGTGTTAGACAAGGTAAAAAATTAATGGCAATATTGAAAGATGTCAATAATTTTCAATTACTAAGTTTTTAGTCCTTAACATAATGTGTCGAACTAGAATGGTATCGAGGTGTTATGTTCTCTAAATTTTCAAGACATACTTCCTTTGCAGAAATAAGAAAAATGTAATATCTACCACCACTTCATGGAGATGATGCCTGGTGCAGATTATTTGAGACGATAGCAAAGATTTCATATTTTAAATTGCAGCAAGACAAAACTAAAATATATGTTATTAATGTGACATTAAAACTTGTAAGAAGTTATGATAAAGTATTGCGATAATCTTAACGATAACTAAATGTTCTTTATTGGGCCGTAAAAGAACGAAATTATATTGTTTAGTAAGTAGAATTGTGTTTTAAATAAAATATTGAATATAAAATTTAAATTTGACTTATATGCAATTACAAGCAGTCCAGCCCGGCTTTGTTCGGATCCTATGTACTGTTTATAACTTTATGTGCATATATGTATATATAAATTAAAATATTTGACTTATGTCCAGGTAACCTACATCTAGAATTTCAAGTGTTTAGACTCACAATTGGCGGAGGAGTTTGGTAGAGTCTGTAAAACTCAACCCTTTCGACTTGGACGTTTTGGCAGCCAAATTTTCACCCCCAAACCGATTAAAAACGTGCTGCATGTCTGAATATCCTTTATGTAAACATTTCAAATGTTTAGACCCAAAATTGATTAAAATGCTTGTCGAATGTCTGAATACCCGTTATCTATAAATTTCAAATGTTTAAACTCAAAACTGGCTGAGTAGTTTGCTAGACACCGCAAAGGTCAAATCTTTTTAACTTTGACCCCTTGGCAGCTCAAATTTTCGACCCAAACATATTAAAAAGCTTGCCCTATATCTGAATACTCTTTATGTAAAATTCCCAATGTTTAGACCAGAAATTGGCTGAATAATTTGGTAGAGCGCACAGAGTTACATTTTTTTAAACTTTGACATAAAATTTCACCCTTTAGCAATTATGTTTTGGGGACAAATCAAATTAAAATCTTTTATCCATGTGCAAGTAACCTACATTTAAAATTTCAAGTGTTTAGACTCAAGGAGTTCGGTAGAGTTTTCAAAGGTCAAATTGTTGAACCTTGGCCCCTTAACAGGCAACTTTCTGTGCGAAAACTGATTAAAAATAATATTCCTTATGTCTAATCACGAGTCTCTAGGCCGAAAATTGACAGAGTTATTTTGTAGGAAAATGCACACAGACACACACACAGACAGACATTTTCACTTTTATATATATATATATATATATATATATATATATATATATATATATATATATAGAGAGAGAGAGAGAGAGAGAGAGAGATAAAACAATTGACTGCAATTTGATAATGTATCCACAATGAATAAATCAAAGTAATTTTGTATCAACATGGTTCACTAATTCATATGTTGATATTTGGTTATTATACACTTTAATGCTTTCACTTACGACCGATAAAGAAGCCAAATAAAATGTTTTTGTGCATAAATGTGGGTGTTTATAAATATTGGTTGCTTTATTCTCTACATCGTGGCTTCTTTTTATCTTCACCGCGTTTGATGTGCAGCCGTGTCGCCTAGCGGTCGGCGAGTGCTTCGTCTTTGTATATTGGACGAGTATAACTTCTCATGTATTAAAGACAACGTAATGTATCTGATTTATGCAAGGATTTATTTGGGAGAATGAACATAAAAGAGAAATACTACACAACTAAAATTATTTACTTCCTCATTTCCCAACTTACTCTTATGAATGAGCTACGCAGACAGACAGAGCCGCGAGGTAACATTCCACTTGATTATTTCTACATTATTTGACGCAACAGAAAGAATGATTGAAAAAAGACTTTTTTCTTTCGCTCAAACACGTGACGTCGTCATATACTAAGGGTTCGGCTATGGTTTATCTACGGAGTTTTACCATTTCCCCTGCTTCAACTCACGTCACCTGTCTCTGAGTGCAATTTCGTTTGCGGATAGATTATATGCACTAAATGTAACCCCCGTCGAAATTCACACTAGCTATCTTAATAGTTACTTACTGGAGCAGGTTTCCTATTATGTAGCAACACGCCATACTCACACTGACACATCGATTCTAGTTAGATCAACGAAGTTTAGCAACGTTGAGTACTAGAATTGGTGGCGATTTTAGAGAATGCAAAGTTCTATATGCGAAATACATCTTTCCTTATCTCGGCACTGTTTCCGGTTCTTTTGAACTTTTCCGTGTTTCTTAAATTAAGCAGTGCGTTTTAAGAAGAGATGTCTTGTGGATTGCTACTCTCTGCTTCACAGTTGATTTCACAATCATGATACTTTCTGTCGTAAGTATTCTTTATTTTTCAAAACTTCAAACAAACTTACGGTTATTTTTGCCATAAAATTTACCTGCGATCCCTACCTTTGCTTCGTTTATTTAATTATCTGGAAATGTATACATCGAATTTCTCCTACGGCGTTTCACAATCTTCCATTTTTTTTTATTCTTATCGTAATTTTATCTTAAATAAAAAAAATATATCACCTTTGCTGTTGGTGGAGTATTGGCGTGATCACATGACCTACAATATAATTATAATAATCCCTAATACAAGATTTCTCGTAAAATTCTATTCTGATAATAAACTACCCTTCCCGATACTCTAACGTCCAAACTCCTTCCTTCAAAATAAATTAAAATATATATATATATATATATATATATATATATACATATATATATATATATATATATATATATAGAGAGAGAGAGAGAGAGAGAGAGAGAGAGAGAGAGAGAGAATATACTGTCAAGTCTGGTGCAAAGAAATATTTTGCATACATGGCCCAGATATATCGCTCCAGGCAACAGGTCATCTAAAATACGAAGATTATTACTTCTTATGATGTACCCGTCATCTTAGCAAGACGTATGGCAAACACATTCACTTAATAAAACGTGATCACATATCCGTTAGTCTGGCTGATTTTAATGACGACACTGGTGACATGAGAATGGACTATTTCTATTTCTTTCGATGTATAGCTCCTATTTTTCTCTCCATGCACGGTTCATCGTAAGATTGCATTGGCGCGCCAAGTTGTTCGGATGATGAGTCCTTACGACTTATTGGTTGCATTTATTCTGTAGCTAAGAGGATTTTTTACATGTTTTTGCATGAATTATGAACAAGTTATGGGAATTTATCAATCGCTGAACTTGGAAATCTTATTGAAATTTTTATCTTTCTGTTGTCAGATTCTAGTAAATATTTGATATGTTATTCATTCTATCTAACACTATGAAAAAAAAACGTTTTGATAATTAGCTTAAGCATATTTTAATTAATGTGTCCGCCATCTTCGTTGCACCATTGGAAAAGCCTAAGGTAACAATGTTAGGCCTTATAAAATGTTTTTCCTAAACGAAAATTAGTTTTCGTTCCACACGCGACCTCATTTTACCCAATGCTTTCGACCTTTGTATGCACTTCCAAAGAGTTAATCAAATCAGCATGTCTTTGTTGTGTACATTATTTCCAAATAAAAAGGCATGCACATTTTTTGTTAGCTAATTTACATTTATATTGAACGAGACATCTAATAATAATAATGGTAACAGGGTAATAGATGCATTTGAAAGTCTTAACTCACTCACTTTAAGCTCAACCTTGCGTCATTCCCAACCTTAGTGAGGATGCCGATTACTAGAAAAAATGACGCTAAGTATTGAATGTATTTTTAGGCACTTGACAATTTACATAAAGTAAATTAAATACTACAAAATGCAATAGCAACAGCCGTACAGATAACGCTAGTTGTGATATCAAGGTGTAGTCGAATAATGCAAAGGTTATCGGATTAGGGTTACATAATAAAGCAGAAAAAGAAATAAGATACAACAACTGCACTACAACCTTCCTTCCGTTCATTATAAGTATCACGTACATTTTTGCTGATAATAGGGCAACAGAAAGATGACATTGATGACACCTGACGGTCTCTTAAGATTTCAAAGCTAATGAGATTTGGTTGGCAATATATATATATATATATATATATATATATATACATATATATATTAATTGGTTAATTAAGTTAACCAATTAATATATATACACACACGTATATATATATATATATATATATATATATAATTAGTTTGTTTTTTTCTAAAGAAGTCTAGCAGAGTGCCAATTATAGGGAAAATCCAAAAATAAGTGCGTATTTATATTTTATATTTTGTTTACAGAAAATTTTTAGATAGGACAAGTCATTGGTACCATCGGTTTTAAACCCGATAATTAGGACCGTTTTAGATACCTATATCAAGCTCTCTTCAGCTAATACTCATTACTCAGAGATGAGTATTTGCTGAAAGTATCTTTAGGTATCTAAATCGGTCCTAATTATCGGGTTTGAAACCGACGGTACCAATGGCTTGCCTCATCTAAAAACTTTATGTAAACAAAATATAAAATATACTATAATATAATATAATATAATATAATACGATATAATATAATATATATATATTAATTGGTTAATTAAGTTCAGATATATTGTTAACATAAACTAAAACTAATATGTTTCAAGAATTGCTCATTACTTGCGCAGAGCTTATAAATAAATAAAATTATAGGAACATTTTAAGGTCGTGGATCGATCAAAGTTTTCAATATTTTCATGTTTCTTCAGTACTTAGTCCTGAAGAAACATGGAAATGTTGAAACACTGATTGATCCGCGAAGACTCCTTTAAATGTTTATATAATCTTATATCTATATATATATACACACACACACACACACATAATCACACACACACTTTATATATATATATATATATATATATATATATATATATATATATATATATATATATATATACAGAAGTCAAACGGTATTTAGCCTGGTCAGTACCTGATGTGTAAGGATTTGGGAATATAAGTAATTGTATTTATTGCGCCGGATCGTAGAAATGTATCTAAAGGTACGTTTAAAGAAACACTAGGAAGATGAGTATGCATTTAAGAGAAAGAAAAACCTGACGTTAGACCTGAGTCCTACTTTCGGCTCCCTCTGTGCTATTTACACCGAATGAGTTGATCAGTACCTCTAAAAAGTGTTGATGGTTCTATAAAAAGTATATACAAAGCAAAGCATGGATTTCGTACAACTTTTTCTGAACTTCATATGCCGTGATTTAATGTAAAACCCTCTATACCCTCCCCTTTTCAGTTTCTAGAGACAATAAGTACTTCCTGTAAGAGTATTTGCGAGTGTATTCGTGAAGCAAGAATTGTACCATCCCAAACCACATCTATCTGCCTAAATCCAGTGCCAAGGAGAAATCCCGGACGACTTGAAACAATAGCTATATAAGCCGGAGAGAACTTACAGTATCTGGTCTTCCCAAATAATCACCCATTAAGTACTTTCCGGTTCAAGTCGTTTAACTTCGTTGATCTAACGCGTAAGGGTGTGTCGACAAAACTATGCCATGTATTATGTTTCCCTAAAAGAGTATTGCAAGGGGCAAATTGATTTTGGTTTTTACCAGTCAGTTATCTTTCAATGTGTCGCATAGTCATGTCATCGCACAATAAATTAGGTCAGTTACCATAAAATATTGTTGCACTTTTAAAGATTTTAAATATTTATAAATTTTCTCATTATAACAAAACGATTATTATAGTGATTATAAGTTTTTGACAGAAGAAATAAAATGAATTGCATATAAAACATTAGAAATTTTTTTAAATCATCCAATTATATCAATAAATATTGTCAAATTTTGTATAAAATGATTATTTATTAAATTTATTTTAATTTCTTGGAATTAAAAAAATCGATTGAAATATTTAAAATCAATAAATTGCCATTATAAAAAAGTATTATTGAATTCTTTTTTAAAGTGCAAAACAAAACGATAATGAAAAAATTCAAAAACAGCAAATAATTAATAAATTTTGTCAATATAAAGAATTTCTTCACATACTACAGACATATTATTTATAAAGTAAAGTAAAGCAATATTAATAAAACAATCGTCTTTTATGACAAAATTGAATGAATTCGCTGATTTTTTTTATTTTTTAATGTCGTTTTTTCTTTTACAAATTAAAATTAATCCAATAAACGTATTTTTATTATGACAAAATTTATTGATAATTTACTGATTTTAGATTTTTAATATGATTTTAAAAAATTTCTTTGAATGTTTCATATGCAACTGTTAAATATTTCGCAAAAAGCAAATAATTACTAAAATAAATTAAATAAACATATTTGCTTTTTTCAAGGTAGGTTTTTTGTCATTTTTTTATAATTTGCATTAGTATTTTTTTTCAGTTTGTTTTGCTTTTTTCCTTAGTCTGCGCCTGTTACGCCGCTCGGTTGTCACCGATAATCGCCGGTCTCGCCCGATCCGGGCTTGACGGGAAATCACGAGAATTCGGATCAAATTATGCAAGAGTACCAAATTCATAATTTCAGAATTAATTCGCTGAGGATTGTAATTTTCAAATATAAATCTATTTATTTGAAGACACAAATATTTCATTGCAGTAGGAAAAGTTCTAGTGACTTTTTTCAAGTGCTCAGTATTTTATTAACATTCATTACAATGTTCGAGAATTGAAGAGTCAGTTTTGAGCAAACTTTTGAATTGTTTGAGTGTAAATAGATTTTTTTTAACTCTAATATCTTCCTTTTTAAAGTGTAATATTGATAAATAGTTTTCAGTAAAATAATTTTCCGGTTAAACATTTGATTGCACATTTATCTGTTGAAGCAGAAATCTTTTTTCCAACTGAGTTATAATGATTCAACAGTGTCATTGTTTGCCTGGGATGCAGTTACAACCCCATGCCACGCCGAGGTGATAGTTGAATGTTAAAGGAGAAAGCCACCACTATTTCTTTCTATTTAGATTGGATATATGACCTGTTTTTTGTCAAATTTTTATTTCCTTCATATTTTTTCAACAAAAACATGCCAACAATGTTGGACATTTCGGAAGACAAATTGACATTAAAAATGTTGGTGTGACTGACAATATTCCACTTGTTATTATTTCTAACAATACAAGTATGATGCCCAAAATCGATTTTATTCAAAGTGTGCAGAATAGCGTATTTTACTTATATATTTGGGCCAGAAATATATTTTTTATTCAAATTTTCATCCCAAACTTGCACAGTGCCACTTTGAAGTAGGGGGCTTCTATCAGGGACATAAGTTGCAGGGGTATTATGAAGGGAGATGAGCAACAAGATGTCTGTTCACATTACACTTGAACTTCTGCATGTCAGTACAGTTTGAAAAGCAGAATTCCGGAAGCGAGTTCCACTGGGGAAGAAACTATTGGAGTAGAAGGATTTCTTACACCTAGGGATCTCTACTATGAAGGGGTGGGATTTAGCTTTTTGTCGGGTTTGCCAGGGGTGTTGACATCAAGGGGGTACAATTGCTTGTAGTTCGTCAGAGCATTCACCATTAAAATACTTGTAGAACAGGTTGAGGGATGCAACATTTCGTCGATTGGACAAAGGCTGAAGCCTAGATGACAGTTCACGACCTATCAGGTTAGCGACTCTCTTTTGAATCCTGTCAATAAGTGAGAGACAAGTAGCAGATGCACCAGCTCAAACGTGACAACAGTACTCCATACATGGGAAAATGGTAGCCTTATAAAGGTACATGTTACTTTCAGACGTAAGTAATTTTCTAGTGCAGTAGAGAGAGAGAGAGAGAGAGCTCACCTTCTTCACAGCAGCCTTGGCAATGCTTTCAATGTATCTATTCCAGTTCATATTCCCTGTAAACGTTAGGCCGAGGAGTTTAAAGGAAGTACTTTCGGGTAATGTGTTCTTGGCCATTGCTATTGATTGTAGAGAAGGTTTCTTGTAATTATTGAAGGAAACAAGCTTAGTCTTGGCAGCATTGAATGTGGCCCTCCATTTTTGTCACCATTCCACTATAAATTGGAGGTCTTCCTCTAATGTTTCTGCCATTTCTTTAGATATGTGTTCATTTATTTTTCCCTCGTGCCTACTATAGAATGTGGTGTCATCAGCGAATATACCCATTTCAGAAAAACATTTATCAGGGAGATCATTAATGAATATCAAAAATAATAAACGTTCAAGGATAGACCCCTGAGGTACTCCCGCAATTCAAGGACAACCTGGGGTTTTCTATTTAAGAAGGGTTTAATTACATTATGTATTCTTCTAGTGATACCATATGATCTAATTTTTCTTAAAAGACCATCGTGGCATACCCTGTCAAAAGCCATAGATATATCAAGGGCTACCGCTCTACCCTCCCCTATTTTGTCCAGTGAATGGTATATATGTTCAGAGATTACAGTTAGGATATCTGCTGTGGAACGGGCTTGCCTAAATCCATATTGATTGTCGGTCAGGAGTTTAGCAGCTGTAAGGTGATGGACTAGAGCTTGATTATTTACGGACTCAAATATTTCTGCGAAATGGGGCGATAATTTAACGGTCAGTTCTTTCGCCAGAATTCTTGAAAACTAGTACCACAGAAGCGGTTTTCCAGCAGTCAGGAAAACAAGATTCGTTGAGACATTTGTTGTAAAGTTTGGAGAGAACTGGAGCAACCTCACTATCCATATTTATAATTTTATAATTGAAGATTACTACGATTAATACATATAGATTAGTTAACAATCGTGTAATACACACACACACACACACACACATATATATATATATATATAACAACAGGAGTATGAAATGAAGTCACAAAAACTATATATTGGTGGATATAGATTGGTTCATTTATTGAGTAATGGAATACAAGCAATTATTTGGGGGGTAGAAAGGACTCTTTATGCCAAGGCATTTCGAAGCCTAATGCTTCTCATCAGAAGAGTAGAGAAGATTCTAGGTAGTATGGTGGAGATGCGGCATCTAGCGTAGGGTTCATTAGGAGCGAAAAGGACTAAGTGAAATTATAGGATGTTGGGGGGAGCTTTATTGAATTCTAAATGAAGGAGAAGCTTGTTATATATATAGAATGATGTATAAAAGTGTATATGGTCTTTGCCATAGTGTTGAGTTCATTTTTAAATTTAAGGGGCATATGTTTTAGGGTTAAATTGGGGCTATATTGCGGCTGCGTGGTAATTCTATTTTAACGGTTTGTGAGGTGTCTATTATCTATGGAGTGATATTTTTGACAGGTGCAACCGATACGGCAAATAGCAACAATAAAATCGCGTATCCTTTTGGGAGGGGTAGTTGTTATTGATTTCCAGAGCTCGGTATATGTTAGGTACTATGCGGCAATATTTCTAAGTTTCTTCTGTTATGATATAGGGAGTGTGGTTATGGCAATGTGTTTGGGTGCGTTTAACCACGGCCACCGAGAGTAAGAAGAAGGCCTGTTAACTGAAAAATATCTGCAGGCAATGTAGGTAAGATTTTCAAACTGTCAGTACTATATGAGGGCCATTTGAAAAAGAGCAATAAAACATTTTTAAAAAGAAAAAGCAACACAGTTCGATTAATACTGAAACTGAACTTTATTCAATATAAAATATAAACATTATCTATGTAAAATTAAGTAATTTTAAAGCAATATTCAATTTAATACTGATAAAACTGAATTATGAATTTAGGGAACAAACAATTAAAGAAACATTAAACAAATGATTTTGGCCTTCGGAACAAGATCAGTGTAGTATCTGTTTTGATGCTACACTTTACCTTTTCTGTTGTCCTCGGTCGGTGGAGGAGAAATCTTTCATGACTGAGATTATTTTTGTTCCTATCCAGAATGCCCCTTATTGGGAAGCTGGATTTTCTCCACAAGATTATATGCTGAAATATTTAAATAACTATTACTTTAAATACAGAAATTATATTTAAGGTTTTTGTTTTTTGTTCTTCTATGTCCATTTGTCCCCATGTTTTTCATCAAAATGTGTAGCGTATTAGTTGTCTCACAGACCATCATCAGTGATTGCTCACTGGCAGTAACCTGTGGTGTTCTCTGGAGACCAAGTGACAAGTCTCCCCAGATTTCCAGTGTTCTCCACCTTTTGACCACTTGTGCAGATGATTGCATGTTATTGCAACAGCCGTTGTCACTGATTTCTCGTTGGCATCGGCCATTGGTGTTTCCTGGGGTTTGGGTGACAAAATGCCTCCCCAAGCTACCAGATTTGAACTGCACACATCCAGTGGAGATTTGGTCAGTACTCTCTCACCTCGGTCTTTCCATCCTCCCTAACCCTTCACAATTAGTTGGTTGGTGTGGTGTGGCGCCAGTCGATGTCATCTACACCAGTTTTTTTATTATTATTATTACTATTATTATTATTATGATAATAATAAGGGTGTTTGTGCAGTGTACGCACATGTATTTTAAATATTATTTTCAAGTTAAATTAAATTTTAGGTTTGTATTACTGTACACATAGATTCGAAAAAGATATAAAAAAAACAAATATATCACAAATAAATGTTATAAAAGGCAAGATAAGTTACTCTTCTACCTATCTGGGAAGGTTTTTAGTGGTTTTACTCACTTTAAAACGTGTAATCGCTTCGAAAATCATACAATGTTTATCAATATATTTTAAAAAGAAAAATGTCGCCATGTTTGTAACTTATCTTGCCTTTGATAACATTTATTTGTTATATATTTGTTTTTTGACAACTTTTTCGAATCTATGTGTACAGTAAAACAAACTCGTTATGTAAATTATTTAAGTTAAAATGTTATAAAAAACAAAAAATTGAAGTTTTAAATATATTTCAAAGAAATGAATTACGCCCCGTGCTAAAATATTGATAATTCACCAATCGTAAAAAAAGTACTGCCGGGAAAAATGCTTACTTTAAAATTTGTGTAAAATACTTAGTGAAAAGTTTTATTTATTATTAAAAGAACGGACTGAAAAATATTATATAAAAATTGGGGTTTGTATTACTGTACACAAAGATTCGAAAAAGTTGTCAAAAAACAAATATATAACAAATAAATGTTATGAAAGGCAAGATAGGTTACTTTTCTACCTAACTGGATATGTTTTCAATGTTTTTATTTAATGTAACATGTTTATTCAGCTCGAAAAACATACTGTGTTTACCGATGTATTGGAAAATTCAAAACGGCGCCCGACTCTCTCTTTAACACGGTAAGTTTGGGAAAAGGTGCTATGAATAGACAACTAGACAAAATACTGTTAGAAACCCGCTCAATATATATTACCGTGACATAGGTTGACATATAATCGGTGGTTTTTTAGTAGTATTTTGTCTAGTTTATTATTTATAACACCTTTTCCCGAAGTTACCGTGTTAAAGAGAGAATCGGGCGCCATTTTGAATTTTCCAATACATCGTTAAACAATGTAAGTTTTTCGAGTTGAATAAAACATGTTACATTGAATAAAAACACGAAAAATATATCCAGTTTGGTAGAAAAGTAACTTATCTTGCTTTTGATAACATTTATTTGTTATATATTTGTTTTTTGACAAATTTGTCGAATCTATGTGTACAGTAATACAAACCCAAAAATTGTTTGTTTTGCAGTAAAAAAATAAATAAATAAATAAATAAATAAAATGAAATATTCGACTTTCTCCAATAAAAATAAAAGTTCAAACACGAATTTACTTACGATATTTTGATTAAAATTATCCCAAATGTGCAATTATAATAATTATTTTCCGAATGGAGAATTGTTCTTTTTCTTTAGAACATACATGGACAATCGGTAACACATATTTGTAACAATATTTTTTAGGCCTATTAGCATGACCACGCGGTTGAATACCGGAAGCTGTCTATACCTACAACTTAAGTAGGAAGTGACGTTACGCTGCCATATGCATCGGCCTTCTTTCTCAGTAGCCACGGTTTAACTTGATGAAAAAGGTTTTTGGATACAGATAGTTGGCGTGGTGGAAGATTAAGGGTAAATTTACTACTTATAAAAATGGTAATAATACCAATAATAATAATAATAATAGTAGTAGTAGTAGTAAAAATAAAACAATAATAATAATAGTAATAATAGTAATAACAATACTACTACCACTACCACTACCACTACAAGTGCTAATACTAACAATAATAATGTTAATAATAATTACTAGGAGGTGAATAAAAGCAAGAGGTACCGACAAATGGGAGGCCAAAATAACATGAAATAGGGATAAGGGGTGAATGATGAGTGGCCCCGTGAAAAAAAGAAAAGGAAAGAAAAGAATATATATATATATATATATACTAGCAAAAGTACCCGTCGTTAACTGGGTTCAAAAACATCCTACAGAAAATGGACTCTGATTTATGAAAGTTTGATAGGTTATGAAAAGGAAGGGTTGTAAATAGATAGCTTCGAATTTGAGGGTATCAAAACCAAAGCAAAATATGATGAAAGTAAAAATAAAATAGATAAACCCCATAATTTATTACACCATACCTGTTTACACTGAAACACTTATCACAATATTCTGTGGATCTATATGAAAAAATCCTTGTTAAACTTTGTGACATATTTCCATTCTATGGAGTTCAGGCGCGAACGAACACCCTATAATTTTATTATACCATATTTTTTCAAACTAAGACATAATTATCAAAGTATACTTATGCAGATAGATACGAAAAGTCTTTATTACAGTTTGTGCCTATTTCCATTCTATGGAGGCCAGGCGCCAATGCAGACCCCACAATTTTATTATACCATCCCTATTTAAGTTAAAACATACTTATCAAAGTAGTATTATGTACATCTATGTCAAAAACACTTGTAAACTTTTTTTTTTTTAATTTTTAAATTTTTTATTTCCATACTTTATGGACCGTTATGCCAGATCAAACATACCCATTTCTTTGTCTCGATACATCTTCTATCATTACATGTAATCTGTTTTTTAAAATAGTCAACCATATAGGAGCCTATTCGTGACCACACACACACACACACACACACACACACACACATACATATATATATATATATACACACACAAACATTCAGCTTTAAATAACAGATATACACACTCAAAAGAAATTAAAAAATAAAAGATAAAGGTTTTTTTCAAAAATGGGGAAGATTTAGATACCCAAGGTGCAAGTGCACGATAAAGCGTTGCAAGGGAGTTTGGATAGTGCAAATGTGTCCATATATATACACATGTACACATTCACATACATACATATATATATGTATATACAATTATATTCATACACATACATGGGAGTAGCCGGCAAAACAGAAGAGTTCGGAGAACAAAAACCTGGGGTTTTCTCCTAATTTTTTCTTTTTTCCCCCTTTTCTTTTCTTCTCCCTTTTTAAAAAAGTCCTTTACTGGGAAAAATATGCAAGAGTCCACATTAAATTTCTTGATTATCCGATTACAAAAGCCAGCAATCTATGTTATTTATGAATAAGCAGGGCCTACAAAATGGAATACATACGTTCTCGTTTTTAAACATGAGGGACAGGTTTCTCCATACGGTGTCCCTTTTTTTAATAGTTCTATTATTCAAGAGATGTTGAGAGAAACAGGATTTACGTCCATATTTCTCCTGCAGATTTTGTGTTATATTTTTACGATGGTATTGCATAGATGCGCCGGTGTGATGGATTCTTTTTCCTCTTATGTTGGATGGCAAAATCGGTATTTGTTCAAAAGAAACTTTTGTGGTGGAACTTTCTAGGAGTGGCCTCGTTCAAACTGTATTCATTCCAGAATATGTATCAGTAGGAAGTGACTAGAAAAGGTGTGTGGAAGGATTTAGAGATGGTACTCATGTTGGCGTGTGGGTTGGTCGGATTGCCCTTAGCTGATAGTCGTTGAGGGGTAGAGGAGGGATGGGGATGTGTCTGTATGGGTGACGGGAGTGGGGTGGGCTGAACCGTAGGAGCTTATCTTACATTAAATTTTCGGTACATTTAAATGTTTAAATGTAAGTACTTCTGGAATGAAGGGGTTAGTATTCTTCTAATTGTAAAGTACATGTGTGCTAATTTTGAAATTCCTTCTTATTGTGGGGGGGGGTCCTGCAAGTGGGAGGTTACGGGTGGTGCTTAAATGGTTCTAATTTTAGGTTTTAGGTCGGAGGTGCTGTGAGGGTATTTCTAAGCTATTTTTCATTAGGCTTTAAATTGGTTAGGTCATATTTTTGGTGCAGCTAGTGCTGGTTGGTAGTTTGGTTGCAATTTAATAGTTGGTATTAAGTGTAAGGTTTTGCGGGGATAAGGCTGCTTAGGCAAAGTTGTCTGAGAGGTTATGATTACAGTAGCTATGTCGTTAGTTGGGCCTTGCCAAGAGAAAGGCGATTCAAACTCAGTTATTTATTTAATGTTATATAATGGTTATATATTTCAGAGGATGTGCTAATATTTTATATTAAAAAGTTGAAGTTTTTTTATGGCGATTTTTGCCGATAACAAATGCTTAGTGGTGGTTGCAGAAAAAAATTAAAGTTTGGGGTGTTGTCCGATAGCCCTTTACTAGAGGAGACAGTCAGTGATGGACATTGTTACGTTTCCTTTGGGGGTGGATAGCCTTATAAGTGCAATGCATTGGTTCCTGTCCGGTGGTGCATTTTCAGTGGGGTTATTTGCATTTCCGTACTTGAACTTTCTCTTGTGTCTACAACTGCAAATTATCTCTGGTTTTCAATTGAGGATGTTTAATTTATAAGGTGCCGTTATAATCTCGGTCGCCTCTGCGTTACATAGAAGGCAGTATTTAGAGCCTGGGCTGAATGATTTGGATTTTCTCAGTATTTTCCATTTTAATGCAAAGTTTATTTTGTTTTGTTTTAAACTTCTTACAAGGTTAGATAGGGTAGTTTTGTTTTAGGGTTCTCCTTAGAGAATGATTATAAGTGGTTCGCAATTCTGGCTTTTATCGGGAATGAGAATACTCCTATGTAGGTTTGTATTATAGGGCTTGTGTGCGGTTTATCTAAAGATTCTTCATTTATCTAGGGGTAAACTGGGTTCTATGTTCCGGTTATGTAGCGCTTCTGCCTATCTGCTGTGTAATCAGTTGTTCAGTTTGTGTGCTATTACTTGTTGGGTTATGCGGATCCTCTCTGGTATAACTGGTACTATGGGCTTGGGCTGTCAGGTTATTTGTTGTCGTATTAAGCGGAAGTTATGTTACTGTACATGAATATATGACGTCTGAGTGTACACAGTCATTCTCCAGTGGGCAGCTATTTGGGTCGTTGCAATTGTAGTTTGGTTGGTCTAGACTGGGGTTGCCAATAATTATTTTCTGTGTTGATTCTATTTTCTTATTATTATTGCTTATAATAGTTTGTGCTACATTAGGCGTAGTTAAGAAGGATAATTTAATAGCGTTTTTTATTTAGGATCGTGCTGTATATGTGAGGATGCTTGAAAGAATCTTCTACTAATTTAAAGAATTCTTTTGGGACATTAGTTTGGACGTTATTGCTGTATGGGGATTGAATCAAATATTGGACTTTCTTCTGATCCGATTTTTGGGGGTGTCTGCTCATCTTTGATTATTTGGAGTATCTGGCATGTGATACTTATGATTCGATTTTGCCTTATTATTTTGCTTAGATTTACGTTCAGTCATGTTGTGGGTTACTATGCCTAAGGGGCTGGAGAGTTTCTTAGCATTATTCGTATCGTATTTAATTGTGTCTTTGTATCCCGAGTTTGCTAGTGCGTTGTTAAAAGGTGGACCTTTCATTGAATATTTTATGGTTTGCAGAGAGATTAGAGCTTCTTTTGTACACTGTGGTAGGGATTGCCTTAATGACGGATCTAGGGTGATCAGAAAATTTGTGGACATAGTGCTGCGACAAATTTGGCTCATGGTAAGGGCAATATGTTCCTTCCTTTAGGTTTAAGTTACGTCTAAGAAGTTTGAGGTATGTTTTCTTTCTCTAACGTTATACTAAGGCCAAAGCTGTTAAAGAATTCTCTTAGTTTAATTATGGTACTATTGTACATCCTGGGTCTAGCCCCAGTTACTAATAGGGCATCATCTCTCTCTCTCGCTCGCTCGCTCTCTCTCTCTCGCTATATATATATATATATATATATATATATATATATATATATATATATATATATATATATATATATATACTTCAGAATAAAATTATCTAACAATTAACTGGTGTGGAAACCTGTGATTATCAGTTTCACAAGTTATTACTGACAGTAATATCCTATAAGTATTATCCCACTTAAATAAGAATTGCTCGATATACAAGACAGAGCAAACAAATCAAATTTTAGTCATTCAAGGAATTTAAAAATTTATCACGTTAAATGTTTAAATTTCAAATCAAAAGATTTTTATTATTCTATGTAAGGAGGAGAAAATATTAGCAAATAATTATAATGGTTTATACCTTATTTGTTAAAGCCAGTGAGACATGGAAAATCACAATTAAAAGTTGTTTAAGTATTTAAATGTCATAGAGTAAGGTAAGTTGAAAAGGATATAAAAATTCACATTTTGATTTTACCATGCAATTTAGATGCGAATTTTTATATTCTTTTCGTTAACTTCCCTTACTCTATGACATTTAAATGCTTGAACAACTTTTAATTGTGATTTTCCATGTCTCACTGACTTTAACAAATAAGCTATAAACAATTATAACTATTTGCTAATATTTTCTAATGAGAAGATGGTAGACATCGAAATCCTAAGAAGTCATAATATTTCGAATGTATTCTTTGTCTTACATAGAATAATAAAAATCTGTTGATTTGAAATTCAAACATTTCACGTCATAAATTTTTACATTCATTGAATAACTAAAATTACAGATGCTAAACTTCTGACTGACAAACAATATGGATTTAGACAAGCTCGTTTCACAGCAGACATCCT
This sequence comes from Euprymna scolopes, assembly GCF_053919585.1. Lineage (NCBI taxonomy): Eukaryota > Metazoa > Mollusca > Cephalopoda > Sepiida > Sepiolidae > Euprymna > Euprymna scolopes. The sequence continues at coordinate 21,275,459 of NC_136488.1, forward strand.
CACTGTAATCTCTGAACGTATATACCGTTCACTGGACAAAGCGGGGGGAGGGCAGAGCGGTAGCTCTAGATATATCCAAGGCTTTTGACAGAGTATGGTATGAGGGTCTCCTCATGAAAATTAGATCATACGGTATCACTGGTAGAATACTTAACATAATTAAATCCTTCTTAGATAAGAGAAAAATCCAGGTTGTCCTCGACGGTCATACATCTAACAATATGATATAAATGCAGGAGTACCTCAGGGGTCTATCCTTGGACCTCTATTGTTCCTAATATTCATTAATGACCTCCCCGATAAAATTGCCTCTGGGATGGGTATATATGCTGGTGACACCACACTCTATAACAGGCATGACAGGAAAACAAATGAACACGTATCTAAAGAAATGGCAAAAACACTAGAGGATTACCTCCGATCTGTAGTGGAATGGGAACAAAAATGGATGGTCACATTCAATGCTGCCAAGACTAAACTGGTTTCCTTCAATAATTACAAGAAACCTTCTCTGCCACTAATAGCAATGGTCAGTGACTCTTTATCTGAGAGTACATCTTTCAAACTGCTTGGCCTAACGTTCATAGGAAACATGAATTGGAACAATTACATTGAAAGCATTGCCAGGGCCGCTGGAAGAAGATAGGCTCTCTCTACCGTGCTAGAAAACTACTAACACCCGAAAGTATCCTGTACCTCTATAAGGCCACCATTCGCCCATGTATGGAGTATTTCTGTCACATTTGGGCTGGTGCATTTGCTAATAGTCTCTCGCTCCTAGAAAAGGGTCAAAAGAGAGTCGCCAATCTGATAGACCCTGAACTGGCACCTAAGCTTCAGCCTCTGTCCCATCGACGAAACGTTGCATCTCTCTGCCTGTTCTACAAGTATTTTAATGGTGAATGCTCTGACGAACTGCAGACACTTGTGCCCCCACGACATAGACACCCTCGACAAACCCGACAGGTAGCTAAGTCCCACCCCCACACAGTAGAGATCCCTGGATGTAAAAGGTCTTTCTACTCCAGTAGTTTCTTCCCCAGAACCGCTAGACTCTGGAATTCCATTCCAGGTCCCCGCTTCCCCAACTGTACTGACATGCAGAAGTTCAAGTGTAGCATGAACCGACATCTTGCTGCCCAAATCCCAACATAGTGCCCCAGTAGTTGCTGCCCCTGATAGTAGCCCTCTACACCACAGTTGCAATGTTCCTTGTTTGGGGTGAAAATGTAATAAAAAAAAAAATAAATTCCTTAAGTTCATTATTTTTCCTCTTCAATACCCATGCACGGGTGTTACAAATATATAATAAAATATTGGCATACTATTTTTTGATAAATTAATGTGTATAAATAATTTGTAGGGAAATCATATCACTGTGAGAATTTAGCCGTTAGGCTCGTATGAGAGTGTGAGAAATTTCGTCCCGGGAATTCGACCACCTGTTTAAGTAGTTTACTTTCCTGTCTCTGCTGGACGACACGTTATTGACTAAATAAATAAACGATATCCGATAAGGAAATGTTTCTTTTTTGCTTCTTAATCCAAAATGAAGACGGATAAGCCAAGTAAATATGGCAAACGAAAATAAACAAATGAAAAAATATGTAAATAAAAAGAGAAAATGGCCGATAAATGAGATTGAAGAAATCCCGATGACTACGTGCGATTTGTGCTGATAAAAAATCGATAAAAATAGAAAAAAAAGTTAGTGAAAGAACGAAAGAACGAAGTCGAGGAAAAAAGAAAATAAGTTTGATGAAGAAGAAAAAAATTATATATAAATGAAATAAATAGACGGAACTAAAGAAACAAACTAAGGGGGACAAATTAAATGAAGAATGAAAGATTTAAAAAAATGAATGACACTCGAAATACAGCAACAAACTAGAAAATAAAAGTAGAGGGAAAGAGGCATAAGAAAAAGGTATACAGAAATAAACGAAGATGATCATAAAGAAAATAAAGAAAAGAAATCATATCTCAAAGAAAAAGGACAGATTTTAATTAACTAAATAAATAGCGACACACTCAGTAATAAATACTGAATGATTAAATGAATACCATAAAAATAAAAACAAAAAAATTAAGCAAAAATAAACAAAGTAAATACAACAAAATCAAAGAAAAGAAAAGGGAGTGAAGAGAAAGAAATAGGAGGTATTTCCTTTGGAACGTCTATCGTGTATATATATATATATATATATATATATATATATATATATATATATATATATATATATATATATATATATATATATGTTTGGAGGTACAAAATTTATATAGGGATTTAAATTAAATATACGGGAATTTCTCGAGAGCTCTTTCGGCTATCATCTCGTCAGGAGAAATCGATAGCATACAAAAACAATATTAATGGCGAAATTAAAGAGCACTACGGGGGAATTTGAATATGCCAAAACTAAGAAAAAATACACGATATAAAGAAATATTTAATCTGAAATTGTGTTTAAAAGCGATTAAAACTAAACCTTGGCACAACGAGTGGAAAGGGAGAAAAAAAAAACGGGTGAAAACGGGTCAAAGTATCCTAAAGAGAAATAATGTTTTCGTTGTCTCCTTTTGCCGGTATAAAGAACCGCAATAGAGACAGACTCCAAAATCTTTAAATGGTTTTTGCAGTTTGCTCTGTGTAGCACCTCGAACCACTCCATTTTATATTTTTTCAGCACAGCATGGATTGTCAACCAAATATATATATATATATATATATATATATATATATATATATAAAGAGAGAGAGAGAGAGAGAAGGAAACAAAGAGAGAAAGAAAAGACGACATGTAGGCTAAGGGCAAGAAAATTGGAAAGTAACAAATTATAAACTATTTTTTTTAAATAAAGTTAATAGATCATTGCATAAGCATGAAAAAGGGCAGAGATGAAGAATTCGTAATTCGCCATAGAGGTTTTCATGGCGCAGGAGCGATTTTCAGTTTGAATATAAAAAATGTGGTAGGAAGCCACAACAGAAGATTGCCATTGATTATCAGGAAACGATTGAGAAATTATCTGTTTTAAAGAATTTAGTAGTGATTGAAAAAAAGCTTTTCTGAAAATCGAAACACAGTTTTTTGGTTTTATACTGGAAACACTAACCAACAATGATACGATTACTTATTCTCGTCACGTGATTTTCTCAGTTTTATTTTCTGGTGTCTGAAACTTCCACATGTTGTTCGTCTCATAATCGTCGTCTCTCCATGATATTTGTAACCCAGGCTTGGAATCCATAGCTGAAATATATAGTGTTGGGTATTCATGATGCTAATTTATGTATTTTATTCGGACTTCTATTCGAATTTTGAATGTTATTCTTACAACGTTCCGGCGGATGTAACCTCCGATCTCCCTTAGGCGTGTTTTACCGAGAGCGGGAATCTTATCCTTTGTATGCTCCAATAAATTATGGGTATCTAAAAGTAAGCCTACTGGAAGTAGTTTTCAATAATTGCATCTGTGCGATAGTTAGTCATTTTTGCTAATTTCCACATTATCAGAATAAATTTGAATTTGAAGCACGCTATATCCGATTTCATAGCAACGGTGTCAATTAAGCAAATTATTCACCCACCTAAGAAAATACTGATTAAATATCTTTTTTCTATATAATGATTGTAAATCAAATTTCACCCTAAATTATACGCTAAACATTTTTATATAACACGTACACAAATATTTTGGGACATAGTTGCTCGGCATAAGGGTGGTTATTATGAGCTATATTTAGTTGAATTTAATTTATCTAGACAATCTTTATATGTATTATATTTAGTTAAATTTAATTTATCTAGACATTCTTATATGGATTATATTTAGTTGAATTTAGTTTTACCTAGACGATCTAAAGAGAGGTGAAAAGGCTTCATTAAAATACAGGCATCTTCGAAATTTTTTTCCTAATTTTAACATTAAGTAAATAATTATTCGAACATCAATTACAAAATATTCTTCAATTTTCAGTCATTTTGGAATAGTATTTAGCAGGATATGATATGGGCATAACTTGTTATGGAAAATTAGAATATTTTATATTTCATTAGATTAGACAGTTCTAAGAATACATACCATAATAGTATTTATAGAAAATAGTGAGATTAGCAACATCACGTCTTTGAGAGAGGATGATCAAAGCCGATGAAAATCTGAGAATAATCAAATTACAGATGCGTTTCTGCACCTTATCAAGAACCCTAAAGATTCACCAGGCTAAATATGAAAACAGTACGTCCTCTTCTGATAATAGATTTGCAGAAATAAAAAAAATTGCCTCCTGTGTGAGCAAGTTATTGGATCGATAGAGAGAATCAAATTCATGAGAATGATAAAAATCAGTATAACCAATGTGCGAATTCCAGGAAAGAGTTGGTGAGAGATAAAGACTGATGCTTCAGAGTCTATTTCTCCTCAAGTGTAGAGTCATCCATGAGAATCTCAGAGAGAAAACAAGAAACACACATGTAATTTGAAAAACAAAAGCTGAGCAGAATTAAATGTAAAAAGCCATTTCCTACCCCAGTCCATGAACGAACCCATATCTACTTCTGCACATTTTTCTTTGGTCATAGGCGGATAGAAACAAGCCAGTATATTCAAGAAGACCAGTATAAGGTTCAGGATAGAAACCTGGGGACCACCTGCATTGACAGGAAAAGAGAATGAGGACCCGGAGTTAGTAACAATCTTTGATCAGTGGAAAATGATCTAATTATGCCAAGAATCATGTAACTAATATCATAACGATTAATACTTTGAAAACCAGAATGCCAAATTCTGTAGAAAGCTTTAGAAACGTCAAATGCAATGACTTTTCCCTCCCACGAATTACGTATAAACCAACAGCTGAATTACAACAGAAAAATGGTAAGCACTTCAATAGATTACCACGAAAAGCTATACAGAACATTATTAAAGCGGGACAGAGTTTTTAGAAAACGAACAAAATGATAGCAGACAAGAGATTAACAAGGACAGGCTTAATTGAGTCATGTTGATTATTAAACTTTAAAAAATAGAAATAACAAACGATGTTTGAGTGGAAATTTAAGATGAGGAATGACGGTGTCAATACCAACAAAACGCAGGAATTTAGTTCCCAACGTAGGCATTTTGTTCCGTATCTTTGATATGTATCCTTCAGATAAAAAACTGATGGGACGTCACATGGGAAGCTCCGATCACCCTCCCTATATTTAAATGTCTTCTTGTGGACATGATCAAAAAAAGATGTCAGAGAACATAAACAGCACTAAAGTATGATCAGAAAGAACTTAATGGTGCGGAAATAAAATCAAAGTCAGAAACAGAAATGAAAAAAAGGATCAAGTAATAATATTTGTAGCAAGACCAATATCAGAAAAGTGTGCAAGGAAGGTGGCAAATTGTGATAAGTCGTTACACAAACAACTACATTTTTAATGAATTCTACCTGTTAGATCTGTGCACTTGAAATGATGAGACAGAATAAGTATTGAAGTTACCAAAAAAACAAAAATGGAGCTTGATAAATAGATGCATTAACAACAGAACAGTGACTGCCAGAAAAGGAATGGAATGAAGAAATGGAAATTGAAGTGCAACCCCAAACGGTCAAAAGAACACACACGTGACGTAAATCTGGGAACACATGCAAGCTTTGCGACGAAAAAGAGCAAGTTCATTTAAATTCGTAGAAGAGTCTAAGTAGACAAGATGTAACAAACCTTCTGCATAAAAGTCGTTGCTATAAAAAAACATCTACATTAGTGTCACAAAGAGCAAGAATATGGTGAAAATGTTCCAAGGGAAAGGATGAAACATTGCAAAAAGTTTTACTTGAAACCTTTGCAAATAATATTTGTTGTGTGGAATGTGGACGGCAAAATAATAAAAAAAAGAGATAAAGATTAACTTCAAGACAAACGCAGCCTGAAAGAGACTTCAAAATTAGCATTCAATCCCCTGGACTCCAAACAAAATAGCCAAATATTAAGACCTTCAAGAGCATAATAGAGAGGGAAAAGGGGTACAATGAAAAAAACACCATGTTTTCAATTGTAAAGTGGTTGATTAGCGACCAGTTATTTTCCGATAAAGCAAACAAAGGCTTCATTCCCAAAAGGTAAAACAAAACCTGCTAGATACCAACTTTGTATTTTAAGAATATTGGAGTGAAAAGTGACCTGAAACAATGCAAAGTAGGGTGGAGTGGTCAGCTCCTCAGAGTGTTTACATACCTACATCTTGTTTATTTTCTTTAGTATATGTTATTATATACTCGCACATATAAAACAAAAAAAAAGTTCAAATGAATTTATCTCAACACCATATTGTAGCATCACAGTAAATCCGTGTATTTCTTCCCTGGATGCAAGTTTAAACTTTTTCGTTTTTATCAAACAATAAATAAACAGGTGGAAGCTATTTTCACAAGTAATTAAAGTAACCTTTGTGTCTGCTTTCTTACATCTCTCTAGAAACTACAACAACAACACTGACAACAGATCAGAAATAGTAGCATCAGGTAAAAAAAATCATATTTTATTACCTTCTCAATAAAGATCACACTATGATTAGGGGAAGCACTTTCCAGTGTTACTCGTAATCTTGGACCAGAAAAAAAAACTAATAACGTCAAGAACCTTATCATTTATATTATAACCCTGAAGTTTGTGTAGAAGACTAGAATTCTACACACTGTGAGACATGTTCGAAACGACCTTTAAAAATCTTCTTCTAAATAATAATAATAATAATATAATAATAATAATAATAATAATAATAATAATAATAATAATAATAATAATAATAGAAAGGAAATTAACACTACTTAGTTGGGTCAGACCGATCATCAGCCTTTTTAGAGAACTCTTTGCAACAAAAATGGAAGCAGAACTAAGTCAGAGATTGAATAATTTCGAGAAGATAAAACTAAGTTAAGAAGCACAATGTTTGAGAATGACAACAAGAATTAAATCAGGATCGAAAACCACAAGGTTGGTCAAGATCAGAAAGAATCCTAACACTCATCTTTGGAGTGATGATGACAGTCAAAAAATCAGTTTTCATAGTAAAAAATGAGAAGGAACGGCATTAGAATTATCAAGGGAAGAATTGTCAACCTTATACGTAGAAGGTGAAAAGTGTTACCAATTTCCAAAGAAAATTAGGGGGAATAGCATTAGCATTATCAAGGAAAGAATTGTCAGCTTTATCCTTAGGAAATGAAATAACCTGCCGACCAGTAGAAAAGGGGAGAAATATCAGACTTGCCACTATTAACAAGCCTTGTAGATTCTTTAAAACTCACAATAGCCAACTGTTTAAGATAAGATAGAGTCACAAATTATTTCACATTAGTTAGATTTAGCCTTAGATATTTCTCTTTTGAGGGGTTGTCTTAAAGCTTTCCTCTTGAAAGACGACAACAATACAAACGGCACAACGGTGGTTGTAGTAGTAGTAGGAGGAGGAGAAGAAGGAAGAGGAGGAGGAGCAGCAGTAGCATGAGGTCAACAAACCATCATATTTTATTACTCTTTTAATAAGGATCACACTATGCTACATATTTCTTATTAGTAGAAGTTATATTACGTTAACAGTAACTCCTGACAGAAAATACATACAATGAGGCAAACTTATTTCTACACTTCTTCAGCAAATGCTAAAATTACTACTTAACTGTCGCAGTTAACAAGAAACTTCACTCTTTCCTTTCATAGATATTTGGAAAATCAAAATGTATTTGTTCAAAGGTTATATTAATAAAACCTTTCGATTTTTGTGTTTGTCTATCATTATACACAAATCATCTTAATTTTATATAGAGAGATGTATTTGTTGTGTAAGTTTAGAAAAAAGCATTATAAAAAAGTGGGAGATATATATGTAGAATAATATCAATGTAAAACAAGCAGAAATCTACAAACAAAGGCGAAACTGGGCTTTTTTCAAGATGTAAGATTTCACATGCCAATTGACCATGAACTATAAAAGATAGGTGGCTGCCAGCTCCCTGAAGTATTTACATATGCACATATGTATTAAACTCGAGTGTCTCGTTTTCTCTTGATTAATTTTTGTTTACTTTTTATTAAATCTTATAATATACTCGCACATATAAAACAATAAGCAAAAATTGAAAGCTACTAACAATATCTCACTGCAGCTTCATTCTTAATGTGGCAGTAGTGTATTTGTTCCTTATTATCTTGAACACAGAACGTGGCCTAATGCTAACAAAAAACGAATTTAACGATAAAATACCAAAGCATTATTTTTGTAAATTATTTCACATAAAATTTACCTCACAAAATAATCTTCAATCAATGATAAATAACCATATTGTATATAGCTTTGTTCATTGTATTCTATTTCTTTTATAAATATAACTTGTAATACGCGCGCATACATTTAACAATACAAATATTTAAAATGGTCTTGTTACAGTTATTTTCTTGACGAAGAAACCAAAAAATGTCGGGGGTATTCAGTGTTATCTCAAAGTCTGGTTTATTAAAATAATTGAAAAAGTTTAAATTACAAATAATGTTTTTTTTTTCATAATATCATATATAATATAGATAACGCTTTTTAATATCTTTCTGCCAACCATTGTTTCTGAAGGAATAAGGTGCGTCAAATTTATTCGACGTCGCAAAGAGAAAAATAAATAAGATAATGTAATAACAAAATTATTAGATTATCAATTGCTGTATTATTCACAAGAATAAGATAGATGCAAAGACACTTATTATATTTAGTTATGCAAGGAGAATGTCGTAATAGACATATTTAGAGACGGTAAAACGAATTATAAGTTTCGGATGTCACTTAAATTACGTCTCGCTTTCATTCAAAGGACGAACTATGTCTTATATTTATAGTCAGTTATTATAAATGGATATTTTTTACGAAAGGTGAGGATGAGAAAAAAACTCATGTGGTGGCATGCATCGCGAACTTAATAGAATATTTAAGGACTCGAATTTTCTTTATTTATACTGGATTTTAATAGAAGTTTTGTTTAAATTAAATCCTGTGGTAAGAAGATCGTTAGAATATTGATTTTTTTTATTGATTTATCCATAATTAAATTCTTCTATTCAGAAGTATGTATAGGTTAAAAATTAATGTGGATCTTTTGAAACTTTTTTATGTGAATTTCTAAAACAAGATAAACGAAATTACGAAAATCCTTCCAAAAGTAAAGCTTCCTATTTTAACTTGAAAAGAAAAATATACTTTATTTGTTTTTTTACGGTAGATTGAAAATTATAAAGACGTACTTGTAGACACTTGTAAATATGAAATAGATCAAATCTACTACAGTAAAACAAATTTCAAATGGAACTGTCACGGAGTAACAAATAAAGACAATTAAAAACGAAGAAAAAATATTTTTTTAAAAAGTTCAAATAGAACAACAAAGAAAACGATGAAAACTTCTTAAAAAAACTACTGAAACAACAACAAGAACAAGAACAAGAACAACAACAACAACAACAACAACAGCAGCAATAACAACAACACAAACTGATGAAAGACAGCAAAAAGACAAAGAAAAAAGTAGAAGTTTAAAGAAGTATTACTACAAATTTAGGGTAACTGGTGTTAAAATAGTAAGAATGAAAATAATTTTTCACAAAATGTCATTTGGAATACAATTGACAATTTTGTCAATCTCCAGACCATGATAAAACCATCGCTTCATATTTCATAAAGTATGAAGATGCATATAAAATAGATCGTTAGAAATTGGAAGATTTTTTTAAAAATTCAATACTCCTCCGAAAATTAGGAACTTCTGAACATAAAATTCGTTAACTATATATATCCTAGAAAGGCAAATGACTTGATTTTTGCTGAAGCTGGTAAATTTCTATAAGAGCTGCTTAGCCCTAAAACTCCCCTATTCGACAAAATGTGGAAATGTGTGAACTTTTCCAGAGAAGACAACGAGGATATGTCGACGTTTGCATCAATCCCCAATAAATATTGTGACAATTTAAATTTTTTGGACTTAGCAGAGATAATTCTAAATACTTAATATTCGTACAAGGATTTGTATCTGCGAAAGACGTAAACATTAGACGAAGAATTTAACCAAATTATAAAGTGAACCAAATCTAACGTTATAAAACGTAACTGAAGACTGTTAACGACTATTAAATAAGACCTTAAAATATTGAGGAGGCGGACATTGCTCACATAATACAGATACGTTAGAAATAAGCTTCCAACACCCGTTCAAAAATTAGTCAAACTTAAAAAAAAGACTTATTATACTCTCATACATAAGAAAATACGACGGGGTTTCGCTGTGAAGTCAGTCATTGGGTTTGTTCGTTTTAAAACATGTCTAATTGTAGTAAAGTTCAGCATAAGAGTTTAGATTGCATAACGACTAAAAGAAATAAAACTTGGGTTAAATTCGCAAAATTAGATGAAGAAGACGGCACACGTGTTAGAAAGTACTTACAGATGAAGAATACTGAATATAAATATCAAATTACAGTTAGACTCTGTGTCTGATTTATCATTAATTAACCCACATAGCTAAAATCTGTGTCTGATTTATCATTAATTAACCCACATAGCTAAAAAAGATTGAATAAACCAACATACCAAAAAATAAAATTGGCAGATAGGTGACTGGTTAAAACATTACATTCAGTCGTGAAATTATTTCCAACCATACGTACATGTTAAGAAACGCCAACAATTTATTTGGAACTTATTGAATGTAACAACTTTGATATTTACAAATCGATTTTTTTTCCAGAAATAGGTAAGTTGAAAAAAATCCAGAATGATAAATACCTTTCCCAATCTGTCTATTAATATTAACTTAAAGCTTATCAAATCGAATACATATGAACAATATAAAGAAAATCGCCGAAAAGAATACAACAATTTTAAACGACATCGAGAAAATCAGAAACTATAAAAATGTTACCAACACAGAAACACAAAACGCAAGTTATTTTGAAACGCACACAAAAAGAAAAAAATCAGTGTTTAAGTAAGCCGCACATAGAATTGGCAAATATGATGCTGATTCGACCGTACTAGATTTTGACATTTCGGTGTCCTTGCATGTTTGCATAGAAATGCCAAATTAACTGATAAACTTGGATTTGGGATGATATTAAGAAATCTATATATTAATACGATAGCGCGTGTGTTATTTTCTGTGTCACGCTTACATCCGGGTCGTTTAATTGTCATGTATTTCCATTTTTTTTAATAAATAATTTTACCAAGAATTCTTCATGAGTTTTGTTTTCGGTTTCGATTATGGCTGAGGGAAGTCAAGTTACATCATATATATATATATATATATATATATATATATATATATATATATATATACTCACCCACATACAGTACTGTTTCGCTGTTTCATCAGTGCGGCTAGACAGGCAACTACCTCAAGCCAGGATTGAAACCCGACTGTTTGTACGGCTGTTAAGGCTCCTAACCATTACGCTATTGGCGGCTGCTTGAACGAGTAGTGAGTTTTAGGATGTTAGGAATACCTCCGCTCGATTTGTTTACACAAAGAGCGTCGCTTATATGCTAATGGTAATTCGTGTTTCACTTCTCAATATGCTCAACTCAAGGTGAGGAGCATTATAGTCATCCACATACAGTACTGTTTCGCTGTTTCAAAGCTCACCAGTGCGGCTAGACAGGCAACTACCTCAAGCCAGGATTGAAACCCGACCGTTTGTACGGCAGTCAAGGCTCCTAACCATTACGCTATTGGCGGTTGCTTGAACGAGTAGTGAGTTTTATGATGTTTTGAAAGCCGAAATTATTGGCACCCTTTCAATTTTTGCGATTTGTTTTTTGAGAAAAAAGCATTTTTTCACTAATTATTTTTATTAAAGTGTTGATGAACATTTATATCGACCACCTCAGTTTATTATAAAATATTCAAAATAAATATTATTAATGATAACAAAAAACAGACAAATTCAAATTTATTGGCACCCTTTATCAATAGCCACTTGCAACGCCTTTATTTTTAATAACCGCTTTCAGGCGTTTTCTATGCGACATTACTAAATTCCTACACACATCAACAGGAATATTAAACCATTCTTCCTTGGCGATATCTTCTAATTCTCTCAGGTTCCTTTGTTTCCTTCTTTTCACTTTCGCCTTCACCACAGCCCACACGTTTTCCATTGGATTCAAGTTCGGACTTTGACTTGGCCACTTCAGGAAGTTTATTTCATTATCCAAATGCCATTTCTTCGCCGATTTCGCCGTATGTTTTGGATCATTGTCCTGTTGGAAGAACCACGGTTCCAAGACTAAGGGCTTCTGCAGAGTGTTTCAGATTTTAAGTCAATATTTTAATGTATTGATCTTGCCTCATAATGTCATCCACAGTGGCAAGTTTTCCAGTGCCATTGGCCGAAAAGCAACACCAAAACTTACGGTTTCCTCCACCATACTTCACCGTAGAGACTGTATTCTTTGGGTTGAAGGCTTCTCCTTTCTTCCGTCACACAAACGACACATCTCTGCTTCCAAAAAGTTCAATTTTAGTCTCATCTGACCATAAAACTGAACCCCAAAAAGTTGAGTCCTTGTCAATAAACTCCCGTGCAAACTCTAAGCGTGATTTAACATGTTTCCTGCAGAGGATAGGAGTCTTCCTTGGTCGGTACCCCTGAATCCCCTGTGACCAGTGATCTCCTCAATGTCGAAACAGAAATTTCAATACCTTGATCGCTCAATTGTTGGACTACTTTCTTACCAGTAGTTTCGGTCCTTTTCCACTTCTCGAATTACTTGTCGTACAGTTCTGGGAGACAGGTTCTTTTTATAGCCTCGACCCGTCAAGTTTTGAATCGTATTGAAAACACCATACTTCTTGATAATGTTTCTCACTGTTGACACAGGAACTTCAAAACGCTTAGAAATGGATTTGTATCCACTACCTTTCATGTGCGCATCCACTATTTTCTGTCTAACATTGAAACTGTGTTCCTTAATGTTATCCATCTTTGCAGTCTGATGTTATTGATAAAGTGAAGGATTGACTAATGCACGTTATTTATAGAAGGCCTTGGTTGGTTGGTTGGTTGGTTGGTTGGTTGGTTGGTTGTTTTTGTTTTACGGCATATCAACCCTTTTCAGGTTATTTAATGCCGAATCCAAAGATTTTGAAGAAAAATTTTTTAATAGAATATATTTGTTGTTTTCAAGTCGGTTTCTATTTAACACATAGTTGGAACCCTAACAGGTACTACCACTCCGGGTCAGAGTGGACTTCGGAGCAATGGTAATTAAAGGGTGGCTCCACACTCCGCAAGATGGGGCCTCACCACTGGATATAGTTTAAGGTCATATCCAGGACTAGAAGACCTTGGAACGTTCTAGAAGATGATGCAATACCCAAATGATAATAATCAAGTATTATTTTGCATAAAATATCGTGAATTCTATTATAAAAATCATTGGTGCTAATAAATTTACATTCGTCTGTTTTTTTGTTATCATTATTATTTATTTGGAATATTTTATAATAAACTAGAGGGGGTACCCGGCGTAACCCGGGTGTTTGGAGGTATGCGTGTTGGGCGAGGGGAAGTCAAAACAAAGGAATAAGCGAAGTAAGAACCCTGTTTCAATATTTATATATATATATATATATATATATATATATATATATATATATATGGCGATTAAGCTACACTGAATATTCTGCGTTTCATCCACTATAGGATTCGTCAGGTTTATGCGCGAATTCTGTGGTTGTTTCTTGTTTTTATATATGTTGATGATTTTAGTTAGCCAATCAGCTTTCTAGTATCCACCGCGCCCTTTCCTATCAGTCAATGGGCATGCATTTTATCGAACAAAGTATCTGTTTCAGAACTAGGTTAGTGGTTTAAGGTAGACGTTTTCCTCCCTTTTTTATATATATAAATATACATATGTGTACACACATACATGCACACATATATACATATATATATATATACATATATGTGTGATCGTTTATGTATATTCATGTTTATTTATTTATTTGTTTGTTTTCTATTGTTTTTGTTAGTTTTAAAGCTATTTTGTATCGCTATCATAGAGTAAGTTTTATTTTGTGAACACAGTTGTTTGCTATTTCTCGTCTACAGTTTAATAGATTTTGGGGTTCTTTAAAGTACAGGATAGCAAATTTTTCATGGGGGCATAATTTACATGGGTCATCTAAATGTCTGCACGTGGTAGCTTGTCTTATTATTTTCCATTCGACTACCGGCGAATGTCCGCTTTCTTTGAGTTCCCAGTGTTTATTCGCTAGTGTTGTTTTTATATGGTGTTTTTTTTTTTTAATGTACTTTTGTGGTCATAGTATCGGGTTTTGAAATCTAAGGCAGTCATGCCTACGTAATATTTCTTGTTATTCAGGTTTTCTTTCGCAAATATTGTTGCTTGATAAACTACGCTTTTTGTTAGACATTTATTTTGAACTGGGCAAAGTGTGCGGTGTCTACAGTTGCATTTATCTTGTTCGTTATTAGTATTTTTATTTATGGTATGGTTGTTCTTGTCCGGGGTTGGTTTGTTATTATTATTATTATTATTATTATTATTATTATTATTATTATTATTATTATTATTATTATTATTATTATTTCTGCTAGTGTTCGTTTTATTTTTGTCATGGTGTCTACTTTTTTATTGTTTATTTTGTTGTTGTTTACATTGTTTTCATTTAGTATTTTGTTATTATGTGCTTTAGTTATCATCTCTAAATTTTCGCAAAAACTGTAAGATAACTTCAAGGTATTTTTATTGAAGATTTTGTATAAGGGGTTGGTTGCGGGAAAGTGTTTTTCAATAAGATCTAGAAATTTCCTGCCAAGTTTTGTTTTTAACATTGATTGTATGGGGTCGTATACCAAATTATAGCTTTTTTTCTTCTATTTTTAATTTTATTATAGTTGTTGGTGTTTTGTCGCTTATATTTGATATCGATATTTTTGTATCCACTATTTTTTAGGGCTGTTTCGTAGATATTGGTTGACCTGTTAAATGCATTTTCATCGCTTGAGTTATTACTGAGTCTACTTACGATCGAGTTAGGAATGTGCTTTATAATTGATGGTGGATGGTTGGACTTAGGGTTTACGTAAATTGGAGTAGCGCTTTCTTTTAAGTATGGTTCATATGTGTTTTTATCTAAGTGTAACGTGACGTCCAGGAGGTTTGTTATTTTACAAACATATACTGCCCAAGCACCTTCACAATTGTCAAATCAGACATATACTGCACAAGCACCTTCAAAATAGGCAAATCGGACCCATACTGCACAAGCACCTTCACAGTTATAAAATCGGACATATACTGCACAAGCACCTTCAAAATTGTCAAATCGGAACTATGCTTTACAAGCACCTTCAAAATTTTCAGGTAGGACCTATACCTCACAAGCACCTTCAAAATATTTTAAATCGGTTCTATACTACAAAAGTACCTTCAAAATTGTCAAATCGGACATATACTGCACAAGTACCTTCAAAATTGCAAAAATCGGACCTATACTGCAAATGCCATGAAATTTTCCAAATGTGACCTATACTGCACAAGCACCGTCAATATTTTTCTAATCGGACGTATACGGCACAAACACTTAAAATTTTTAAATCGGACATATACTGCATAGGCACCTTCAAAATTCTCAAATACGACATATACTGCACAAGCACCTTCAAAATTCTCAAATCGGACCCATACTGCACAAGCCCCTAAAAATTTTTGAAATCGGACATATACCGCACAAGAACCTTGTAATTGTCAAATTGGACATATACTGAACAAGCACCTTAAAAATTTACAAATCGGACCTATACTGCACCTACACAATTTTCAGGTAGGACAAGCACCTTCAAAATTTTTCCAATCAGATCTACACTGCACAAGTATCTTCAAAATTGCTAAATCCAACCTAAACTGCATAAGTACCTTCAAAATTGTCAAATAGGACCTATACTGCACAAGCACCTTAAAAATTGTCAAATTCGACCTATACTGCACTAGGATCTTCAAATTTGTCAAATAGGACCTATACTGCACAAGCACCTCCAAAATTTTCCAAATCGGATCTATACTGCACAAATACCTTAAAAATTGCAAAATCGGACCTATACTGCACAAGCACCTTCAAAATTGTCAAATCGGACGTATACTTAAAAAACACCTTCAAAATTTTCAAGTAGGAGCTATACCGCACAATCACCTTCAAAAGATTTTAAATCGGATCTATAATGTACAAGTAGCTCCAAAATTGTCAAATTGCACTCATACTACACGAGCACCTTAAATATCTTTCAAATCGGACGTATACTGCACAAGAATCTTAATTTTTTTTTAAATCGGACATATATTGCACAAGCACCTTAAAAATACTCGAATAGGACCTATACAGCACAAGTACCTTAAAAATTTTTCAAATCGGATCTATACGGCACAAGTACCTTAAAACATTTCATATTCGACCTATACTGCACAAGAACCTTCAAAATGTTTCAAATCAGACCTATACTGCACAAGCCCCTCAAAAATTTTTCAAATCGGTCATATACTGCACAAGCACCTTCAA
Source organism: Euprymna scolopes (assembly GCF_053919585.1). Classification (NCBI taxonomy): domain Eukaryota; kingdom Metazoa; phylum Mollusca; class Cephalopoda; order Sepiida; family Sepiolidae; genus Euprymna; species Euprymna scolopes. Next base: position 21,292,080 of record NC_136488.1, read on the forward strand.
AATTGTCAAATCGGACCTATACTGCACAAGCACCTTCACAATTGTAAAATCGGTCATATGCTGCACAATCTCCTTAATATTTTGCAAATCGGACCTACACTGAACAAGGATCTTCAAAGTTGTAAATTGGATCTATACTGCACAATCACCTTCCAAATTGTCAAATCGGACCTATACGGCACAAGTACCTTCAACATTTTCAAGTAGGACCTATATCTCACAAGCACCTTCAAAATTTTTAAAATCGGAACTATACTGCACAAGTACCTCCAAATTGCCAAATCCGACCTATATTGCACAAGCACCTTTAAAATGGTAAAATCGGACCTATACTTTACAAGCACCTTCAAAATTGTCAAATCGGACCTATACTGCACAAGCACCTTCAAGATTTCCCAAATCGGACCTATACTGCACAAGCATCTAAAAATTTTGAAAATCGGATCTATACATCACAAGGATACTCAAAATTGTCAAATAAGATCCATACTGCACAAGCACCTTCAAAATTGTAAAATCGGACCTATACTGCACAAGCACATCCAAAATTATGAAAGGCGAAGTATACTGCACAAACACTTACAAAATTGTCAACTCGGAAGTATACCGCACAAGCACCTTTACAATTGTAAAATCACAACTTACTGCATAAGCACCTTCACAATTGTAAAATCGGACCTATATTGCACAAGCACCTTGAAAATTGTCAAATATGACTTATACTGCACAAACACCTCCAAATTGTTTCAAATCGGACATATACTGCGCAATCTCCTTGAAAATTGTCAAATTGCACATATACTGCACAAGCACCTTCAAAATTATCAAATCGGACATATACTGCACAAGCACCTTAAAAATTGTCAAATCGGACATATACTGCACCAGCGCGTTCAAAGTTGTCAAATTGGACCTATAATGCGCAAGCACCTTCAAAATTGTCAAATCGGACCTATACTGTACAACATCTTCAGAATTTTTCAAATCGGAACTATACTGCACAAGCACCTTTAAAGTTTTCAATGACCTATACTGCACAAGCACCTTAAAATTTTTCAAATCGGAGATATACTGCACAAGCACCATTAAATTTTTCAAGGACCTATACTGCACAAACACCTTAAAATTTTTTCAAATCGGAGATATACTGCACAAGCACCTACAAATTTTTCAAATTGACCTATACTGCACAAGCACCTTTAAATTGTTCAAATCGGAGATATACTGCACAAGCACCTACAACATTTTAAAATAGGGCATTACTGCACAACCACCTTAATTTTTTTCAAATCGTATCTATACTGCACAAGCACCTTTAAAATTTTTCAAATCGGACCTATAATGCACAAGCACCGTCAAAATGGTAAAAAAAGGACCTATACGTCACAAGCATCTTCAAAATCTTTCAAATCGGACCTCACCTAGAAAATTGTCAAATCGAACCTATTCTGCACAACAATTTAACATTTTTCAAATCCGACCTATACTGCACAAGACCATTAAAAATTGACAAATCGGACCTATACTGCACAAGCACCTTCGAAATTGTCAAATAGGACCTATACTGCACAAGCACCTTCAAAATTGTCACGCAGACCTATACTTCACCTATGTCATACAGTCCCGGGCGACGTGTGATATTCTGCTAGTACATATCCACCTATGTCATACAATCCCGGGCGACGCCAGTATTTCTGCTAGTACATATGCACCTACTTCATCCAATTCCGGGCTTGCCGGGTATTTTGCTAGTACCCCTATATAATACACCTATATAATAAAATACCAGACGACACTGGGTATTTGGCTAGTACATATATCAATCAATTTTTTTCAATCCCAGGCGACGCAGAGTGTTCTTTAGTACAAATTCCATGCCATGCCGGGTAATCTCCTAGTACATATGTCATGCTAGTGCTATGTCATACAATCCCGGGCGACGCTGGTTATTGTGCTAGTACATGTAAACCAATTTTATCAAATCCTGGGCTACGTCAGGTATTCTGCTAGTACAGCTATGTAATATAATCCTGGGCGACGCCGGGTATTGGGCTAGTACATATACAACCAATCTTATCCGATCCCATGCAATGCTGGGTATTCTGCTAGGAAACATTCAATATATTTCCACCTACGTCGGATAATCTGCTAGTATATAATACTTTTATATAAATTCCTTAAAACCCTTCCTCCTTAACTGAAGATTATATAAAAAACATAACCTCCGAATACTAAGAATGGCTTTCTGAATAATAATGTTTTTTTTAAGAATTTGGAATCAGCAGTTTAGCGATGTGTGATGTTTGGAATAAATATATAATACACATCTTTTTTTTTACTTGGCCTTTTGGTCAAGATCAAAGTGTAGTATCTGTTCCGGCAGATGCTGCAAGCTATGACTAGCTATGACTAGCAAAGACCAGATGTGGGGGCAACCCCACATGCCTGACCATTAACCAGCTCCCATTTCCCACCTCTCGGGAGCTGGTCCCCTTTTTCCCTTCCCCCTCCCTTCACTCCTCACATTAAAAATCGGCCTTGTGCCTAATTTGCTCGGTGGGGGAGCAAATAAATACCATCTGTTCCGGCAGATGCTGCACTTAAGATAATTTGTACCAGTCAATGGAGGGGAAACCCTCTATACTGGGACAATTATTATTTTTGGTAACCAGAGTGCCCCCTTTTTGCCTACTTTTAGGGGAGCTGGTTTTTACCTCACATTAAAAACGGCCTTGTGCCTAATTTGCTCAGTGGGGGAGCAAATAAACACCATCTGTTCCGGCAGATACTGCAGCTATGACTAGCTATGACTAGCAAAGACCAGATGTGGGGGCAACCCCACATGCCTGACCTTTAACCAGCTCCCATTTCCCACCTCTCGGGAGCTGGTCCCCTTTTTCCCTTCCCCCTCCCTTCACTCCTCACATTAAAAATTGGCCTTGTGCCTAATTTGCTCGGTGGGGGAGCAAATAAATACCATCAGTTCCGGCAGATGCTGCACTTAAGATAATTTGTACCAGTCAATGGAGGGGAAACCCTCTATACTGGGACAATTATTATTTTTGGTAACCAGAGTGACCCCTTTTAGGGGAGCTGGTTTTTACCTCACATTAAAAACGGCCTTGTGCCTAATTTGCTCAGTGGGGGAGCAAATAAATACCATCTGTTCCGGCAGATGCTGCAAGCTTTGCCTAGCAAAGACCAGATGTGGGGGCAACCCCACATGCCTGACCATTAACCAGCTCCCATTTCCCACCTCTCGGGAGCTGGTCCCCTTTTTCCCTTCCCCCTCCCTTCACTCCTCACATTAAAAATCGGCCTTGTGCCTAATTTGCTCGGTGGGGGAGCAAATAAATACCATCTGTTCCGGCAGATACTGCAAGCAAAGACCATATGTGGGGGCGACCCCACATATAAGACCTTGGTCAATGTAGGGGCAACCCTTCATACCAATTGTCACTATCCAGCTCCCCTACTCCCCGGGGAGTTGGTCCCCATTTCCCCTTCACTCCTCACATTAAAAATCGGCCTTGTGCCTAATTTGCTCGGTGGGGGAGCAAATAAATACCATCTGTTCCGGCAGATACTGCAAGCTATGACTAGCTAGGACTAGCAAAGACCAGATGTGGGGGCAACCCCACATGCCTGACCTTTAACCAGCTCCCATTTCCCACCTCTCGGGAGCTGGTCCCCTTTTTCCCTTCCCCCTCCCTTCACTCCTCACATTAAAAATTGGCCTTGTGCCTAATTTGCTCGGTGGGGGAGCAAATAAATACCATCTGTTCCGGCAGATACTGCAAGCTATGACTAGCTATGATTAGCAAAGACCAGATGTGGGGACAACCCCACATGTCTGACCTTTAACCAGCTCCCATTTCCCACCTCTCGGGAGCTGGTTCCCTTTTTCCCTTCCCCCTCCCTTCATTCCTCACATTAAAAATCGGCCTTGTGCCTAATTTGCTTGGTGGGGGAGCAAATAAATACCATCTGTTCCGGCAGATACTGCAAGCTATGACTAGCTATGACTAGCAAAGACCAGATGTGGGGGCAACCCCACATATCTGACCAGTCAAGTCAAGGATTCGTCACTTGACACTCAGCCCAACAGGTGAGGGACCGGGAACCGGCCCAGCACCTGTTGGACTGAGGTACACCGCCTGGGTAATACCTAGGAGGTCCACCCTCCCAGGCCTTGCCACCGGGCTTTCCGGTGGGGCAAGTTTATTGCTTGCTGCCTGAGGCGCCCCCACCGGGGAATGCCGACGGGGTTACTCAGGCAATTTTTTAAATTGCAGGAGTGCCCCTCCTTTAGGGGAGCCTGCGGGGTTCCCACTTTCCGGCCTTGTGCCACATTTTGCTGATGTGGGCAGCAAATAAATATCAACCCCACATGCCTGACTATTAACCAGCTCCCATTTCCCACATCTCGGGAGCTGGTCCCCTTTTCCCCTTCCCCCTCCCTTCACTCCTCACATTAAAAATCGGCCTTGTGCCTAATTTGCTCGGTGGGGGAGCAAATAAATACCATCTGTTCCGGCAGATACTGCAAGCTATGACTAGCTAGGACTAGCTAGGACTAGCAAAGACCAGATGTGGGGGCAACCCCACATGCCTGACCTTTAACCAGCTCCCATTTCCCACCTCTCGGGAGCTGGTCCCCTTTTTCCCTTCCCCCTCCCTTCACTCCTCACATTAAAAACGGCTTTGTGCCTAATTTGCTCGGTGGGGGAGCAAATAAATACCATCTCTTCCGGCAGATACTGCAAGCTATGACTAGCTAGGACTAGCAAAGACCAGATGTGGGGGCAACCCCACATGCCTGACCATTAACCAGCTCCCATTTCCCACCTCTCGGGAGCTGGTCCCCCTTTTCCCTTCCCCATTCCTTCACTCCTCACATTAAAAATCGGCCTTGTGCCTAATTTGCTCGGTGGGGGAGCAAATAAATACCATCTCTTCCGGCAGATACTGCAAGCTATGACTAGCTAGGACTAGCAAAGACCAGATGTGGGGGCAACCCCACATGCCTGACCATTAACCAGCTCCCATTTCCCACCTCTCGGGAGCTGGTCCCCCTTTTCCCTTCCCCATTCCTTCACTCCTCACATTAAAAATCGGCCTTGTGCCTAATTTGCTCGGTGGGGGAGCAAATAAATACCATCTGTTCCGGCAGATACTGCAAGCAAAGACCATATGTGGGGGCGACTCCACGTATAAGACCTTGGTCAATGTAGGGGCAACCCTTCATACCAATTGTCACTATCCAGCTCCCTTACTCCCCGGGGAGTTGGTCCCCATTTCCCCTTAACTCCTCACATTAAAAATCGGCCTTGTGCCTAATTTGCTCGATGGGGGAGCAAATAAATACCATCTGTTCCGGCAGATACTGCAAGCAAAGACCAGATGTGGGGGCAACCCCACATACCTGACCTTTAACCAGCTCCCATTTCCCACCTCTAGGGAGCTGGTCCCCTTTTTCCCTTTCCCCTCCCTTCACTCCTCACATTAAAAATTGGCCTTGTGCCTAATTTGCTCGGTGGGGGAGCAAATAAATACCATCTGTTCCTAGAATTCAAGCGGTTTCATCTTTCGCCCTCCAACCCACCCCCACTTTGCATGTCAAGCTTTAGAGAAACAAATGTCATTCGAAAATAAGTATGGACTTCTAAATAATAATGTTTTTAGTTTAGATGTGATTTTTGGAATATGATATCTTGTCTCAATGTAGTAATCGATAAATATAAATTATGCATTTTTTTATAATAAAAGATAATGCTCGGTACAAAATTAAGCTGTATAAAACGGTTTCCTTAGTATTTTGGCTAAGATCAAAATGTAGTATCTGTCTTAGAATTGAAGCGGTCTAATCTTTCGCCCTCCTCCAACTAAGAAAATAAGAGGAGGTTATACCTGAGATCTCAAGCTGTAAAGAAACAAACATTACTCGAAAATAAGGAGAATTTATGCCTGGGATGTGATCAAATTCATTCACTCACATTTCGTATATGTAATGTTTACATTTAAATTTTAAAACAGTAAAACGAATCTCGTTTCCTGTCTAGACATCTCTCTCCCTCTTTCTCTCTCTCTCTCTCTCTCTCTCTCTCTCTGTGTTTGTGTGTGTGTCTCTTTCTCCCTCTCTTCGTCTTCCTTACTCTAAAGAGAAATAGTGTTACTAAAAAAGAAAATGGCGTTTGGCTTTGTTTTTTTTTGTAAAAATATCGATCGTTAATATTTTTTTAAGCGTATTTTTTTTACTTCACATTTTTGGCTTGTTATTTTTCGTTTAATCGTATCTAACTATTTTTAACCTGCTAATAACTTTGGTAACGTTTTCATAACGTGAAAGTTAATACTTTGATGTGTATGATAGTCGCCTTTTTTACAGATACCAAACACTTATTATAATCAATGTTTCCATATACAGACCGCCATTATAGCTTGCTTACGTCAAGGTCACGTGACATGACTCGGCGTTTATTAAATTACGTATAAAACAAAAATCTAACACTAACCTAGCTTCTTTAATAACCAAACAATTGCAATAAGTAAACAATTGCAATCAGTAAACAATTGCAATAAACAAACTATTGCAATAACTCTACGATTGCAACATTAAACAATTGCAATAAATAACAATTACAATCACTAAACAATGACAATAACAGACAATTGCAATCGCTTAAAAAATTGCAATAATTAAACAATTGCGATAAGTAAACAATTGCGATAACAAAACAATTGCAATAATAATAGAATTGCAAAAATTAAACAATTGTAATAACCAAATAATTGCAATGACTTAACATTTGCAATAACCAAACAATTACAATAACAAAATAATTTCAATTCACAAACATTTCAATAACTAAACAATTGCAATAAGTATCTATTGCAATAACCAAACAATGGCAATAACTAAAAAATTGCAGTAACTAAACAATTGAAATAACTAAACAATTGCAATAATAAAACAATTGCAATAACCAAACAATGTGATAACTCAACAATGGCAATAACTAAATAATTGCAACAAGAAAACAATTCCAATTACCAAACAGTTGCGATAGCTAAACAATTGCAATAACAAAACGATTTCAAAAACTAGATAATTGCAATGACTAAACAATTGCAATAAACGAACAATTTCAATAACTAAACAATTTCAATAACAAAACAATTGCAATAACATAAACAATTAAACAGTAAAACGTGAAATAACTAAACAATTGCAATAACCAAACAATTGCAATCACTAAACAATTACCACAACAAAACAATTGTAACAACTAAACAATTGCAAAACTAAACAATTTTAACCAATAAATTGCAATTACCAATAGATAGCAATAACTAAACAATTGCAATAATTAAACAATTGCAATAAGCAAAACAAAAACTGCAATCATAAAACGATTGCAATAACTAAAACAATTGCAATAACTAAACCATTCCAATAACAAAACAATTGCTATAACCAAACCATTGCAATAACCAAACAATTAAAATTGCTAAAAAATTGCAAGAACAAAAAAAAATTAGAATAGTAAAACATTTTTAACAACTAAACAATTTGAATACCGAAATAATTGCGACAACCAAACAATTTAAATAACCAATAAGTCGCAATATCTAAACAATTGCAATAAATAAACAATTGCAATAACCAAACAATTGCACTAAGCAAAAAAAAATGCAATCATAAAACAATACCAAAATATTGAAATAATAAAAAAATTGCAATAAGCAGAAAAAACTAAACACTTGGAATCACTAAACAATGGCCATAACGGACAATTACAATCGCTTAACAATTGAAATAATTAAACAATTGTGATAAGTAAACAATTTAAGTCACTAAGCAATTGAAATAACTAAAGAATCGCAATATCTAAAATATTTAAATAACTACACAATTACAATAACTAAACAATTGCAATAACCAAACAACTGCGATAACTAAATAATTTCAACTTCTTAAAATTGCAGTAACTAAACAATTACAATTACTAAACAATTGTAATAATTATCAAGTGCAATAACCTAACAACTGCGATAACAAAACAATTGCAATAACTAAGCAATTGCAATAACTAAGCAATTGCAATAACAAAATAATTTTAATAACAAGACAATTGCAATAACTAAAAAATTGCAAGAACTGAACAATTGCTGTAACCAAACAATTGCAATAATTAAACAATTACAAATAAACAATTGTAATAATTAAGCACTGATAATACACAAACGATTGCAATAACCAAACTCTTGCAATAACTAAACAATTGCAATAGCCTAACAATTACAAAAGTAAAACATTTGCAATAACAAAATAATTGCAATAACCAAACCATTGCAATAAATAAACAATTGCAATAAATAAACAATTACAATAACGAAACAATGGCTACGATTAAACTATTCTAATAACTAAACAATTGCAATAAACAAACAATTGCTAATAGTAAACAATTGTAATAACCAAAGAATTTCAATAACTAAACAATTGCAATAACTAAACAAATGTGATCACTAAACAATTGCGATAAATAAACAATTGCAATAGCAAGAAAATTGCAATAACTAAACTATTGCAATAACTAAACTATTGCAATAACTAAATAATCACTTTACAATCGTCACAATTAAACAACTGCAATAACTTAGCAAGTGCAACACTTAAACAATTACAACAAGTAAACAATTGCAATAAGTAAACAATGTCAATAACCAAACAATTGCAATATTTAAACAATGTCAATAACCAAACAATTGCGATATTTAAACAATCGCTATAACCAAACTATTGCAATATCTAGATAATTGCAACAGCTAAACAATTGCAATAATGAAACAATTGCAATAACTAAACAACTGCAATAACCAAACAATACAATAATTAAATCATTGAATACTATCTTTTAGTATTTAGTTGGCAACACGCTTTACTAATTTTCTTACCTACTAAATTTTGAGAACCCATAGTTATAGCAACTTTGCTGAAAGAGACCTTCCATGAAGATAATTTTGTTCACTTTAATCAAAGAATACTACTCTTAAATAATAAGGAAACAATTTTATAACGATTAACCTGTAAATTTAACACCTAATATATATACATCATCATTGATGTGCATATATATATATATATATATATATATATATATATATATATATATATATATATATATACAGGGTGTCCACAAAGTCTGGCTATATAATCTACATAGTGTCCACAAAGTCTGGCTGCATAATCTACAAGGTGTCCACAAAGTCTGGCTGCATAATCTAAAGGGTTCCCATAAAGTATGGCTACATAATCTAAAGGGTGCCCACAAAGTCTGGCTACATAATCTCCATGGTGCCCACAAAGTCTGGCTGCTTAATCTACATAGTGCCCACCAAGTCTGGCTACAGTAAGTAACCAGACTTTGTGGACACCCTATATATATATATATATATATATATATATATATATATATTGAAAGTTTGATTCATGTCCAGGTAACATACATAAAAAATTCCACGTGTTTAAAGCCAAAATTGGTGGAGGAGTTCGGTAGAGTCTGCAAAGGTCAACTCTTTCAACTTTACCATCCTTGCAGCCAAAATATCGCCCCAAAACAGATTATAATGCTTTCTGTATGTCTGAATAAAATTTGAAATGTTTTGACCCCAAAATAGCTGAATAGTTTGCTAGAGATAGCAAAAGTCTCATCCTATTAACTTTGATCCATTGGCAGCCAAATTTTAGGCCAAAAAATAATTAAAATTCTGCTAGATGTATGAATACACTATTTTAAAATTTCAAATGTTAACGCTAAGAATTGGCTGAGTAATTTCGTAGAGACTGCATAGATCAATTTTTTTTTTAAATTTGACTCCAATTTTGACCCCTTAACATTTATTGTTTTGGGCTCAAATAAAATTAAAATGTTTATCAATGTCAAATCGTTGAACTTTGACCCTTAGCAGACAAACACCGATTAAAACGATTTTTCCAAATCCATTATGTCAATTCTTGAGTCTGTAGACTGAAAATTGACAGTGTAGTTTAGTAGGGAAATCTACAAACACAGAATCGCACATACAGAGAATTTCACTTTTATAGATAAATTGCGAATTACTTAAAACATATTCCTAGTTAGGTCTGACGGAACGAGAGCATGCTACCCTGTGGATTAAATTAAAGATTCCGTTCGAAATTCCGTGTAGAATTCGACAGAAATGTTGGTAAGTTTGACAAGATACAATTGAAAAAGGTCGGAGGTTACATCGACCAGAACGTTTTGAAAATAACACTCAAAACTGGAACAATTCAAATAATGTAAATTATTCATCATGGTAACAAAAATTCAGAAACATAAAAGACACGTGTACTTCTTTTGTAATAAACTTTTACATATGATCCAGGGCCATATTCTTCTGGCTCTCTCGTGTATGGAAGATCTGCAGAACATCAAGAGTAAAAGATTTTAAGAAGTCTAAAAGTGAAGGAACTGCTGCAGGTGAATCAAAGAAGTAATTATCGCCATTAAAATAGTAAAATATTACTATTGCACTCTTAACTTTGGAATGTTAATAATACCACAAGGGATAAATATGTTTTTTTTTTGTTACATCAACTGTCTCAGACATTCACTGGTTTCATTAAATTCTTCTGCCTGTTTTTCATTAAGAAAACATTCCAAACCATTTTTATAAGATTTCTTAGTAAAGCAATCTGCAAACCCAACCAAGCGGTATTGTCGTTCTAGTAGCGCAGGTAATTATATTTCGTACATAGTTACATGGAAATTAACAGAAAGGAACTCTTCGCTGTACTTGAAGATTTATAGTCAATCAACACGCCTCGACGGTTGCGGCATTATGCCAATGAATGTTGGCAATTATTACATACATCAGCATTAGAATAAAATTAAAATTGTTAATTTGTGAGATATACGGTTGAAAAGATATACGTAGAAAGAGAAAGAAGCAGAATTTAGAAGACAAATGTAAAATTGTTAGTCATAATGATTTTTGTTGTCTTTTTTAATAGGTATTACATGAATATTAAAGATATTTTTAGAATGTTCAAAAAAAAAAGAAACATTTTCTGTTCAAATAACAATATTGTGTTATTGGCCTGTTGGCTAGGAACAAAGAGTAGTTCTGTTTTGATACTACACTTTACCTTTTCTGTCCTCGGTCAGTGGATGAGAAATCCTTCATTACTGAGATAATTTTTATTTTGTTCCCATCAAGAGTGCCCTTTTTTAGAAGCTGGATTTTCCCCACATTGTAAACCGACCTTGTGTCTAACTCTGCCCTCGTGGGGAGTCAAGTAAATAGGAAATGTAGTATCTGTTCTGATACTAAACTCACTTTTTCTGTCCGCAATCATTGGAGGAGAAATCATTCTAGACTGAGGCCATTTTTTATTTTGTTTATATCCAGAGTATCCCACTTTGAGGAGCTGAATTTCCCCACATTAAAAACCGGCATTGTGCCTAACTCTATCGTCCTGGGGAGGAAGGTAAATCGGAACAATATTGTGTAGAATCAAAATTACCGTTGCTCTGTTCTTAGACGAATCCTGTGTTTGTCAGTTTATAAAACGATGATCGCTATGTTCTATTGTTTACTTAAATGCCAGTTGAAGAATGGTGAAGAACCAGATATATAAGAATGTTAGTAATATGATATAATAATACATGAGTTTAGAACAAAATACGATTAAAAATAATTACAGTATTTTAGGATAGGTTAATGTAGAATTAAATTGACGAATGGCAATTGGAATTAATCGGAAATTGCAATCATTCTTATTGTAGTTGAAGAGACAATTGTGGAAAAGAACATTTATGCGAATAGATATTTGACACACATGTAACCATGCATAGATCTCATCTATATGTTTACTATCTATTAATTTAAATACCAATTACTGCTTGCCTTGTAAGGATTGTATCCTGAATTTCTATTTTAAACATTTCTTTGTAATATTTTGTCCGTCGTAAATTAATACTGTTTGTCTTTTGTGTATGCACGATGTTAATCACTATTTCATGTATTTAAAAAATTCTTACTGCTGGCAGTAAGAACTGTTTAAACATACAAACTAAATGCTTATCACATAGCAAAAAATATTTTAATGCACAAATTTTTGCCGGAACCTGTCACCCATTACACCGGAAGTTTCCTATTTACTGGACTACCGAGAAACAAAGCTAAGTAATTCATCTACTGAGATTAACAATTAATAGACACATAAAAATAAAGGAATAAATGCATATATGCATATGCATATATATATATGTGTATATATATTGTATATATTTATACATACACATACGCATATATCGATATATATATGTATATATATATATGTGTATATATATATATATATATATATACTGATAATACTATTCTTATCTGTCACAATGTAATCATTATTTTGTATCTTTGCTTATTGCATCGTTCGCTAATCATCGCAAATTCTCAAAGAGCGTGAAACCGTGGTTATCGTATATTAAAATCACGCACTTAAATTTAATACAAACTCTCTCTCTCTCCCTATCTATCAATCTCTCTCACTCTCTATCAATCTATCTATCTATTTCCACACACACACACACACACACACACACACACACACACATATATATATATATATATATATATATAGTCATCCACCTACATTACTGTTTCGCTGTTTCACAGTTCATCAGTGCAGCTAGACAGGCAACTACCTCAAGCCAGGATTTAAATCCGACCGCCTGTAAGACAGTCAAGGATCCTAACCACTACATCTATCTATCTATCTATCTATCTATATATATATATATATATATATATATATATATATATATATATATTGTTGTGGGGGGAATCACCCTCCAAATCGACTGTTCTGTCCATTATATAAATCATAGACCCTTTGATCCCAGGTGTAGATTAAACACCAGAGCGACCATCGCCTTCTCGGTGACGTTTACTACTCTTTTCAGTTGTAACCTTTTAACGTTGTTGTCCCAGTAATACATTGTTTAAACTCTATTCAGTTGTTCTGTTTTCTTTGAAGCTTATTGCAAGTCATACCGCTGGTGACATTGGATTCGGAGAACGTACCCACGTTTAAAAACAGTGTTCTAAAAACTAAACACTGACGACATTGGCTGCAAGAAGCACACTAAAATCGAAACCAGTAACGACATTGAAAAAAAATACTCGCGTTGAAATAGTATTCTAAAAATACTAACGGCGTCGGACTTAAATGTTATCAAGCCTAAGGAAGTGTCTAGCATAACACTTACAACTGAAAGGTTCACGGTAACTAAAAAAAAAACTCAGATCATTACGAAAAAAAGAGTTGAAAAGAAAATAGTTCGTCACGACTTTCAAAGATAGTGCTGTACTTTTGCAAAAAAAGGTTCGTCGCGACTTAGAGAGGTAATTTTTATACTTTTGGAAATAGAATTCGTCACTTGTGGTTTTTGCTGCTAAAATCGGGCGTTATTTTTTTTCTCTGGAGAAAAATATACACTTGATGTTTTTTCTTTAGGCAATGAACTTTTTATATATCTATGTTTTTATCTGTTCGTTTTATTGTCTGGAGGAAGAAATAAGAAAGACTAAAACGGTTTTGTAAAATTCAGCGAACGTTTTGAAATTGCTAAAGCTGACAAAGACAAATGGACGAATTGAAAGTAGCGTTGGAATATTTGACCAAGTTGCATATCGATACCGCAAAACGTTAGTCACAATCCGAAAAACACTGGACTGAACGTCAAATACGATTCGAGGAACAGCAAAAGAAATTGCAAAAACAGTTAGCGGAATGTCAATTAGAAGTTCAAAAACAGTTAGCAAAACGTCAATTAGAAGTTCAAAAACAGTTAGCCGAACGTTAATTAGAAGTTCAAAAACAGTTAGCCGAACGTCAATTACGAACAGAGGAACTGCTTATAGAAATTGTTAAGAATAATGCGAACGCGGAAAGCAATTCAGCATTTTCTCAGAATACAATATGGACCGCGATAGACAATTTTAAATACGAAGAAGAGAAAAAATCATTCGCAGAGTATTTTCGGCGTTATGAAGATTTTTTAATATTGACTGCAGTAACTGGTCTGATCAAAAGAAAACCAGACTTCTACTACGAAAATTGGAAACAGATAAGCATGATAAATTCGTGGATTACATCTTGCCTCAGAAAACAGCAGATTTATCATTCAATGAAACGGTAAATTTGTTAACAGAACTTTTCTCGCCGAAAAAGTCTCTTTTCCATAAGCGTTGGAGATGTTTGAATGTAGTAAAAGGCGATAATGACGATTTTTCCACCTACGCAGCTGTAGTGAACAAACACTGTGATGACTTTAAGTTGTCTGAACTAACAACAGGCAATTTTCAATGTCTTGTGTTTGCGCAAGGGTTAACCTCGGGAAAAGATGCGGAAATCAGGCGCAGAGTCCTTACAAAATTCGAAAATGAACCAAACTTAACACTTCAAAAATTGACTAAGGATTGTCAAAAAGTAGAAATTATAAAAAAAGATGCAAGAAATATCGAAGCAGGCATCGCTAATATAAAAAATGTAACTAAGAAAAACCGTCGAAATGGCACACAGACACTAACCATCGAAACTCAGAAAAACTAAAAGATGTGGTAGAATACATTGGGTAAGGGATGGCCCATTTTTAACAAAAAGATGCCATTTATGCAATAAGATCGGTCATAAAAGTTCGCACTGTAGGAAAACTCAGAATAGAAGCCGTGTACGTCAAACCAGAACTAAGGACGTCGTAGATGAAAATCTACGCAAATATGTAATGGTTAACATTTTCGGCAAGGCTATTAACGTTCAATTAGACACTGGATTGGATCTTTCAATAATAAATCTCAAAACGTGGAAAATATTACGAAAGCCGACTATGTTAAAAACTAACAGAACGGCGACGGCTGTTAATCGTACAAAAATTCATTTTGAAGGTGAATTAATTACAAACGTCACTTTACGGGGGAAAACAAAAACATAAAAAATAAGATTGTATGTGCTAAAAAAAAGTGAGAACCTGTTCGGTTCTGACAGTATGGAGGAATTTCGTCTCTGGGATCTTCCTATATCCACATTCTGCAAGAAAATAGATACCCGCCCAGGAGAAACTTATAACGTTTAAAAAAAAAATCCCAAACGTATTTACTCCTGGCCTTGGGAGATGTACAAAAATGGCCGCAGATTTTAAGTTGAAACCTGGCACACAACCGGTGTTTAAAAAGAAACGCAATATCCCGTTCGTTTCCCTGAACAAAATAAATCAGGAACTAGACGGATTAGAAAGCATCGGTATGCTGGCTAAAATTGAATATAGTGAGTGGGCTGCTCCGGCAGTTTATGTAAAGAAAAGATCCGGGGAAATTCACGTTTGCGCCGACTTCGCGACTGGACTCAACGGGTCCTTAGAAGATTTTTACTATCCATTACCTAGTCCAGAAGTGTTCACGAAATTAAATGGCGGCAAGTTTTTTTCTAAGATCGACCTAAGCGACGCTTACCTATAGATTCCGGTAAACGGCAAAGCGCTAAACTCCTCTGTATTAACACTCATCGGGGTTTGTACAGATACGAAAGACTCGAGTTTTGTATCAAGGTGGCACCCGCAATATTCCAGCGAGTAATGGATATTATGCTGTCCAGGTTGGACAACGCAATCGCATATCTTGATGACATTATCATAGCAAGCAAAAGCAGGGAGGAACATGAAAAACATATCAGACAAGTATTCAGTCGAATACAAGATTATGGATTAAAGATCAAAGCAGATAAATGCGAGTTCTTTTTACAAACAATAAAATACCTGGGTCAAATAATCGATAAAGATGGCAGGCGCCCAGATCCAGATAGGGCGACCGCTATTAAAGAAATGCCGGCACGCGTAAACATAACTCAATTGCAGAGTTTTTTTTAGGTTTGGCAAATTATTACCAGGGGTTCATCCCAAATATGCACAAATTGCGCGCACCACTTAATGAATTGCTGAAAAAGGATAAGGCTTGAGAATGGACAGAAGATTTCCAGACATGATTCCAAGATATAAAAAGAATCCTGACTTCAAAATTATTCCTAGCGCATTTCAACCCGCAGTTGGGTATAATAGTAACTAGCTACGCTAGTCAATATGGCGTCGGGGCGTGCATGCTACATCGAATGCCGGATGGCTCGAAAAAGCCTATTGCTTTCGACTCACGGACTCTCTTGCCAGCGAAAAAAAATTATTCTCAGATCGAGAAAGAGGCCCTAGGAATCATATTTGCAGTTTCAAAATTCCACCGGTTCTTGTACGGAAGACATTTTATTCTACAAACCTACCATAAGCCGAGTTGATATCGATTTTTGGATCAAAAAAAGACTTCCAACATTCACTGCGAACATACTATCAAGATGGGGAACTGTTCTGCTGAAGTATAATTTTACAATTCAATTTCTTCCCTCAAAACAATTAGCCCATGCAGACGGTCAATCGAGACTGATTCCTGCCAAAAGTGAACTTCTTGAAGATTCAGTTATCGTTGCACTACGTATTAATAGTGATGTAAAAACCATGATAAACATTATCCGCGAACTGCCGGTCACACTTCAGGAAATTAAGTCAGAATCCCTAAATGACAATTTCATTCAAACCACGAAGCAGAAATTAGCACTAGGTGACACCAGTTCAGACATTTTTTCTGGTTGCGACGAAATACTGTTATACGGTGAAAGGGTTGCCATCCCCCAACCCCCTCCAAAAAGAATTCTCAGGGATTCTCACATGGGGAGGGCGTCCAGGAATAAACAGAATGAAAAGCCTGATGAGAAGTTTTGTTTATTGGCTAGCTATGGACCAAGATATTACCGACATGGTGAACAGATGCAAACGCTGTGCTTTGGCTGCAAAAGCACGACCGATAACATATAAACCTTGACCTAAGGCTGAACAACCATGGTCGAGGATCCACATCGATTATGTAGGACCTGTGGAGGATTTTTACTACCTGATAGAAGTTGACTCTTACTCTAAATGGCCAGAGGTACTAAGATGCAAAAAACCGACCACGGCAACAACGACAAATTTTTTATTGGATTTGTTTGCTCGGTTTAGGGTTGTGGACTATCCAGTTAGTGATAAGGCTACACAGTTCACCTCGACAGAATTCAGAGAATTCTGCGAGACATATCAAGTCAAGGATATTACGACACCCCAGTACCACGCCAGAAGCAACAGCCAGGCCGAACGCTTCATCGATACGCTTAAAAGGGCATTAAAAAAGGCGTCCGGTACACCGACAGAAAAGGCCCCTCAGCAATTTCTGCAGGGTTACAGAATCATGAGAAATCCGAACAAACCAGATGCGAGATCCCCAGGAGAAATCATGTTTGGACGGAAAATAAAATCCGTATTTGATAAACTGCTACCAAAATACATAGTACACAACAGATTCTTCTTTTTGGGGAACAGGGCACGATCTTACGAAGAATCGGCCATGTTACATACATCATTCAGGGCCCAAAGTTCCAACATAAGAGGCACCTGAACTAAATCAGGAAACGCTTCTACGAGGATTAAGAAGAACCACCGCAGGACGGCAGTGAGGCGATTGAAACTGTGTATGACTGTTTTGGCATAGACCCTCCAAAAGGGATGTCAGAACCGAGACGCTCCGGCAGAAAGAGGAAGCGCACAGACCCCTTGGTGGTCTGCCCCAAAAGGAAGAAATACTGATTTTCACAACTGCGGAAATCAGCTTGGGAGGGGGTGTTGTGGGGGAATCACCCTCCAAATGGACTGTTCTATCCATTATATAAACCATAGACCTTTTGATCCCAGGTGTGGATTAAACACCAGAGCAGCCCTCGCCTGCTCGGTGACGTTTACTACTCTTTTCAGTTGTAACCTTTTTACGTTGCTGTTCCAGTAATACATTGTTTAAACTCTATTCCGTTGTTCTGTTTACTTTGTGGCTTATTGCAAGCCATATATATATATGTATATATATATATATATATATATATATATATATATATATATATATATATATATAAGCAAAGAAACCTACCGTTTCCCGAGATTGAATTAGAATCAAGGAATGTTTTACATTTCCAATACTTTTATTGTAATCAAAATCGGTGAAATTGCCCATTTCTTCAAGCAAATCGATTGATTGCATGCTCTAATCAGGAGAACTACCAAGAAGAAGCTTTACATGTGTTTTCACAGTGACTTAGTCCTCAATGCATTGTAGTCTGCATTTCACTATATGTTCTGTTGATTTAATAACATTATTCTTATATAATATAATAGCTCAAATGGAAGTTTAAAATGTCAAAGTCAATATCATCGTTCAGGTCTGCTCTAAACAAAAACATTAATTTCCGCTCTCTTATCTAAATACGTGCTGCTTATTTTATGGGTCAGACTTTTCTGCTTTTGCGATGCTAAAAATTCTCAAATGCATTTATGATGGTATACTTTATGGTTAAAATCGGATTGTATCTGCTATAATAGAATTTTTCGATTATCAATTTTCGATACATATCGGAAGCATTGTGATAAAAAATATCTAAGAACACCCTACACACATTAAGTATATTTGTGGGAAATTTAAAATAATCGATACTGCTATTTTGGAGTCCATAAAGAACGAACTCACATAGATACACACAATAACAGACACAATGCCTTTTATAGCTATGTGCATATATATATATATATATATATATATATATATATATATATATATATATATATATATATATATATATATATATATATATATATATATATATATATATATATATATATATATATATTAGTTTAAAGAAGCTTTGAATAAAAGAATGCAAAAATAAAAATAAAGAATACAGTTTAAATTCCCGGAAGGAAAACAAAAAAAATATAAAAATATTAACTTTAACCTATCGCAGACTAAGCACCTACATAATCCGACTTCTAAAAAGTTTTAATGACAAAAGATAATTCATTTATATAAGGATGAAAAAAGACATTAACTAAAGTTGTTAAATAAAAATAGACTTAGCACTTGCATAAGCCGATTTCGCAAAAGTCTTCAATTTTAAAACAGAATTTAACTACATGAGGATGAAAAGAGAAAACCTTAACTAAAACTTTGTAAATAGAAAACGGGGATCATCAGCTGCTTACCATGTAGCTGTTTTGGAGATTTAAAAACAGGACAGCTGTTAAAGACATGGCTCCCCAGTGGATAATACCACTTTCCCAATAGAAAAAATGTAAAATAACACGGCTACTAAAATATAAAATAATACGGTTACTATTTTTTTAATAGTAATATATGAAAAGAAAATAGATAAATTAAATAAAATAAAAAACGATATACTATTAATAAGTAAGTTTAGGATTACAAGATCCAATCTGCGACATGTTAACTACCATATAAATGCTGTGAGAATAAAAATGTATAAAAGCTTAAGTATCATAGGTACCAGAAAGGCAAATAGATACGAGGATGGAATATCCAGGTTGTCCTCGACGGTCGTACATCTAAACAATATGATATAAATGCGGGAGTGCCCCAGGGATCTATCCTTGGACCTCTGCTGTTCCTGATATTCATAAATGACCTCCCCGACAAAATTGCCTCTGAGATGGGTATATATGCTGATGACACCACACTCTATAGCAGGCACGACAGGAAAACAAATGAACATATATCTAAAGTAATGGCAGAAACACTAGAGGATGACCTCCAATCAGTAGTGGAATGGGGACAAAAATGGATGGTAACGTTCAATGCCACCAAGACAAAACTGGTTTCATTCAATAATTACAAGAAACCTTCTCTACCACCTATAGCAATGGCCAACGACTCTTTATCTGAGAGTACGTCTCTCAAGCTCCTTGGCCTAACGTTCACAGGAAACATGAGTTGGAACAATTACATCGAGGGCATTGCCAGGGCCGCTGCAAGGAAGGTGGGCTCTCTCTACCGTGCTAGAAAACTTCTAACACCCGAAAGTATCCTGTACCTCTATAAGGCCACTATTCGCCCATGTATGGAGTATTGCTGTCATATTTGGGCCGGTGCATCGGCTACTAGTCTCTCGCTCCTTGACAGGGTTCAAAAGAGAGTCGCAAATCTGATAGGCCCTAAACTGGCATCTAAGCTTCAGTCTCTGTCCCATCGTCGAAACGTTGCATCCCTCTGCCTGTTCTACAAGTATTATAATGGTGAATGCTCTGAAGAACTGCAAGCACTTGTGCCCCCACGACGTGAACACCCTCGACAGACCCGACAAGCTGCAAAATCCCACCCCCACACTGTAGAGATCCCTAGATGTAAAAGATCTTTCTACTCCAGTAGTTTCTTGCCCAGAACTGCTAGACTTTGGAATTCCATTCCAGGTCACTGCTTCCCCAACTGTACTCACATGCATAAGTTCAAGTGCAACGTGAACCAACATCTCGCTGCCCTAATCCCTACATAGTACCCCAGTAGATGTTTCCCCTGATAGTAGCCCCCTACACCAAAGTGGCAATGTGCCTTGTTTGGGGTGAAAATGTAATAATATATATATATATATATATACACGCACATATATATATATATATATATATATATATATATAATAAACATATGTCTTTTTAGAAAGAGAAACCCTCAACACTCATAAACAAGCTGCACACATACACAGATACACACACAAGCAACATCTTCATGGACAAGAAGATAATGTGCATATCAAACAGTTGTGTGTTTTCTTATTTTGGTTTCTATAAACAGTAAAATATTTATATTTTCCGACAGTAGCTGACCTTTAATTGAATGTATAACACTTCGTGCTCGGATCTATCTTCATCCCATTCTCAAATCAAATACTCGTTATTTATATGAAATAGTTTTAACTGCACATTTTATTTTCTTTAATTTGTTTAGAAATTTGTAATTATGTTTCGAAAATTCTTAGTTCTTTTTTTCGAGGTTTTATCAAAATATTTTGTTGTTATTAAATGTTGAACCTTTACGAAGACGAAGCTGTTGATGTCAGCACAGTTAGAAGATGGGTTCGTCGATTTCAAAGTGCTGACAGACATGAATGCCCATGCACGGTTACCATCCCATCGCTGACAAAAAGGCATTAAGAATGGTGGCGACAATGTGGAAAAAATATATTCCGGAGCAAAAAGATAGCTCATTTTAATGGTACTACTCCTGTCTTCGTAGCTCTTCAACTATTTGGTTAAAAATTGGATGGGTTACTTTTAGGACGGTCTCCGTAGTTTAATATTCTTTCCTAAGCACAAATGTGATCATGACAATTGTTTAAAATGTTATTTTCTTCTTTGGGTCCTTCCAACGGCCACAACATTATCCTTTGTGTTATTGGATACTATTGAACACAGCACATCCTTTAAAATTTTCAGTTCCATTCTTTGCATTTTAATATGGCTAATGATCGCAAGGCTAACAATCGATAGGATCGATGAAAAATTATCGATTTCTAACCAACATAAATGAATTCATTTATCAATCGATTTCTAAGCTTTTATCGATCAATGAACTCCGTAAAGACGGTCACCTCTTTTGATCCGACTTCTTTGATCCTCACAAAATTGTTCATTTAATGCATGTTTAGGGTGTATCATTGATATTTTGTCGTTTGCTCAATCAATCTGTTGGTCTATCACGATTAACTTTGAAGTATAATTTTCGTCGAAAATCGAACCAATACGCGCGCTTTATTTTAGACGTATCGGTGCTTATTTAGAGTTGCACTTGTTTTGAAACACTGAAGTAATGAAAAACATTTATCATGTACCATTTGCTATGTAACGAGGATTTTATATTCTAAAAAATCAGGAAAATTGAATAAATAGTTTTTATAAATTTAATGAAATCAAATTTTACGATTTTCAGTGATAAAGAATTTTTAGCTAGCACTGATGAGCCATTGACAAAAAAATAGCCGACTAGGATTGTCAAAGCTTCTCAGTTTTCCGCCTTTTTTCATCTTAGATTTCAATCAGATATATCGACTCGTTTTTCCCCCAATCAAGCACGTCAAGAAAAATTGATTTTCTTTAATAAAAAAATTTGATCACATTACGTGATTTTTGTCGATCCGTTACGGGTTCGTAAACTGTAAGGTTATGTTTTTTTTGTGTTTCTTTACATTTTTTCGCTATAAGTGCAAATCTTATTAAGAACCGATGTGTACAAGCATTTTTAAAAGCGGCTTTCTCCGTCCGTTCAACTGTTAATCGGTCTGACACGTTTTAATTAGAAACTGTATCTTCATCACTATGTGATACTATAGGTGTCCCCATCCCCGGTGTTGGGAAATAAAAGAAAAAAGATATTACAAAAGAACAGGAAAGTAAGCAACAAAAGGATTAATAAATTGACAATAGATAGGTAAATTTTCACTAGGCTTGACAAAAGAACAAAAGGATCGAACAATATACTTGAGATATATTGAGATTTGGTTTGCGGGTACTTTAGGATTGGCAACAAGTTTTATCAATCTAGGGAGTAGCGACGGTGTTTTCGACAATCAGTGAGATATCAACGACAATAGGAACGATTTATGAACGAAAACCTTCAGCTTACGACATTAAATGTGACGGTTGAGAGCTTAGTTGGACTTTGACGTCCGTTGTGAGTTGCATACAGTTGAAGACAGAACATTGTCTCGGAGCAGATGGGAAAATAAAATGATCAACTAACTAACGAAAATGGCTTCGACAGCAAATTTAGATATGGAGTTTAGCATCTAGAGAGTCAAGGAGATTCCTACAAGCACCCAAAGTTCATCGAATATGCGCAGAAAGCGTTGAAGTCAGTGTTTTTCTTTGAAGTTACGAGAAAGGATAACGAAACGGCTATAAGATTTGAAGCTGAACGGAAAATCTACAGGCCATAATGTCTGGGGTCGGTGAATTGTCGGTGAGGTAGCAAGTGGACTCACAACCAAACGCGCAATATAAAAATCTTTACCTTTCAAAAGAACAGAATAATCTCACATAACGTTATAATTATTGAATAGTTAGTTGGGATGCAACACAGAAAAGATCATTACACCATTCAATCGTCATAAGATCGCATATAATTATAAAATGTTACACAAACTTGTATTTCATAATCTGAAGACGAAATGTTTCCTAACGAAGACTATCAAGTTGGTAAATAAAGTTCAAGTCGAGGTAAACTTTTTACAAATACTGTTAAAAAAACTTATGTAGTTATCCCTTTATTTTTTTACTTGTTGGTGACATTCTAGGATAGAATTGACTCTCAAATCTTAGTGAGGTGCAACTCGTGCATGAGAAATAAAATACCAAAAGAACATCAGGACTTCTCATATAATCAATGGAAAGCATGGCACTAACGAGAGTATCGAGAACGAGGTTTGCGTACAAGTAGATGATCATTCTGAAGAGTGTCGTAATTTTAGTTCCTCTATTTTAACGATTTCTTTCATCGAAACAAAGTTGATTGTAAACTCTTAAACAAAAAAACAGTAAAGAGTTTATACATTTCATATGAATGTTTTAGTGTATAATAAAAGAAAAGAAAAATGGAGTCACATATGAAGTCAGTTTGTTAAGCTGCTACTGTTTCTGTATATAACCAATAAACAGTCTGAAGTTCAGCAGATTGGGGCGATCATTGTACACAGTAATAATGCAAGGATCCTAGTTTATTGTACAATAGTACAAGGTGCTCTTTTATGGTGCACGAAATTATCTAGTATACTATTAGACAATCCTCGTAAATGGAGATGTTGATGTTCTCTTCTTTGTTTGTGTTATTCCGTCGGTTATTAACACAGCTGAGCTGGAACTCCATTGCACCCAGGCTGCCAACATCCTAGAGATCCAGTCCACTAGACGATTGAGATTGGGACTAGGGTAACTTGGTGTTGATGGCTGGTCAGATATCTTTAACAGCCATATGCCCAGATGATTCTTATATTTCTGATTGCGGCTCGAATAGAGCTGAATGGTCTTGTGTCACTGTAGCTGAAGCTGTGGTGTATGAGAAACTTGAACTCCTATGTATTCTCAGGTGTGGTTTTTATATAGTACAATCTCCCTTGCTGCTGGTGGGGTATTTCTACTATTGTTATTTTTGGGACTCTTCCTTCAAAGATTTTTTTGGGACCCTTCCTTCAAAGATTATCCATAGATAAATAATAATATATCTTTCTCTTCGATGTTGTAGTGAATACAGTTGCAGATCCTTTAACTTATCCCAGTAATTCATTTGGTCTACTCCTCATATTTTGCTGGTGAATGTTTTCTAGGGTGCTTTTTACATAGGGATAATCACTTATCAAGGCCAATAGGCCACTCGAGGATAAGGGTTAAAGAGTGTGCAGTAGACATTGGACAATATAGTAATCGTTAATAATGAAAATTCGGTAAATTTGTTAATTTACATGGATCGGCTCATCAAAAACTTGTTTCCGTTAAACTTGAAGACAACCATATTGTAGCTGAAAAGCAGAAAAACGGAAGAAAATTCCATAGGCGTGCAGTTCTAAGAAAGAAGCTTTGCTTATGGAATCTACGTTTAGGTTTAGGCACAGATAAAGGGTGGGGAAAATTAATGATAGTGTTTTCTGCTAGACGGGTGTTTCTTGTGAAAGTTTGGCGAGGGGGGCATAAATTGGAACTCAGCCGAGCACTTGCCAGGAAAATAACAATAAAGTAGAGACAAACTCGCTACATCTCTTCTGTGAGAAAGAGGTTGCAGGGAAGAGAAAATGACATCCCCTACGAGGCTACGAAGTCTATTTTGAACTCTATAAAGGCAGGATAAGTCCTTTCTAACAGCTCCTGACCAAATGGTGCAACAGTACTCCATCCTTGAACGTACCTGGCTCTTATATAGATATAGAATTGCATCAGTAGTGAGATATCTACTAGATTGATAGAAAGATCCCACCATTCCAGCGGCCTTGGCAACGGATTTAATGTGTGTGTTCCATTTAAGATCAGGAGTAAAGGTCAAGCACAAAACATGAAGCCTCCCCAAGACTAGAGTCATTCATAGATGGATTAAAAGTAACAAGCCACCTCTTTCCCCATTGTACCACTTGCGCGAGATCAGAGGAGATAGAATCAGAGAGAACTTGGTCGTTTACTGTCTTAAATGTGCTACCATAGACAGTAGTGTCATCAGCATAAATGTCTACTAATGATGTAAGGATGTGATTTGGAAGACCATTAATGTAGATCAGGAAGAGAGTTGGGCCCAGGATGGACCCCTGAGGGACTCCAGCATTAATACTTAGAGCTTCTGATTTCTGTCCATCAACCACTACTCTTATGAACCTATCAGAGAGAAATGATTTAATAATTGAGAAGACATTTCCAGCTATACCGTAGCTGGAGATCTTGTGAAGTAAACCTTTATGCCATACTCTATCAAACGCCTTTGACATGTCAAGAGCAATTGTCCTAGAAAGGTAGCCTCCGTCGAGAGATTCGCTAATCTTATGAGATCTAACTGTAGATCTGCTGTAGATCTAGCAGAACGGAAACCATATTGTGTGTCACTAAGAAGGTTATTTTTGCTAAGATGGTTGATTACTTCTCTATTTAACACATATTCCAGCAACTTACTCATGACACTTAGGAGACTTGTTGGCCTGTACTGAGAAGGAGATGAGTGATCACCTGAATTCTTAAATACAGAGCATACTGATGAGATTTTCCAGGGTGATGGGAAACAATTCTACTTAAGACAACGTTTAAACAGTTTTGTAAGGATGGGCGCTCGTTCTAGTTGAAGTCTTTTGAGTACTATAATTGGAATACCGTCAGGGTCGGTTGCTTTTTTTGGAATCAAGGTTCTTTATTAGCTTGGCAACATCGCGTACAGATATTTGTATATCAAAAGCGTGTTTTCTGATACAGGAGGAAATATTGGAGGTTGGCGGCCTTCGTCGCGAAGGGTAGAATTAGCTGACAGGTTATTGGCAAAGAGTTTGGCTTTGTCTGATGCTGCAGAGATTACCTCAGGTCCATTAATGATAGTTGGGATAAAGCACAGGATGCTGTTCAGGATCCTGTTTGCTATTTACCAAAACTGGTGGGAACCAAGCCGCTGCTCAGCTACTTTGGACTTGACGGACTGAGCATACAACTCTCTTGCGTTCTTTATTACTTTTTTACAGTGGTTGCTGGCAGTCCTAAAAGCAGCTTTAGTCTCAGTATATTTATTACGTTGGAAGCAGTGGAAAAAGTGATTTT
Organism: Euprymna scolopes; assembly: GCF_053919585.1. Classification (NCBI taxonomy): domain Eukaryota; kingdom Metazoa; phylum Mollusca; class Cephalopoda; order Sepiida; family Sepiolidae; genus Euprymna; species Euprymna scolopes. Next base: position 21,318,344 of record NC_136488.1, read on the forward strand.
TGTGCGCAATGACAGCAGCACATTTTGGAGAGAACCACGGCTGGCTGTTAGGTTTTTGGTGGAACTTTTTCGAGGGTATGAAACGGTCTATATCTACAATTAACCATTCCATCAGGTCTGATACTATAGAGGACACATCCTTTTTAAACATGCAACGCAGAGGTAGATCCGATATAAATATACAGAAGCTATCCCAGTCAGCCTTAGTGTATCGATATACTGTACAATGGAGAGGTACATCTGAGGACTTATTACATTTCATTTTTATCTTAACTGATACAACAGAGTGGTCAGAAGATCAAAGTGGAGACGGAATGGAAGCTGAACACAGTTCAGGGCAAGTTGTGAGAAAAAGGTCAAGGAAACTTGCATACTGGCCGTCAGTATCGGGCACACAGGTGGGTTCGTGAACAATCTGAGTGAGGTCATAAGCAATGGAAAAATCATGACAGATCCTCCCCTCCTCATCGGTTTTGTTTGAGTGAGTTAACCATTCCACATTGTGAACATTAAAGTCTCCACAGATATGAATATTAGCTGAACGATAAGCAGATAGGACGTGGTCAATTTTGTCAGATATGCTTTTAAAGATAATAACTCCGCTATTTAAATTTGGTTTAAAAATAAACGTCATTATTAACACAACTTTCTTAGTTATTGCGTATGTGATTTTAAATGAAATTATTCCTAAGTAATCTAAGATTTTTGCCATATATCTATATATATATATATATATATATATATACATATATATATAAATATATATCTGTGTGCGTGTGAGCGTGTGAGCGCGCGTGTGTGTGTGTGTGTGTGTGTGTATGCAATGTATTGTTGTAATTTGTATGAATTCAACGCATGATAATACTGTGCTTAAAAATGCTTATTAACAAGTGGAGTATTATTACAGTATAAAATCCTTTATTTACGGAAACGTTATTGTCTACATATGTACAAACATGTTTCTGCTAAAATTCTGCTGATATAATCGTAATCAATTCAGGGCGAGGATTATGCATTTCGAACGAAACCGCACTTTAAACACGTGTGCAGTTATGTAGTCAGTAATGTTTGCATAACGAAAGGAATTTATTCACATATATATGGATACACACACACACACACACACGCATATATATATATATATATATATATATATATATATATATATATATATATATATATATACAACTACTTAATTTACTCACATAAAATTAATATACGAAAGTATAGATTTATGCGTAAACTTTAAGTATTTACTTCAAACGTGCTCAATACGTAAGTAGAGCTAGGTAGTAAAATATATGTGGCGATTAAGCTACACTGAATATTCCGCATTTCATCCACTCTAGGACTTTTCAGGCTTATGCACATAAGCCTGAAGAGTCCTAGAGTGGATAGAACGCGGAATATTCAGTGTAGCTTAATCGCCATATATATTTTATAAATTACTATATATATATATGTATATATATATATAGTAATTTATAATATATATATATAGTAATATATATATATATATTACTATATATATATATATATATATATATATATATATATATATATATATATATATATATATATATGAACAGATTCAGATTGATAAATATCTGTTCTCTATCGGTAAGTTAAAAAATGCCAACGAACGTTTCCGGTAGAAAACTCCTATGCTTACTATATTTTCCCTTGCGCAACTACGAATGTTTATCACAAAATTAGTGGGTGTACACGGCGGCCTGTAACCTTTACATGAACAGTTATTGACGCGATGAAATATAGGAATGAAGTCATTTAAGCGGATTATTTTTGAACTGACACTTACTTTTTACTGGGTTTAATCTTAGGGGTCACACATAGCCTGAGAATAAATAAATGTCATGAAAAAAGCCGACTATACTACGTAACTATTTGTATACACACACACATATATATATATGTGGGTAAGTGTGTGTGTATTTGTGCGTGCCTGCACGCTCATATGTGTGTGTATATATATATGTGTGTGTGCACGTGCGTATGTGTGTACTTGTTGCTGCAGGCACAGATATTTTATGAGTTCAGAGCAAGTTCAGAGTTGGGTCCTTAGAATTTGTATGCAATGAGCGATGCGTTTCAGAAAGTTAAACCTATGTTTAGGAGGTAACAAATCAAGTAAAGTGATTAAAAGTTATATATATATATATATATATATATATATATATATATATATATATATATATATATATATATATATATATATACTAGCAGACCGTACGTTTAAATATATTTTAACAGATTACGTATTTATAATTATCGAGACAATTATCTGTCGATTCGTATCTTACATATGTCGATATCGTATCTAATATATCTAATATATAGTAGTGAGATCTAAACTATATATATATATATATATATATATGCTAGCATGGTTGCCCGGCGTTGCCCGGGTATTTGGAGGTGTATGCTGAGCAAAAAAATTAAAAAAAAACGGTCAATTTATTTAAATTTTAACCCTATTATGACCCCTTAACATTTTTGGTTCAAATAAATGTATGAAGTTAGATCCATGTCCAAGGAACCTATGTCTAAAATTTCAAGTGTTTAGACCCAAAATTATCGGAGAGGTTTGGCAGCGTTCTCAAAGATCAAATTCTGGAACTCTCACCCCTTAACAGCCACATTACTGGCCGAAAACCGATCACAAAGATTTTTCCAAATCTAAGTACTATTTATATGAAATTTCGAGTCTGTATACTAAAAAATGACAGAATTATTGAGTAGGGAAATGTACGCAGACACACAGACACACACACACAGACATGTTCACTTATATATATATATATATATATATATATATATATATTAATATATATATATATATTAATATATATTAATATATATATATATATATATACATATATATATATATATATATATATATATATATATAATATATGACTTGGTTGCCATCAGCTACAATCGAAATTAAAACATCTCTTCACCCTCATTCCTTACTCTCTGAACCACGCTCATACTCATATAAAATTAATCTTTTACCTCTTTTTAAAAGATGGAATCGTCCGATAGTTGAAAACACAACTCTAGCAAGCACTCCTGGACAGTATATATATATATATATATATATATATATATATATATATATATATATATATATATATATATAGTTAAAGCCGAAATTATTGGCACCCTTTTGATTTTTGCGGTTTTTTTTGAAAAAAAAACATTTTTTCATTAATTATTTTTATTAATGTAATAATGAACATTTATATGGACCATCTACAGCTCTCCTGAAACATTTTTAGTTTAATATAAAATATTCAAAATAAATATTATTCATTACAGCAAAAAAAAAAAAAACAGACGAATTCAATTTATTGGCACCAATGATTTTTATCATAGAATTAACGATATTTTATGCAAAATAATACCTGTTTATAATGATTTGGGTATTGCATCATCTTCTAGAACGTTCCAAAGCTTCTATAAATAACGTGCATTCGTCAATCGTTCACTTTATCAATAACACCATACTGTAAAGATGATTAAAATTAAGGAAAACAGTTTCGATGTTAGACAGAAAATAGTGAATGTGCACATGAAAGGTAGTCGATACAAATCCATTTCTAAGCGGTTTGAAATTCCTGTGTCAACAGTGAGAAAAATTATCAAGAAGTATGGTGTTTTCAATACGATTCAAAACTTGACGGGTCGAGGCCATAAAAAGAACCTTTCTCCCAGAACTGTACGACAAGTAATTCGAGAAGTGGAAAAGGACCCGAAACTACTGGTAAGAAAGTAGTCTACCAATTGAGCGATCAAGTATTGGAATTTCCGTTTCGACATTGAGGAGGGTACTGAAGTCACACGGGATTCAGGGGTACCGACCAAGGAATACTCTTCTCCTCTCCAAGCAATATGTTAAAGCCCGTTTAGAGTTTTCACGGGAGTTTATTGACAAGGATTCAATTTTTTGAGATTCAGTTTTATGGTCAGATGAGACAAAAATTGAACTTTTTGGCAACAGAGATGTATCGTGTGTGTGTGGTGAAAGAAAGGAGAAGCCTTCAACCCAAAGAATACAATAACTACGGTGAAGTATAGTGGAGGAAACCGTATGTTTTGGGGTTGCTTTTCGGCCAATGGCACTGAAAAACTTGTCACTATGGATGGCATCATGAGGCAAGATCAATACATTAAAATATTGACTGAAAATCTGAAACATTCTGCAGAAGCCTTTAGTCTTGGAACCAAATGGGTCTACCAACAGGACAATGATCTAAAACATACGGCGAAATCGGTGAAGAAATGGCTTTTGGATAATGGAATACTCTTTCTGAAGTGGCCAAGTCAAAGTCCGAACTTGAATCCAATGGAAAACGCGTGGGCTGTGGTGGAGGCGAACGTGAAAGGAAGGAAACAAAGGAACCTGAGGGAATTAGAAGATATCGCCAAGGAAGAATGGTTTAATATTCCTGTTTATGTGTGTAGGAATTTAGTATAGAAAACGTATGTGCCTAAATCCTAACGTAGATTCCATGAGCAGAGCTTCTTTCTCAGAAGTGCACGATTGTCGAACTCTCTTCCGTTCGCCTGTTTCCCACCTGACTACAACTTGGATGTCTTCAAATCCAACATAAAACAATTCCTGACAAACCGCCCCCTTAAGTAAGGCACTCTATCAAATCTCAAATACTAATGGTTATTACAATACTATCTCATTGATTACTGTACACGCAATAATCCTTATCCATGAGTGGCCTCCGGGCCTTGATAAGTGGTGACCCCCATGTAAAAAAAGATGTTATTAATATAATAATATATATATATTTATATAGATACACACACACACACATATGTGTATATATATATATATATATATATATATATATATATATATATATATATATATATATAGGGGGCAATGCAAAAAGTTCATTGAAACACATTCCTTTAACGAACTCTTAACTTGTAAAACCAGAACAGGGATGTAACATTGCTGCGATGGGACAAGGGTTGAGCTTTATTGAGAGTGTGATCAATTAGATCATAGGTTCTTGTCTACAAAATCTATTGAAGCCGAAGAGGCTTGCAGTCAGTGTACCAACTAAGATGTGGCAACAATACTTCATGCTTAGCCGAATAGCAGCGTTTTAGAGGTATAAGATACTGACAGGTGTGAGAAGTTTTCTAGTCGCCGTCACCTTGACAATGTCTTCTATGTATTTGTTCTAATTCGTGTTCTTTGCGAATGTTAGACTCAGGAAGAGCGCTTTAGCTATGGTTACCGGTGCTTGAAAAAATGTCTCATAGATATTCAAAGAAGGCAGCTTTGTCTTCGGGGCATTAAATTTTAGCATAAATTTATGCCTGTATTTTTGTATATGTTACGTGATCGTTACGTTCGAACCGTATTCGCTACAGTTTTAATTTCTCTCGGACTTCCACATCGTGTAACATGACCGTCTCAGAGGGCGGCTGAACTCCCCAAACAGGGGGTGAAAATTTTAAATTCACTAGAGAAAACGGGCAAACGTGACTCTATATTAAATATTGTGTGCCCGGGCGACAGCAAAAATCCTTGCGGAGAGAAAAGAATAAAATACTAAATGACTTTAATTAATCCATCAACAATAATGTCATTTTAAAAGTTGAGCGAAAAAATATTCGGTGAGCCGGTATAAATAATGAGAATTCATGTTTAGACCTCGATGATAGCTCACCTGAACTAGGATTACGGATGTGACCCCGGAGGCCTGATAAACCACTCGCAACCTTGCAGGTGCAATTTGTGTGGGGATTCTAAGGGAACCAATCAAAACATGGCGGAAACTGACACTGTCGTAGGGGATTGAATTGGATGTCTACCCAACTCCACCCCGACCCGACATATATAATCGTGTGCAGAGCAAAAGAACGGCAGTTGTTTTTAGTTTAGAGTTGAGATTGATCGAGTCAGAGAGCTGGATTATCGCTCCCCTCTCCACGACGTCCCGTATTGCTATCACCGTACTGCTATATATGAGAGAGAAAGAGAGAGAGAAAGAGAGAGAGAGAGAGAGAGAGGGAGAGAGAAAGCATAAAGATTAATTGTCGACATACGGACTCATTACTTGTGAATTGTAAAGAACAATTTTATTTGTAACGTGACCGTTACGCTCAAACCGTATTCGCTACAGTTAAAATATAGCTTATATTTTCCCACGCGCTCAGACATAGCTTCCTATCTAAAATCTTACATAACTTCCCTTCTAAAAATGATTACAATAATTTTTAAAACCTGCCTTAGATAATAAAAGAAAACAATAAAAGTAAGCTCAAAGTTCACACAATAAAACATGAATAATTAATCCACATAAAAATGCCTTAATCTGTTCGATATCTGCATTTTATACGGTTTTTCGTCAGATATTCCTTTCCTTATTTATTTTTCTTTTTTCGTTTATAAAGGAATTCCAGCGTATTCATCCAAACATTTAAAGGCAACATTTTAATACGTTGAAACCACAAAACACCCTCAGTTGACTGTTTAAATAACTAGAATGCGTGTATTTGGGAGGGAGTGGGGTTCAGAAACTTTCTCTTGAGCGGTGTTGAAATGTTTCAGCTTAGTTGTGCAAGAATACGGTTTTAAATGTTAAAAGTATTTCACAAAACCAGTTATATCAATCGTTGCAAGATCAAATCTCTATGTTTGCATAATTTTTTATGTTTATTGATCCAGAGTCTGTGAATTCACAAAACTGAAACGAGATATTTTTTTTAGTAATAAAGTCAGCTGACAGACTGCATAATACGTATGTTATAATGTGAATTTTGTTCCAAAATATACAGTAGAATCCCGGGATACGGTGGCTCGAAGATATGTTTTGCTTTTTCGATGTCGAATACTATGTTTTTCCAGACCCTCTATGCATATATATATATATATATATATATATATATATATAATTTCCCCCTTTAACTCTATTTATTTATTTACTTATCTCTTTACTTATATGTTTGTGCATGTGTGTATGTTGCGTATATATATGTATGTATATGTGTAATTGTATGTATTCATCTATATATGTATATATGTATATATGTATATATATATATATATATATGTGGATATGTGTATATATATGTATGTACCTAACTTATCATTCCTCACAATTCATTTGCCTCTTTTAATAACTCCTGCTGATAATTTAATTCCAAAGTAATAATTTTTCTATTTCAGTTGACCCCTTTATTTACTTTAAAATGGCGCTATTTAACGTCATCCTGTCTGGGTCATTTTGACACAGCTTTTTCAATTCTATAAATAACTCAATCACCATTCCATTTTTTTCTTCTTCTTCTTTACTCATTATTCTTGATTCAACCTTGACAGCCGTGTTTTAAAATCCCTCCATTTCTACGCACAATTTATCTTTCTTTTAATAATATTACTTGAACTCATTCCTTTTTTTCTTTGCACCCATTTATTGAATTATTCCACGGAATTCTGCCTTTTGGATTACTTTGAACCATCTTCCATTAACGCGATGCCTTTGGATCTTACTTGTGGAAATGTAAATTTTATCAACTTTTTTTTTATTTTACCGTTATTGGATATTTTACCTTCACTATACCATCCATTCACGTGAAATCACCTTTTTCTACCCCTATTCCCTCTGCTTCACTATTTTTTTTACCAAGTAAGATCTATGACTTACTTGTAGTTTCATTAAATACTTTTGCAAGCAAAATCCGATCCCGCATTTTGCTAATCCCTACCCTCTGATGAGAAGTAAAATGTGAACGTGCTGAAGAGTGTGGTGATCTTTTGGTGTTATCAAGTGGCCACTGGCAAGATTCGACACCAGCCCACAAGTTCAAAGTTAGGCTTCAGAGGGTGTGCTACGATTTTGTCCCCTTCCCTCACTGGCCCCCTCCTCCCCCGACCTAAACCCGGTGAACTACTTCGTTTGGTTATACGTCCAGAACATCACCAACATGACCTCCCACAACACCGAAGCCCGGCGATTTTGGTATAGACATGCCCCAGTCGTGGAGCCGTATCGAGGCGGTGATTGAGGCTGAAGGCGGTTACATTGAATAGACGTCAGCTCTACTACATAATCAAGTTATCCAAATTGACGGCGATAATTTCATCGTTCCACCCTATATTTTTTGGTGTGAGATTTTGTTTGCGAAGCTTTTTTCCTTCGTTTTTTTTTATATCAATTATATTTCTCCTTGCTCCTTTTTACGTTAACTGTCTAAATAGTTTTATTTTGGTTAAAACTTCTTTTGAACTCTTTAAATAATCTAATTATCATAACTTTCCAGTCCTATCACATATTCGTCTCTTTATTGCTCAGTTAGTATGGCATAATCACGTTGACACACCGATTCCCGCTGGATCACCGGAGTTAAGCAACGTTGAACCGGGTCACTACTAAATGGGTTACCATTTGGGACTTCCAGGTGCTGTATGTGCTTTCTGATTATCTCGGCATTGTTTTCAGTCGTTCTAGACTTCTTCTTGCCACTGGACTCAAACAGTGTCGATTCAGGAGAGGTGTAGTTGGAATTGAGCAACCCTTGCCACACAATTACATGTGCAGCTTCCCTTACAAGGAGTATCTTTTGTCTTTCAAGACGGAATGGAGACATCGAAAAATTTTTATTGCTCGGTTTCTTTTAACGAGATTATTTGAAAGAACACTAGTTAATCTAACCCTTTTTGTGTCTTAACGGCTCAGCTTTTGCTTGGCGAAATTATTTAAGACAATTTCGGCTAATTTTTGTCTTAAAATTTCACATATAAGACGAGATTATTCGAGACAATTTACACCTGAACCAAGGCCATAGGCATTATTCGTGCCCCGACTTATTCGGATATCAACATGATACAAACATTATTACATTTTTCTCCTTTCGTGTCACATTACAGTTTGAAATTATCATAAATTATCGGCAGATCTGCTATCTAATGTGAGCACTGTTTAATCACTTACCACTCTCTAATTTCCGCTTTCCTCTAAACTTCTATGTTCGTAAACCGACACATTAAAAGTCTAGTCACTAAGTCCTGATGGCTAAGCTACGTTCCATGTCTGGGAAATTTTATTCGTTGTCCGAATTCTGTCGACATGTTAATTTTATTTTTATTTCGGGCTATTAGTCTCATCTTTATAAGTTGTTGTTTGTTTGTTTTTATTGGTTCACAACGTTTCGGCCAACTTCCTCTGGCCTTCGTCAGGTGGTAACCGCGACGGATAGGAACTTCGAATCTCCTAACTGCATTCTCAGCCATCACTGTCATCCGTAGTTGTCGTCGTCTCACCACATTTTTGACCAATTACCTCTGGCACGCTTTGGGTGGGATTGAAACCGCTATCCAATTAAGGAATAATATATATATATATACCAATCGGTACGGACCCGACTATGGAAGATCAGATAATAAATAAATGTGGATTTATAAGATCAAAGAATCCAACCTTGATCGCCCTTCGGGGCCCGTGGCGCAGTTGATAGAGACGTTGAATCTCTACGGTTCCAGATGAACATTGTCTAGATAACTGAGGGCTGCGAGCACCGCTAATGCTTAGTGGGCACTAATTTGCAACCACAGTGACAATGCAAGGTGCTGCGCCTTATCGTCATAAAGAAGTTCGATTTCCAAAAATAATTTCTTCCATGTCAAGTCTTTTACCTGACTGCTACACAGTGTTGCTGGTCATGGGTTTCAAGCTGGCAATGAATTCAGTGTTCTGTATATATCTAAATCAAAGTAGCTAAATATCGACGAGCAAAAACATCACACATAGTTAAAAAAGACTTCGCAAATAAAACAAAATTATATAAAAGTCGCTTCGCATATCCCGTGCTAAAAATGAGCATTTTTTCGTTTTCAATTTCTTAATTAAAAAAAGTTAAGAAAAACACAATGTCTTTATATTTAATAATAGTTTCTAACATTGGTAGGATTAATAGTCAATTATAAAGGATCCATGAACTTAGAATAAAATTACTACTTTTTATAAAAATAAAGTCATGCATAGTTTTATTTTTAGTACTTGCTTTTTTAGTACTTACTTTAGTACTTATATTTACTTTCCAGTCTTGCAAATTTCCATCTAACCCTTTTTCAAATTTTAAAACCGTAGTAATTCATAACAATAAAACTGGAGATACTATTTCAACAGTCCAAACACAAACTTATAAAAATATGTTCAAGTTAAAATGGTTTATTTCTAAATTTCTCTCTAAAACAATGATTCGCCATTCAAATATGTGTTTTCGTTTTGTCAAGAATAGTGTGTGTGTTATCATCAAATATACTTATTTCAAGCACAAATTTCCCACGGGTCGGAGTTTTGTTTATAAAATAATAATTCAATGATCGTCTCCTGGAATACATCAGCATTCATGCCATGTTAATCAGATGACGGCTATTAAGAACATCTTGTTTCTTCGTTTAGCTAAGTAGGATCAGATTATCTAAGATATTCGTCTAGTAATCTAATTTATCACAATGTCCGTGTGTGTCTGTCTTCATTCTTGCAGTTGCATCTCCACCGAGACGTAAGGTCGCAGAGTGGCACGTCAATTGATTGCATTTTTCTAGACCATTGTTTCATAGGTTTTAGCCAGTAAAACCATTTTCTAATTGGTCAAAATTAAAAACAGTTTTAATCATTCATGCGTAAGTCGACTGAACGTGTTATTTGTATGCATACGCTAGTACAGATTCATGCGTTTAAATAGGGTAATTTTCAACTGTTTCTTATCCATTTTATCATAGCTCAAGCGGTAACAACTTTGATTTCTATTCTGGCGCGCAATTTATATTTTTACTTCTGAAATAACTACTATGTATTGAATACAAAATCATCTCTATATAAACACAATGGAATGATTTTTCCGCTCGAAAATTTCGACATAATTGGATAAACACTTTCTATGCACAATTTTTACGCTCATCACTTGCAATTATTACAAAAGTGTGTTCCTAGCCAACAATGCATACATAATTTTTTTTTACTATAATTCTTTTTTTTTTATCCTAGTTTCGATGCCCTCTCAAATCCGTAATCTCACTGAGACAATATCCATGGCTTTCACCATAATGCAATTCAATTATCCTTTGTAACCCATATTTACCGCTTACTTTTTATTCAGAGGTTAACTGCTTTTGTATGTAGTCATATTTAATACATTACGCTTTTACGCTTAAAACTGCATTTAATAAACGCTTCTTTATTCTTACTAGCTGGATGGAATGACAGAATAGAAGGAACCTACCAGGTTACAATACTTGCACGTAATTATTTTTCGGAAGAGGAGCTAGTAAAAACGAACAGCTCATTTGCATTAACATGGACAGTCGTACTTGTCAATAGCACGCACACAGATGTTACTTTTACATATCGTGATATTAAACAAAGAATACGATATTTACTTTACCAATAGATCGAGAATAAGTTCTCAAATTTAATTATAGACCGCTTTGAATCCGAATTTATAGACAAATTTGAATCTGAATTATAGAGATTTTAATCTGAATTTATAGACAGATGTGAATTTGAATTTATAGACATACTTGAATTTGAATTTATAGAAAAATTTGAATCTGAATTTATAGACAAATTTGAATTTGAATGTATGGACAGATTTAAATCTGTATTTATAGACACATTTGAATCTGAATTTATAGACATATTTGAATTTGAATTTATAGACAGATTTGAATCTGAATTTATAGACATATTTGAATTTGAATTTATAGACATATTTGAATTTGAATTTATAGACATATTTAAATCTGAATTTATAGACATATTTGAATCTGAATTTATAGACAGATTTTAATTTGAATTTATAGACATATTTTAATTCGAATTTATAGACATATTTAAATCTGAATTTATAGACATATTTGAATCCGAATTTATTTGTTTTCTGGTCTTATTCTTTCTTTAGGTGCGGAATAAGGACGGTGCTATTATTTTAACGATTTTCAAGTTAACATTCAATTCTGATGCTATCTTTTGCTTCTTATAGATTGTGTACCCTTCACATTTTCAGAATGGGTTTCTAAATGATAACGTTTCTATTTCAAACCGATACGTATCCGCCATGTTTACCTTCTTTTTTCTTTGTATAAAATCTTCGGGTATTTAATGAACTAAAACAAATGAAATTAACCACGGTGTAAATTAATAAAAGTTAATATTATTATCATAACTTTGTATGAATCAAACGAATATATCGTTAATAATTGAGAAAAATCAATGCGAGACTAACGTCGTATTTACATTATTGCATTATTGATGCTTTAATTATGATGTAGTGGTCACTATTAAGGCGCAAACATAAATGTGTTGTATAAATCTATCAAACAATTACTAATGGTCAGAGATTCAAGAAAATTTCGATATTTATTGAATTTTTGATTAGTTTATATGTAAAATGTTATTTTCGAAAAATAAAAAGAATAATTTTCATTTGTACCTGATAATTACAATTTTTTCGAAATTTTAACATTACATACGATAACGTTACATTTACTTTTACGTTTAACATGGATTTTTATATATAAATGCAAATAAATTCAATAGGATATTTTAAAAATATCTCATTAAAGTATACTATAATCGATTGAATTGCAAAAAAAAAATCCAGAAAATAATTAATTTATAAAAGATTAAAATGATTTAAATTCCATTTTACCAAATGTTCAGTTAAAACCATAGGATTTTGAGTAAACATTTTCTATTTTTCTAGTCAATTGGATATATTTCCATTATTGATATTTTACGCTATTCTATCAGTCCGTAAATAAACAATGCCTATAAACATTAATGACATCACTGATTCTATAGCGAGCAATGTACATTTCTATTGGCCACGTCCATTCAAATTATACTTAATAATATTTAGTTTTTATTTCACATTTTCCTTTATTACCTTCGATTAGGCTTGGAAACGGATCTTGCGCGTATATAATAATCGACAGACAGTTAACTCCATAATAAATACGAAATCTGCGTGAATTAAAATATCATATTTAAGCGTATTTACGACCGGGCAACGCTAGGCGACCTGCTAGTATCGTATAGAGTAATTTTCCTAAGATGGCCTTACTGCCCCAGACCTTGTTAAAGGTTGTATAATATAAAACGTTACGCCGCAGCTTTGCCAGCCTGTCTAGTATATAATATATACGTTCAGATATCACCGTTAAGATTTATGTACTATTTATCATTAATGAAGTGATAAACAATAACTAAATGGATTAATAATTCAATGAGTTTAACGAAGAACGAGAGGCGTCTAATGAGAAGATAATATTGCTGGTCAGTTTAATCACGATATTTCTTACACACTGGTACTACAGAAGCAATTTTCTAGCTATTATAGAATCAATATTCTGATAAGCATTTCTTGTAGTTTGGAGAGGAAAGGGTATTTGTTATTATTATAGCAGGGATAAGATCAGGCCCATATACTTTCGATATATCAACTTTTTTTTATGGTATTTCGGATATAAGAAGTAGTGAATTTCAGATCATCGATTGCAGTTTTCTATTGGACGGAGTAATTTGTGGATACTAAGGTGGAGTTACCCATTGCTCATTATTCACCACATTATTGTAGTTTGTTCTGGAAACTCGAGTTCCTAATTTCTGAGACTCAATGCGTATTCTGGTCATTTCGCTATACCTACACTTAGCTGCGGAAATTACTGGCTTACAATGGATTTATATGTTTTCATTTGTAGTTGACTTGTCGCCGTTGAATCGGAGAAATGCTTCCTACATGTCCGCAATGCCAGCAGTACATACTGAATTGCACATTTTGAGAGTGTGGTGTTTGGTATAGAATTTTGGCATGAACATATGTGCTTCTTGTGTAATATTTTGGACCCCCGGACATCGTCAAGCAACCTAGTAAGCGATTGTCACTTGTTATTGAATATAAAGATTTATTAGAAAAGGTATTATTAGAATGTTGGAAAATAGGTCCAAAACACGATAGACAGCTTTGTCATTTCAGAAAACAATACTTAATAGCACTTAGTATCAAAAAACGACCTGGAATAGGGTTAGTGACCTGAGTAGTGACGTTACAGAACTAAACAAAAATGAGTTTGATTTATACACGTAGACAAGTTTCGAGTGTAAAGTTTAGAGTTCCATTTTTAGTTTATTTGAGTCAGAGTTATACAGTCTTTGGACACCTAGATGAAGCTATCATGCGCAAGATACAGCCAAATGTAAACATCAACAAGCTCTGCATAACTCCAGAAGGAGATACAGACCGGAATAAAAGACTCATATGAAAAACTATAATTCGCGTCTATTTTCCTTCAAAGAGAAGAAAAGAAACTTAGACGAGCTAACGCTTTCAAAGAGAAGAATTAAAAGCTAATGTGTTAGTTAAGTAGGTATCCCAAAAGAGAACGCTATTTGTCTCGCTAAATAAGTGTCTTCATGCTATCATCGCGTCAGAAACTGTTTGAAATCTTGTACAACTATTCTTCTATACAGTTATTAATGTACACAAGCTTTATATTAGCATGTATACACTCGTACCCACTAGATGATCACAAACATCACAGACAATCACAGATGATATAAGGAAACACACATACACATAAATATATATATATATAAAAATATATATTAAATAGACTTGTTAAATGCATGATATATATATATATATATACATAACTATTTCATGTACTCACGTAAAATTAATATATGAAAGTATAAATTTATGCGTAAACTTTAAGTATTTACTTCAAACGTGCTCAATAAGTAGGTAGAGCTAGTTATTAATTTATAAAATATATATGACGATTAAGCTACACTGAATATTTCGCGTTTCATCCACTCTAGGACTCCTCAAGCTTATCCGCGGAATATTCAGTGTAGCTTAATCGTCATATATATTTTATAACTTACTATATATATATATATATATATACATATATATATATATATATATATATATATATATATATATATCTGTTGTGACCCATTCAGTTAATTGATAGGAATGATCACTGATTTAATCGTGGTCAGCACGTAAGTAATATATCGTTGTTTTGAGCAAGAACCCTTTTGCTTGAGGTCTAAATTTTCGGTGATATTCACCATTATCACAAGATGATCATGTGAAATACGGGCACCCGTCCTACAAGCCTCGGGCAGTGTACTTAAGAATAGATCGATAGGCTTTCTCATTCTCGTGATCTAAAGAAAAATGTCAAAAGGATTTGCAATATAGAAAATTAAGCGAGTTCATACGTGCTCTATCCTGCTTGCGAAACTAAACTAATTATTGCGGTGAACATTAAAATTTGCAAACACATAGATTTTGTCATTCGAATCTAAGAGGAGTAGTGTATTTATGCTATTAGAGACATAATCGAACAACGTTTAGTCCGGGGACACAGGAAAACAGCAAAAGACATATAAGTATCTAAAGATGTGTTAAGAACAGTAGCTCAAATATAAGTAACTAATGCTGTGTTGTAAAGTTTGTCTAAAGCACATGTAGAACTGGTCTTCAGATTCTAGACTGTGTTCTTTTGTGAAGAGGTTTCTGTTACGAATATACCCTCCGAGCACGTGCATATGTTTGTCAAAGTCTTTACATGAATGGCAATTTATTATAATCAAATGCAACCCCCTTTCAAGAAAAAGCCACCGAAAATAATTTAGAACAAAAAACAATATCATTTTCAGGTCTAGTATTCTAATAATAATATTTAAAAGAAGAAGGAAAAGAATTAATCCGATGCTAACATTCATTTTACCCCTACAACCCTACCTCACCGTCTTCTCATGGACATTGCAGAATCTAGCTTAATTTATAAGCATTTATAAACCCAAATTGTCCATTTTGATTTAAGGTAAAATTTAACTAATAACGCAAAAATGAAAGATTATGAAACTAATTTAATATATAAGAAGGCGTGAACTCATCCTCATTAAATCACAACAAACTATAATTAATAACATGACGTATGAAACCAGTAAGACTATTTAAAACGATTAACATAATACAATTTATTATGACACTTATTCTTGTGTTCTAGAAGTAAAATCAAAATTAATAACGTCTTTCCTGGAATTGCATTGGTTTGTTTTATTCATGTCTGAATCAATTCATTAAATTCTCACTTTTTCCTAGTATTTTTGTTCATGTTTTTTTACACTCGCAGATTATTCGAAAAAGAATTTAAAAATTTCATATGAAAGATACACTATTTTTTGTGATTTTTGAACAAAATGATAATAAAAAAATAAGAGAATAAAAAAATATAATCACTCAGCAGAATTCAGTTGTTTAGCAATGTTTGTCTCAATGAAAAAATGTTGCCTAAATACATACGCACACACACGCACACACACTTTATATATATATACATATATATATATATATATATATTATTTTTATTTCCGTCCCTCTCTCTCTATATATATATATGATGTGTTAGGGAATTCGTTCCCTGTATTCAAGATGGTCTATATAATAAAAAAAGTAGTTATAGCTCTAGTTTCTTACATTATTAAGCTATAAAAAACTTTGTATTATCAAAACTTATATTAAAAATATAAACACATACATAAACACACACATTTGTACATACACACACACGCGCGCGCGTGTGTGTGTGTGTGTGTGTGTGTGTGTGTGTGTGTGTGTGTGTGTGTGTGTGTGTGTGTGTGTGTGTGTGTGTTCGCTTAATTATTCAAGTTTTGCAGTTTTAAATTTTTTTGACACAAACAGACGAACGGATGGAAACCATTCACTTATATATGAAATAATAGAAAAATTTTAACGCGTACATATATGCATAGAAGACGACCGTTGTATACCTTGATTTTACTCGTTTTTTTTTTTGTTTTGTTTTGTTTTATGGTTTTGTTTTGTTTTTTTTTCGTTTTAATTAATCGTTTCTCACTAATCGAAAAAGGAGAAAATATGGCTTGGAGTAAATAATATTTCCCCCAAATTTGTTGTTTATTTATTTATTTTTCTAAAGGCCAGAGTTCTCTTCTTACTGCCAGCAAAGATGGTCCTTGATATTATCCGAACAATAAGCAGAGAAATTCATTGAAACTCAATTCGCGCTCCTTACATAATTAAATCTGAAGGAAAAGAAACAGAAATTATGGTTTCATTTTGCGCTGCCAACATCAGTTATATTATGTTCAGAATATACAATTGTGAAATTAATGTTAATCTTTTATTCTTTTTTGTGTTTTAGAGGCGTATTATTCCTAATCTTGGTATTCCCGCCCAAAATCTGATTAAAACCTTTCACTAAAGGGAATAAGATCTATTTTATTATTTTTATTCCTATCCTTATAGATGCGTTCGCGCGTCTTTATAACGTTATATTCTGTTGGTCAGTCTGTCACGGTGACACATGAAATAGGTTTTGCATCTTTAAATCAGCTAATTGAATTTACGTACTTTATTTTGAAAAGTAAGCTTGCCAGTCGTTCGGTCTTTTTAAGGATGAAATGCAATTTGGTTGTATGCAAAAGCGAGTTATCACTGACATTGGATTTATCCTAACACACATACAATAGAAGTATCTTGGTGAAAAGAAGAACCTGTATTGTTTTACATTTTTTCACCTCAAACAAGACATATTGCCACTGATATGTAAAGAGCAACTATTTATAATGATGTATAACGGAGGACTGCTGAAAATTGAGCAGCGAGATGTCTGTTAACATTACATTTGAACTTGTTCAGGTTAGTACAATTCGGAAATTACGAAGCCGGAAGGAAATTCTAAAGTCTGGCACTCCGAGATAAGAAACTATTAAAGACCTTCCGGCATCTAAGGATGTCACGCGTAAAGAGGTGGGATTTTGCTGCTATTCGAATTAGTCGGGCGTATTTCCATCGAGGAGGCAGAAGTGCTACGCGTTGTTAAAGAAAGCTTTTAACAGAATGCCAAGATATATTTTCAGTGAAATTTGCATAAATTAGAATCAGGCGATTACGTGGTGAATATTATCGAAGTAATATACGGAAATATTCCAAGCTGATGACCTTTGGTTCAGTATTTGCTCTTATCACTCAGCAGCTTTAATGAGCAAATTGTAATTTAATAACTGTCCTTTAGTCGGTTATGCTTACTTAGCATGTTTTCCGGTCTGTAACACTTCAATGTTTAAATATCCTCTCATATTATTCATCATCATTAAACCGACAAGCTATCAGTCTCATTAACCTCTTGGGCCGCATTTGATTGCAATAGAATGAGATTAGAAATTGAACTTTGTAATTCTTTCGTCCCATTTTATTTTTCAATTTTTACATTTCATGGTAGACGTTTCTGACAAAAGGGAAGCGTTGCTCTTTCATGAGTCGGAATATATCCATCTAACACTTATTCGTTGGCTAGTATTTTGGACAAAGTGATATTTATTTAGCCTCTTACATCAAGTTACTTAATGCCTTGTCTAGAGCTATCTCCATTAAAGACAGGTAACCTATAAAAATCATTAGAAGAGTTATTTCGTTTAAAAATTTACCCTTTATGACCTATTTAAACTAATTCATTCAGTCGTAAATAAATAAATAAATAAATATATCAGTATAAATAAGATGAGAATTGATTCAAAAACGCCTTGTACGTATTAGTTCAATATGTGGGTAGAGTCCAGATATCTACATTCAGTATGCTTCCATCTGTCTCAGAGAGTAGAGAAATTCGCTTGTTGTCATAAACACTTTTTCAAGTACTATGGATAATAATCAAAGTAAGTTTATGAAATGTAAACTTTCTCAGTGGTAGAAATAAATGCGTTTTAACCATCGACATTATAATTCAGGCCATAGGATTAAATATCGACGAAAAGACCGAAATGTCAGTATTAAATACACCACAACAAATCGATATCTTCAGAATCTTACTCCATTTGTTCTATCTGGGCATCCAGTAGTATCTTATTCACCATCATAAAACTATCTAACAATCATTTGTTGGCTATTTTTTTAACTTCAAGTGGTATTTGTTTAGCCTCTCACATCAAGTGGCTTCATGTCTTGTTTAGAGCTATTTCCATTAAAAAACAGGTGGCCCATAAAACAGTTTGAAGAGGTATTTCGTTTCGGAATTAAAAGAAAAGACTGAAACGTCAGTATCAGTAATACCACAAGAAATTAACATCATCAGCATCTTATTCTATTTTTTTTTTTACTTCATCTGAACATCTAGTTATATTGTATCTATCATAATAATACAATAAGTAACGGTATGAACCCGCAATATTAATCCAACTGTCAGGGAATTAGCAAATTGCATTCAATGAATCGTACAAAATAGCTTGTTAACAAGAGTTATTATTCTTGTATATAGTTGGTTTGTCACGCTTAGGTTTGGAATAGAATTTTAAGAAGCATTCGGGCATATTTTTAATTTACGATGGGCGTTCCAAATGTAATGCATCCTATTTTTTATTCCGTCCGAATAAATCAGATTGGATTTCAAATTGAAGTGTTATGATGACTGAATGTTTGCATTCATGACCTGAAAGTTAAATTTCTCTGTTACATTGTGAGACTAAGAAAGCAAACTCAGACATGGACGTAGGTCGGAAGCAGAGATACTACATTGGATTCCAGGCGAAAGTGCATTAAGAATCGTAGTGACTTTGTAGTAAAATAAATTCTGGAACACAAAGGGTTGACTGTTGGAATAATACCACGCCCGTGTTTGTAGTTCTTCAACATTTTGTTAAAAAAATTAGAGCCTTTTCTTTTGGAATTAACATTGTATATTATAAATGTCTTTATTTCTAAAAAATATTATTGGCCACAAAAATATTATTGGACACATATGTGCAGAAATGTTTCAGTTGCGATTTCTTTCGAAATACAACATCTTCAGATCAAAGTCTCACAGATTTATCGTAAGATTTCGGCCTAAGGATGTTACATTGCAACTGACACATGTTTTCAAAAATATGGCAAATAATGTTTGTATAAATAAAAGAATTTATGCTATAATAATGTTCTAGGTGTTAGTGTTTGTAAACACTGGAATTAAATTGGATAAATTTATCTAAGAAACTCTCTCTCTCTCTCTCTCTCTCTATATATATATATATATATATATATATATATATATATATATAGAGAGAGAGAGAGAGAGAGAGAGAGAGAGAGATGAAGAGAGAGACATAGATAGCTAGATGGATAGAGAAAGGGAGAGAGAGCTATGAAAAAGCAACAAACCATTTTTAAAATTATACGAAACATTAATGAACATACGTATAACCGGATTTGTTCATTTTTCCTTGCTCCATCACGTCGAAACATTATTTACTTTGTTCTCTACTAGGCTGGGTGCCTGGATGTTTGTAGGTTTGTGTTAAGCAAAAAAAAAAAAAATTTTAAGGTATAGTAGGCAGGCAGGCTTGAACCCGTGATGCGAAGACGGAAAAGAAAATGGAGGTGTGCGTAAGTGTGTTGCTTTAGAAAAAGAAAAAACGAAAATTGCAAGCACAAAAAAAAGTTGTAGTAGGCAGCTAGGTTCGAACCCGTAACTAAAGAAGGAAAAGATAGTAAAAAAAAAAGTGACGCGTTATTTGTTGCGCTGATCGCCAAACCGGAAGTGACATAGGTTTAAATTAAAACTAGACAATTGAATATAGGTGATGACTTTCGAAAATATCGGCGAAAAAAGCGACCCCTCCTTGTAGAAAAGGGCCCAGTGGAGAGTGAAGGAATATGTTTTATGTCAATTTTTCGATATTTGTCGTCTGAAAGGTCGAGTTTAAGAATTATAGCGATCTCGTGAAACTCCGTCGCCCATGTCGAAAATATTTGCAAGACATACATATATACACACATTTAAACTGACCGATGAGGTTTATATTATTGATTAGCCTGGGTGCCCGGCGTTGCTCGTGTGTTTGTAGGTGTATTTTGAGCAAAAAAAAAAGTTGTAGTAAGCAGGCAGGCTCGAACCTGTGATGCGAAGGCGGAAAAGAAAGTGGCGTTATGAGTAATGATGTTTGTTGAGCAAAACAAAAAACAAGAATAGGAAAATTGCGAGAGGAAAAAAAATAGTGTTAGTAGGCAGGCAAGCTTGAACCCGTAACGCGAAGGAGGAAAAGAATGTGAAAAAAGGAAACGCGTAAGCTGTTGCGCCGATCGCCAAACCGGGAGTGACATAAGTTTTAATTAAGGCTAGACAAGCCATGACTTTCGAAAATATCGGCGAAGAAAGCAAGCTCTCCCTGTAGAAAAGTGAGGGTGAAGGAATTAATGTTTTTGGCCAATTTTTCGATATTTGTCGTCTGAAGTGTTGAGCTTAGAAAATGATACCGACCTCGTTAAGATCCGTCGCCTCTGTCGAAAGTTTTTGCGAGATATACATACATACATACATACGTTTAAATAGACAGGTGAGATTTATATTATACACTAGCCACAGTGTCCGGCGTTTCCCGGGTGTTTGGAGGTGTGTGTTGAGCAAAAAAAAATAGTGGTCGTAGAAAGATAGGCTCGAACCCGTACTGCGAAATGAGGAAAAGAGTGGGAAAAAAGTGACGTTTTTGCTGTTGCGCCCATCGCCAAACCGGAAGTGTTGTAGGCTTAAATGTAGGCTAGTCAATCGGAAAGAGGGGATAACTTTCGAAAATATCGGCGGAAAACCGACTCCTCCCTGTAGAAAAAAGCCCAGTTGTTTCATTATAGAATATGAGAATGGCAGGTTTCAGCCAATCAGAAAGAGCGGACCGGATAGGGATTCGAAAATCAGAAAGAATATGTTACCTCTAAGTATTTCTTAGAATTGTTACAGAGGGTGTAATCACACTATAAAATATAGACTTGAACCCTGTGACAACTGGTAGTGGTGAGAGCACTAAATATTGAGAGATAAAAATAAGAACTTCTTCCTTTGTATAAATATATATATATATATATATATATGTGTGTGTGTATGTGTGTGTGTATTTCTGTTGAAATATAATATATACCAATCTTTATGTAAGAAGCTCGATGTAATTGACTATATATATATATATATATATATATATATATGTTTTTTGTGGTACAAAATTTTATTGCAGTTTTTGAAAAGGATAAGTGGAGTCAGAGGGTTGGTATTAAATTTAACAAGAGCTTGGCGAACATGCTTAGAGATTACACTCTCAGGGAAGCCATTTTTCGCTAGAATATTAGTTATCTTCTTCAATTCATTATCAAGTTTGCTGGTCGAGCAAATCATGAGGGCACGGTAGACCAGAGTCTTGACCCAACTGATGTTTCTCCTGGTAGGGGAAAAAGAATCCCAACTTATATACAGGCCTGTAAATGTCGGTTTTCTGTATATAGTTGTAGTAAACCGATTCTCTGTCCTTTCTACAAGGACATCCAAAAAGGGTAAAGAGTCATTTTGCTCTTCCTCTATAGTGAATTTGAGTGCAGAATGAAGACTATTCAAATTCAGGAAAAAAATTGCTTACTTCTTTGCGAGATTTGAAGATGACAAAAGTGTCATCCACATACCGCCAATAACGGAAAGACCTAGAGACCCGAGTGAAGAGTAATGACTCCTAAAAGCCTAGGAAAATATTGGCTAAGATAGGATCCGTCAACCTGCTGATACATTACATAATTAAAGCTTGCGAAAAATGGCTTCCCTGAGGGTGTAATCTCTAAGCATGCTCGCCAAGATCTTGTTAAATTTAATACCAACCCTTCTTTTGGTCCGGCTAAGTGTCCAGTTTATCTGAAACTCCCTTATGTTGGTTCTATCAGTAAAGTGTTTATAGATAAAATTACCTTGGTTGTATCGCACTGTTTCTATGCGGTGCAGCCTCGTGTGGTGTTCGACACTAAAACTGCCTTCACAGCTTTTAAGCAAGATACACTTCCCACACTACAAAAACATTTAGTTGTATATCGATTTAAATGTCAGTGTGATGCTGACTATGTGAGTCGTACGTTTCAACGGCTGGGAGTCAGATTGGCACAGCATGTCCCTGCATGTTTTCGAAAGTCCAGAGAGTCTAGAATAAACACATTGTTGAACACTTCCGGGCATTTACGGAGCACATCCGGGCGCTCACCTATTCATGGGTCATCAATTGGTGCGCACTTGTATGACAATAAAACATGTGGTGAAGCGTATTCGGATTGCTGTTTTCGCATTGTACACAAGGCCCGTTCCAAACAACATCTCAATATTTTGGAGGCCGTAACTGTACTAATGCGCAAATCATCGCTCTATAGGTAAAAGGAGCTGTCGCATAAATTAGACCTATTTAAAGAGCTCTGATTTACCGGGAAGAAAAAATGCCTGCATTGCATAATTATTTCTTGTTTCTGCACTTATTTGCAGGCAAGTTAACGTTTTTAATTTTGGTTCTAAAATATGGACGGTATATCACAGGTTATTCATTCATTTAATTCACCCCGTGTAGTTTTTTTTCACCCCTCTCTTCGCCTCCATTTTTTAATTGTGTAAATTGTTATATTTTAATCGCTGCTGACGTGATCTCTTGACAAGGGTCGGACGAAAGGTACCTCGAGGTTCTATTTTTTTTTATTTTAGTCGAATAGTCTTTTAGTGTCTATTTTCTCTCCCGCATCGATCTTCCCCAAATTCTAATGACTCCACTTATCCTTTTAAAAACTGTAAGATATATATATATATATATATATATATATATATATATATATATATATATATATATATATATATATATATATGGCACAATCACGTTGACATGCCGGCTCTCGCCAGATCACCGAGGTTAAGCAAGGTCCAGTACCAGATGGGTGACAATTTGGTAAGGCTATACGCTGTATGTACATACTGAGTCACAGAAACTTCCAGGTTGGTATCTGGAGGCGTATTAATTTACTGAGACAGATGCACCCCAGTCTTCGTTAAAACATGCATCTAGAGAAAGAAACTCTGATGTAAAAAAAATGCGGTCTTCTGTGTACCTTGTCCGGAGACAGTTATCTGCGCGCACACACACACAGACACACACACACACATACACACATACACACAGGCGCATACACATACATATATATATATATGCGTATATGTATCTACACATACATATATGTATGCATAACTTCATCCAGATCGGTTGTTATGGCTATTTGTATACGAATAATCAACATAATTATCAATAAAAAGAATTATTATTTTCCATTATCATCATTACCGTAGTAACTAACGTAATGTATTCCCTATTACCTTATTACCTTCTATCTTTAATTATTATTACTGCAGTTATAACAAATGATTATATCTAAGCATTGAGGTTTTAGTAATTATATAAATTTTGATAATACAACTTTTAAGGCTACAAGTAGCAAATAAAAAATTAAAAACTTTAAAAAATAATGAAATAAAAAATAAGTAAATAAATTAATAAAGTAAAGATTGAGAGTGAATGTGTTTGAGGGTGGGTGTAGTGGACGAGGATGTGGGACGGGTAGGAAATGGAAAGAATGTCTTAAATCAGCACTGATGAAATAATACTTTTTTCCTTCGTTTTCTATTTTCTCCCTATCGCCTTTTTCCTTTTTACCTCTTTTCATTTTCTCTTATTTTCTCTTTTTCTTCCTTACGTATCTTTCTTTTTCTACCTTATCTCTTTACAAATCTATGTGGGGTTAATAGTGTTGGAGCGGGGGTGGGCAGGAGGGAACGCTAGACGTGTACTTTTTGACTACCACAAGTTCGGCTCATCTTTAAAGCATTTCATAATGGAATTATTCCGGTTAAATCTTAACCCGTTTTCACGTGGATATTCCAAAAAAGTTTTTAAAATTTGCACTCCACTGCTAATTAACACTATACGCACTAGTATGTTTAGGATTCGACTCCGACATAGATATACTCTCTCTTTCCAGTACTTTACTATCTCCATCTCGACTTTTTACCCCCCCCCCCGCCCCATCTTTTCTATTCTATTCCTATATCTCAAGAGCGACCCTAATCAACACTGCTTTTAGTCTTGTTTATATACATTTTTAAACAACATTTACCGGATCCTTCCGATATAAACTCCCGATGATGTAGATGACCTGATATTTTCATTGCAAAATTTGTTTTAGTATAAGCTGTAACGTCTGAAGATGTCTCTAGTTACTAAAAACTAGCTGGCCGAAACATACTCAGGACTGTGTAGCAACACATTACTGCTTATGTAAAAATAAAAATTTATATACATATATATGCGTGTGTATATAAGTTAGTACAAAAGGTGTCTTATTTTAATGGTATCACATACGTTTACTTTTAAGTTAAAAGGAAGCATTTCTTTTTGGACGACCCTCTAATTATAACGCTGTTGTCCTTCGATGCCGGAAAACCTTCAACATTAATAACTTCCCCCTTCTGACTCTTAAACTTTGGAATTCCCTCCGTGTTTCCCGCTTCCCTGGCTGTACTTATATGTTGAAGTTTAAATGTGAACACACATCTCGCTGCTAAATTCCCTACAGTTCTGTTAGCCACGACCTTAAATAGTAACCCAAGTTGCAATATACCTAGTTTGGGGTGAAAAAGAGTAAACAAATTTCTATAAGAGATATCTCACTTTCCTCTACCCATGCGTCGGATTGTAACACTTCTTCCTTTTTTTAATTAAGGAGTTACTGCTTATCAAGGTAACTTGAGGACAAAATTTAAAGTTTTATGTCAGATTAATGTTGAAACAAACATCTTAAGAATTGTAGATCGTGGTTGTATTCGTTATTTTTGTTTAAAATAGCATGTTGATTGCAAAATGTGTAGATTTGATAAAAAAAAACATTTAGATTAAATGCAACTAGATATTTTTAAATAATGCTCTGTCGGTTGGTCCATCGTTTTGGCCCTATTCTTTGTTGACAAAGTTCAAATCCGGCTTCCAAATCTAGAAAGCGATGCCCTTTCTTCTTGCCTGCAATGTTTCCCATGGAAGAGGCGTTGCGGGCCTGTATCTGCCCTTTTGTTATTATCAAGGCAAGTGCTCATCTGACCTTTAATGTACGGTCCCTCCTTGCCAAACTTTCACAAAATGAACTAATAGCTAAAACCACTATCAACAGTTACCCCACTCTCTATCCGTGCTTGAATCTAAACGCTGATTCCATGAACAAAGTTTATTTTCTAGAACACCTTGCCTGCGGAACAGAGTTTCGCTGGCGTGCTTTCCAGCTGACTACAATATTGTCGTCTTAAAGTCCAATGTAAACAATTTTTTTTAGCCGACCCTCTAAATAATTCATTTATACAACTATTATTATGTTGTTATGCCAGTGAACACCGTACATTAATTAACCTTTATAATCGGGTTACCTTCGGGCTTTGATAAGTGGTGACTCCCGAGGAACAAAAAAAGAATTGAAATAAGATGCTGATCGTCTATCATGTTTAAATTAAAATAGAATTGTAAGATGTCATCTCTGCACGTTGATCGGTCCTGTTGTTTGTCGTGCTTAAGCTTGAAATAATATTCCCATCACTAAACGCGCAGATTCAATGAGCGCGTCTTAAGTATGGATCTATACCTGCTATTGAATCGTATCATTCGAGAAACTCAATTGAGACGAAAACATCTTTTCTTTCATTCATTGTTTTGTATCCTTCGTACATGTTCTGCGTGATTCTTGGCTTCTTTGTTTCAATCTGCTTTTGTATAATGATGTTCGGCAAATCAGAAGTGAAACCAGAAGAAAAGAAAAGTATCGCAGAACAGTCGAAGTTGAAAATAAAAGGTTTTAGGCAGAAATATTAATTTTCAAGATGGTTTTTACTAGCTGGCAATCATATACACACTAACCCCAGTGAAACCTAGTGCGGTTTACGATTAACATCTGGGCACAATGCATGTATTTCTAATATATGAGTATAGATTACATATACTTACACGATAAGACAAATACATATACTTCGAAATAGATGATCAGTGATAATGCAAATACAAGCAGAGGTTTCTCCAAAATTCCGATTGATGATAGATTTATTCACAAATAAATTTAGTTCCGGCAAAAACAAAGCCGCACTTGTAATTTTTTTAAAAAACTTCAAATTTAAACTAAATTTAATGTAACTGTTAAAACAAGCTATCCCTCATTGATTCGCCTTTTTATCCCCTATAATTTTACCTGTTCATATTTGACTTTTAATTGAAATATTCTAGTGTTCATCTCAATTAAAGAATAAAAAAAACTTCAAATTCAGGAGGCCAAAAGAAAGTCCGCACCAACAAATTCGCTTAAAACCAACTAAAATTATCGCCCCTAAATCAGTTTAAAATACCAACCAACAGACACCAAAGCATCTCTAATCGTAATTGTCGTTGTTCCTGGTTATATAACGTAACATTTAGTACATATGCCACGACTTTCTCAGTGATCGTCAGGAGCTCATTAATCTCCACTTTTCTGGTTTATCCAATCGAGAAATTGACTGCAGATGGAAATGTGATGAGAAAACGGTACGGAAGACTGTGCAAAAGCACCAAAACACCAGCAGTGTTCGTGATGCCCCTAAATTTGATCGTACTAGAGTTACTTCTAACAGGGAAGACAATGCTATCAAGATCCGCAACCCAAGAAAAAGATTTGAAATGGCTCCCCAAATCCAACAACAGGGCAATCTGTTAAAAAGTGCTCTCTTTCTACTGTCAAGAACAGATTAAAGAAATTTGCGAGGATATGTTGCATAACGCAAGCCAATGATTTGTGTAAAGAACAGAAAGCGCCGTCTGAACTTCGTCAGATGCAATGAAGATCATAACTGTTCATATTGGTTAAGAGTGCTTTTTAGCGACGAAAGCAAGTTCAATAGGCTAGGCAATGATGGTAGGCAGTATGTCCGTCGGAGGAAAGACAAAGAATTTAATCCTAGGTTCTCAGTTTCAACGCTGCAAGGTGGTGGAGGTTCAGTTTTGGTGTGAAGTATTATTAGTACCAATGGTCCAGAGCCTATAGTTCGCTTGCAAGGTCGAATTAATTCGACTAAGTACATTAATATGTGACCGAGCATTTTCTACCCTACTTTGGTCGGAATTTGGATGATAATCCAATCTTCATGCAGGATAATGCTCCCATCCACACAGTTGGCAATGTCAAGAGGTTCCTGGAACAGCATGATATTCCGTGTTTGGATTGTCATGCACAATCCCCAGGCCTCAATCCTATCGAAAACGTATGGCATTACAAGAAGCAACAGCTACGCAACGATAAAATTTCAAGCTTGGAAGAACTTTGGACAAAAATTGAAGAAAAGTGTAATGCCCTTTCCCCGGAGTATTGCTGCAGTCTAATTCAAGGAATTCCTAAAAGATCGCAGGCTGTAAAATTACAGAATGGCTATGCTACTAAATATTAACTAGCTCATTATGGTCCTGTTGTATTTGTGTAGCATTAATGTCCTAAAGTTACATTTAAATAACGATTTTCCATTGGCTCCTCAATTTGAAGTTCTTTTTTTAAATTGACGTGAACACTAGAATATTTCAATTAAAAGTCAAATATCAACAGGTAAAATTATCTATATAAATAAAACAGTAGACGTGTGTAAATATCTAACAGGTAAACGCTTAAACTACTGGTCACATAGCACTGAAATTCGAGGAAATTTAATATTTATGCACCAAGTGTGGTTTATAGAATGTATATCGCATAGCAACATTGGCAAATTTACATTGTGTTTTTGTGCGCATGCGCGTCCATTTATTTTTTTCGCAGGCTGAAATGCTCGGTTCTTTTTAATTTCAATCCTAACTGATGACGCCAACTCATGTTTTTATGTTTTTATATAAAAGAAAACGAAAAAAAAACGAAAACGAAATCATACGTACATTTTAATCGCAGTTCGAAATTTGTAAATATGAAAACGACCTATAAATCTTTTTTACGATTTCATATTTACTTAATATCATACATTATTTTAAGGAGGAGGAGGGATGACACACTGAATACGGATAGTGCTTAAAAAACGTTCTTATTTATAAAGCCATTCTTGATATGGTGAGAGGAAGGTATTATTAAAACTATTCTGTACTAAGAATTTATTAAATAAGAAACTGACATGTATCATCTCTATTTTGGTTTAGCATTAAGTATCTGCATCTCAATCCAGTTTCTTGATTAGTTAATTGTAAAGCAAGTGTTGCCTAATCAATAGCTGCACTTTGAAATATTTATTTTTTGAGTAGCACGGATTTTAAAGGTGCTTATACTGTGTAGTATCCATATTAAAAAAATAACAACAATTTATAATGAAATCATGTATTTCGAAAAACTGCGAAGTCATTTTCCGGAAGTGACGTCATGTGTTGATGATGGAGGAGGGGGGACAAGAACCATCATGTTGCTTTAAAAGATACTCTGGAGGCCGCCAGGGATTACCAAACCTTCTTTTTTTAGGTGAGGTTGGGGATGTTGTGAATTAGTGTCTGTTCATTCTGCCAGGCATTACCACCACTTTTTCTATTTATGGAGAAGGGGCCAGTAGATGATTTCGCTGAAATGCTGCGTCAGAACTGATACTACACTTTGATTTTAGCCAAAGGGTCAAGTGATTAGTTTTCTACCAGGCATTACCTTCTTCTAAAAAATACAAAATAACCTACACAACATATATTTTAAGAAGTGGGGATGGGAATATGGAGTAAGTCCCGGAAATGGCTGAAGCAGTTTCATGATCTCAAAATTACTTTATCTAATATATAAAAGCCGAAACAGTCTACGATTTAGACATTACATTGTTTCATGTATGCTTTTAACAGTGGGATGGGGGATATGAAATCAGTCCAGGAAATGACCGAAACCGTTTACGAGTTAAACATTACTATATTTCATTCATATTTTCAATAGCAGCGTGGAAAATATAGTCATCCCGGAAATAGCTGCAGCATTTTACGTTTTAGATATTCATTTATTTAATGTATATTTTTAAACGTAAGGTTAACGTAATAGTTTGTTTAAACAATTGCATTAAATTTAGGTTAAATTTGCAGGGGTTTTTTTAAATTCCAAGTGAGGACTTTCTTTTTGCCTCCTGTAGATATATATACACACACACACACACGCATATAGATATAACTATATATATAACTATATATATATATGTATATATATGTGTGTGTGTGTGTATGTGTGTGTGTGTGTGTACAAAATATATTCATTGACAGATAAGTGTTTTGTTTGTACAAGCACATATACATGTAATCATTAGTCTATATATTATATAGTTATGAGATGAATATACAGGGTTGAACGATAAAGTTTTCACCCTAAAGAAAACACCACTACAGCTTTATTTTAAAACATTGATTTTCTCGACGAATGACCAAACAAAATAGTCCAACGGGTTCAAGTCAAGGGAGGAGAGGGGCAGTGAGAGAAGGGTACAAAGTCGTAGGATTCCTTTTGAAGCCAAGCCTGAGTCTCTTTGGACTTGTGGGCCGACAACGAGTCCTGCTGCCACACCCAGGGCCTGCAAGCGGGCACCTGATTGCACCAAGGAATCACCACACTCAATCACAGCACATCATGAAAAATGGCATGATGTGGCCCCTACACGAAACAACACCAAAGACAATAATCGTAGCCGGAAAATTTGTTTTCATCACTCTGGGCACGTCGCTATAATTCATGGCAATCCAGCGATGCATTTTAAGGGTGCTTGCAAAGGTCTTGTTGTCATAATTTGGATCGGTAGAGAGCATGAGTTGTAAAGCGGCGCATCTCCGATCTAGCTCGTTGAACCTTGTGTTAGTATCAGACATGATAGAAGGCTTCTATTATTCTTGGGATTTGTACACCACTGGCCAACTAGTAGATGGTCTGCAACAAAAAACAAAAGAAATTCGGTTTTTATCAAAAGGAAATGGAATCATATCCTCTTTTCTGTGGCGACAATTTTATCGTTCCACCCTATATAAGCATTTACTTACATTCTATCTGTATTAAATATTAGCCACGATTGGATGAAATGTCTTTATAATGTTCTGCTTTTTCTCTTTCATTAATACGTCCGTACATTACGCTTTTGAAAACGTCAACTACAATTTTTGAAGGCTGAAGTGCTTCACAAAAGGCCAAACTCGCGATATTTTGCTTTTAAAAGACTTATTTGGCATCCCTGAACAAGACTATGAAAGTGATCTCTCTTTGATGTAACCTCGTTTTCGAATATCATTATATTATTATTATTATAATATCATTTTGTTAGAATATGAGCATTGTTGTAACGGTATAAGAAAGGGACTCATAGTAATTTCGATGTGCAGTGATTTTTCAACGAAAAAAGCAGTCAGCGAACGTTACGTAAAAAAGGGGAACATTCGAAAAGAAACAGACCAAAAATATAAATATTTTTTTGGTAAGATGTGCTGGACTAGATGAAATATTGTCTTTTATAATATTAATTTATTTTTTATATTGAACTAAGTAGCACATTATTACTTTATTATATTTATTAGTATTTATTAATTACCTCATTTAGTTCAGTTCTATATTTAAAATACAATGAATTTGTACAAATGTTAATACACTTATATTTGCTGCGTGTTATTTTTCTGTCGAAAAATTATATTGTTCACTATCCTGCAAAATATCAACGTTATGAAAACATATTTCCACAGATCCTGCTAGTTCGTACAAATAAGGAAATACTTTATATAAGTTATTTTAATTAAGGTGGACGAAAGAAAACTATAATCGTAAAATATAATCCTCCCTCTTCCCTTTCCTTACGCCTTCGTAAGTAATAATAATATAATCTCGTTTCAGAGCAATGTGAGATCGTAGAATTTCAAAATATGTAATTTAATTTGTCAATTTAATTTTTATTCAATCCTATGGACAATTTATATTTGTATTTAATGCTTTATTATGAACAAAGACACTAAGTTTTAATGTTTGAAAAGCACGTTAATTTAATGAACACATAGAAGACAATATTTGTAATAAGTAAAATATAATTATTAAGTACACAGGCGACACGGAAGGCCGCTCGTATCATTGATTTAAAACAATATCATGATTACGTGTATAATTAGTTTGCGCAGTTTATATATATATATATATATATATATATATATATATATATATATATATACTCTATTTTATTTTTTAATGTCATTTTCACCCTAAAAAAGGCACATTGCCACTTTGATGTAGGGGGCTACTATGAGGGACATAAGCATCAGGGGTACTATGTAGGGAGTTAGGTAGCAATATGTCGGTTCACGTTACACTTGAATTTCTGCATGTCAGTACAGTTGGGGAAGCAGGGGCCCGGAAGGGAATTCCAAAGTCTAGCGGTTCTGGGGAAGAAGCTACTGGAGTAGAAGGCTCTCTTACATCTAGGTATCTCTACTGTGAAAGGTGGGATTACTCTCAATGTAATTGTTCCAACTCATGTTTCCTGTGAACGTTAGGCTGAGGAGTTTTAGATAAAGATTCATTGGGCATAGCTATTGGTGGTAGAGAACGTTTCTTGTAATTATTGATGGAAACAAGTTTAGTCTTGGCAGCATTGAATGTGACCATCCGTTTTTGTCCTCATTCCACTACAAGTCGGAGATCATCCTCTAGTGTTTCTGTCATTTCTTTTGATATGTGTTCATTTGTTTTCCTGTTGTGTCTGTTATAGTGCGTGGTGTCATCAGCATATATACCCATCTCACAGACAATTTTGTCAATTTTGTCATGGAGGTCATTTAGGAATATTAGGAATAATAGTGGTCCAAGGATAGATCCTTGAGGCACTCCCGTATTTATACTATATTGGTTGGATGTACGACATCGAGAACAACCTGGATTTTTCTCTTATTTAAGAAGGATTTAATTATGTCATGTATTCTTCCAGTGATACCATATGATCTGATTTTCCTGAGAAGACCTTCATGCTATACACTGTCAAAAGTCTTAGATATATCTAGAGCTACCGCTCTACCCTCTCCCACTTTGTCGAGTGAATGGCATATACGCTCTGAGATTACAGCTAGGATGTCTGCTGTGGAACGGGATTGCCTAAATCCATATTGTTGGTCAGTCAGAAGTTTAGCATCTGTAAGGTGGTGGACTAGAGCTTGGTAATTTATCTTTCGCCAGAATTCTTTAAAACTTGTACTACAGAAGCAGTTTGTCAGCAGGCAGGAAAGCAAGATTCATTAAGGCATTTGTTGTAAAGTTTGGAGAGAACTGGAACTACTTTGGTGCAGCACTTTTTAATAGCACAGCCCGGATTAGATCAGGTCCACATGCTTTTGCAGTGTCAAGATTTCTTATGATAGCATGCACATGAGCAGGGGTGATTTTCAGGTCGTCTAGAGTGGCGTCTGTTCGCAAAAGAAAGTCAGAGAGGGGGTGGTTAGCAGGGTCCAGTGTGGAGTTAAGCAGGGTCCAGTCTGATCCAGTGTGGAGTTAAGTTAATGTATATGTATTAAATTTATAAGCGGCTGGCGCAATTTCGATTGAGAATAAACGAAAATTTTCTTCAGTTTAACAATAATCAGGTCAGAAAAATAACTTTAAAATAGTCACGTTGCATTCGTTTAGAAAACTTGGTCTCAAATGTGTATTTGTTTTTTTCTTTCTCTGTGTGTGTATCTCTTATCTATATAAGTTTAAAATAGATTTTATGATGTCAACAAATACTTTTGTTATTAACCATAAATGTAAAAGAAAATTAATACCGAAAACAAATTAGATAAAAATCACTGTAACTCAGTTTTGTTCATTTTTTTCTTTCGCTATTTTCTTAATATTTTAGAAGTATGTTTAATATCCTGTTAAATAGATGGAAATCATAGGCTCTTAATATCGCATGTGTTAAACAAATACGGAATGATAAAAAGCAGTAGGGATTCATACCACAAAGACTTTAATGTGTTATTATTGATGCAATTGTTCAACAGCATTTTACTCTTTTCGTATATGTTTCACAAATCGATTTTACAACGAAAAAAAATCAAAGCGCATAATCGTTATTGGACATATATAGAAATAATAGCTACGAGGAAATGAAGACAACAAATTGGAAAGAATAAAATATCTTTATTAAGTAAATAACAGTTGTTGAATTTGGATCTATGCCATTACACGTATATTTTTAATCAGGGAAAAATCACACACATTGCAAAACGAGAAGAACGCCAGAATCAAAACCCGCAGTAAACGGTGTCCGGTCAAAATTTGTTCCTGACTTCTTGTTTTGTGTTGCTTACTTTTGAATAATTAACAATGGCCACTCTCTCACGCGCCATGTTAAGAATGGCTTTCCAAAAATATTCTATTCTGAAGTTTACTGACCAGGTTTAAATATCGAAAAATTCTATAAAACCAGTTTTTCATACTTATAGCTAATTTCTCCCTTATAAAAATCTTACCCAAGTATAAAATCAAAAATGTAATTATTTTTCCTCCTTTTACCATTCAACCAGTTAAACATCATTATACAATAGTTTAATTGTATCGCATAAACATTATATCATTAAATTATACAATAGTTCAATTGTATCACATAAACATTATATCATTACATTATACAATAGTTCAATTGTATCACATAAACATTATATCATTACAT
The DNA here is from genome assembly GCF_053919585.1 of Euprymna scolopes. Lineage (NCBI taxonomy): Eukaryota > Metazoa > Mollusca > Cephalopoda > Sepiida > Sepiolidae > Euprymna > Euprymna scolopes. The sequence continues at coordinate 21,352,929 of NC_136488.1, forward strand.
TATGCAATAGTTCAATTATATCACATAAACATTATATCATTACATTATACTCATTTACAATAAATATAATTGAAAATATATCTAATATTAATAATATAAATAAAAAAGAATTTAATACGCCTTAACTTTTTAATTTTTATTTTTTATTGCTCCACAATTTCTTTTTAACCACAACTCCCCCCCCACTCATTTATGCTGACGAGAAGACGATATGCAGAAATATTTTACATTATTTCTCGATGGTTTTATTTGTAATTATTGACTGAATAAAACGATATGGTTTCTGAAATGATCGTACATATTTAATTTTGATTTTGTTATGTTTCTCATGATGAAACTTGATTGATAATTTCACAATTAATTTTTCACCCTTTCTAATGCTATATATATATATATATATATATATATATATATATAAGGAGATGCAATATTTTATGTCATTGTTTGCATAAATAATTATAAATATAAGTAGTAAGTTATAAAAATATATTTACAGTAATGAAACTACACATAGGGCACTGCATATCAACCTCGCAGGGAATCGTCGGGCTAAAAGCCATAGAATTTGTATCAAAGAGCTTCTTTATATGTACACGTACTGTTTAGTCGATCAAGGTAAGCAATAAGATTCATCGTAATTCCATCTCTCAGGTTAATGTTTTATTTGACTTTAAATATGTATAATTAGAGGTATTTCTTGTACTTACATCGATAGAAAATTCTACTTTTCTATTTAGAATTATTAATCATTATAAAACCGAACATAATTTAATTAAATGTTCATGTTTGTATGGCTTCTTATTGAATAATTGTTTTCTAATTAGCAATTACGCTTAGTTCTATTATGCATATTTTCTACATTATGCACTATTGAATAGCATGTGAGATGAAAAGATTCTAACACACGCAAATGTATTTATATATCTATGGCACGCAAGTCATATAATTTAAATATAACTGTTGGGATCATATATAATATTAAAGCGAATATGTGTGTTTGTGTGTGTGCATTTTTTATGTATATACGGCAAACGTTTTTTTTGGAAGGGGGTAACGCTTGGTGAGGTCACCCATTCTTAAAACTTTTTATATATTGTCTAGATGAAAACATCTATGGAGTACGAAACGAGGGCGCGTGTATCTTTAATTTGGGCGATTTTTACAGGCTATTTTCGCGATATGTCTTGGTCTACGCGTGTTTGTTTGGCTTTTTAGTATATAAACGAAACTGAATCCGTAGAAAAGGCACACGCCCTGACACTTGTGTTGGAGGTCCATAAAAGCAATGAGGTTTTATCAATGCGGGAGAACCCCCTTATATCAGACAATTGCTATTTATTTTGGACACTTCCCTTTAAATGGGTTTCCCCACCATCTGGAAAAAAAACGTAGAAACTTGCTTTCAGCCCAAGTTAATTTAATTCCCGTGTGGCGTGATGTTTGAACTCATTAAATTAACGCACCTGTAAGTTTTTAATCATTAAATTAAAACGCTTTCCATTCCTCTCCATTCGTGGCCGAGCGGGTAAGTAACAGTCTTTTTTGCCCTTCGCGTCAAGGCTTGGGGTTCGACCCTACCTTCCTACCAAAACTTTTCTTTTTCTTTTACATCTCCAAAACATTCGGAAAACGCCGGACAGACCCGTTAGTCTCTCTCTCTCTCTCTTTCTCTCTCTCTCTCTTTCTCTCTCTCTCTCTCTCTCTCTCTCTCTCTCTATATATATATATATATATATATATATATATATATATATATGAAAGGCGAAACGGGCGCGCGCATTTTTGTATGTCCAAGAAAGGCTTTTTTCGGGGTGGGGTTCTCCGGGAGGGGTACTATTTCTTACAACTGTTTATATACCCCCTAGATCATAATATGTACGATTTGCGAAAGGACGTCGTGTCTAGATGTATTTTGACCGACTTTTATAAAATTTGCGCTATTCCGTTGTGTCGCGTGCTTGTTCGGCTTTTTAGTATAAATAAAGTGAAACTGATGACGTGAAGGCAATTCCCCAGCCTTTCTGGCGGCAACGTCCAGAAACCAAATCAGCTTTGATCAATGCGGTGAAAATCGTCATATTAGAAATTGCTTTTCATTTGGACATCCCCATTTTTTATGGGGAGCTGGTTTTTCTCCAAACCTAATATCTTGGGGAAACAAAACCAGAAAAAAAAAACTGCCTCGCAGCCAAACTTTACTGCGGGATTGATGTTTGGCGTCATTAAATTTACGCACCTGTCAATTCACTTTTTAATCATTAAATATCATGAACTTACGTAAATCATCACGCTTGTATCTTCGCTTTCGCCTTAAGGTTTCGGGTTCGAGCCTACCTCCTTCCTCAACGTTTTTTCCAAACGCTGGGCACCCCCGCTAAGAAGTTTTAACATCTTTCATTTTGCATCACGTTCGTTTATTTTTCCATCTCGTTCGCTGTTTTTGTTTTGTTGTTTGTGTTCTTCCGATTTTTTAAAAAAGTTTTTGTTTTTTTTAATACTATTTAAACAGGGTTATTACTTCGCTTTGTTTTGATTTATCCCCCACACACCTCTAAACACTCGGATAACGCCGGGCACTCCCGCTAGTCATTATATATTGGGTAATAATCAATAGAGAATTTATTATATAATAATCAGTAATAGGAAACTTGTATGAATCAAAATATAATATTTATACATATTTTGCAACCGGTGAACAATAGGTTACCTGCTAGTATATAAATATACTATTTATGATTTCATTTATTTTCATTAATATCATCATATTCGGTTTGATGCCCTTTTTACATGCTGGCATGTGTTGGAAGTCTTTTAGGAATCAACTTCCAAATAAACCTATCTCTTGATGTTGATACTTATAGATCATTCTTTCCCTGAACCCCATTCTTATCATTTTCCTTTATATTTTCCTTGATCTTGCCCTATGAACCGAACCTGTTACTTCATTTTTATCATATACCAAATCTACTGAGCTGCACTCATCTCTCTAATACTGTCAAACGGTTATCTTTCTTTGAGATCATCACCACTGGCGTTGTCTTTAAGACATCTATTAAGCATCCATTGTATCATTTTATACCATTATTTTTCACGCAGCTATCGTCTTCGATTCCATACATCATCACACTGCTAACATATACCAGATAAAATCTAACTTTAATCAAATCTTGTAACACTCTGTTAAGTTAGTGATGATAGAAGTTCTACACATTCTCGGAAATATATTAACACGTACTCCTTGCTATAAGCTCACAATAATGACAGAAATACCTCACAAGAATGACAAAAATTCTGAACAACGCAATAGCTTCGCCATCTAAGTATATTTCTTCACATCTGAGTTCTCGCCAGTGTCATTTTGCCTTACAATAGTTCACACAAATTGGTTATCATCTCAACAATATTACTAATTTCATTGTACTTTTTGCGGAGTCAGTACTTGCAGAAAACACAGAAAGTGATATTTTAAGTTTATATTATTTCCAGCATTTAATTCAAAAGTGTTAAATACATGTATAGAGCTTATTATTAGTCGTGTTAATATGTAATTACGGTAAGTAAACTTCAGTGAAACATTTTTATTGTATTTTCGAGAGGAATTTTTAGGATAATTATCCACTGCTTAACATGATCTTGAAGCTCCAACTGTCGTTTGGGCGGTCGGGTTTCGATCCTGGGTTGAGGTAGTTACTTGTCTAGTCGCACCACTGATAAGCTGTGAAACAGCAAAAGAGTACTGTATGTGGATGACTATATATTTATATATATATATATGTGTGTGTGTGTGTGTTTGTGTGTATGTATATATATATATAATATATATATATACAAATATATATACACAAATTCATGTATATATATATATATGTAGAGAGAGAGAGAGAGAGAGAGAGAGAGAGAGAGAGAGAGAGAAGGAGAGATGAGGACAGCCAAAGATAGACAGGTAGCAAGCACGATTTGCAAATATACATGGCAATTAAGCTACATAGAATTTCCGGTGTTTCATACACGTCAGAATTTTTCTGGTTATGTTTTCAAGACTTACTATCTAGCTCTACTTATATACTGATAACTGTCGAAGTAAATACTAGGAAATAATATATATATATATATATATATATATATATATATATATACAGAGTAAGAGAGAGATAACACTTATAATTTATTTCCTTATTTAACTTGAGATAGAAGAATCAAAGCATTCATATTTTCTTCCTTTTTTTAAGAAAGTCTTAGTTACTTAACCTTTGATTTATATCAGAGTTAATTTGATAGATAGATAGATAAATAGTCATATAGATAGGTACGAATAAATTGAATAAATATAAATCTACGATATATATATATCTATATATATATGTACACACACACACACACACACACACACACACATATATATATATATATATATATATATATATATATATATATATATATATATATATATATATATATATATATATATATATATAGACAGGAGGCAAAAAAAAGTCCGCACTTGGAATTTTTTCGAAAACTGCAAATTTTTGCTAAATTTAATGTAACTGTTTAAACAAACTATACCTCATTTGATGGGCTTTTTATTCTTCTATAATTTTGCCTGTTCATATTTTGACTGTTAATTGAAATATTCTAGTGTTCACGTCAATTAAAAAAAAATAACTTCAAATTGAGGAGGCAAAAAGAAAGTCCGCACAATGGAAAGTTGTTATTTAAATGTAACTTTAGGACATTAATGCAACACAAATACAACAGGAACACAATGAACTAGTTAATATTTAGTAGCATAGCCCTTCTGCGATTTGTCTGTTTGCAATCTTTTTGAAATTCCTTGAATTAGACTGCAGCAATACTCCGGGGAAAGGGCATTACACTTTTCTTCAATTTTTGTCCAAAGTTCTTCCAAACTTGAAATTTTATCGTTGCGTAGCTGTTGCTTCTTGTAATACCATACGTTTTCGATAGGATTAAAGTCTGGAGATTGCGCAGGTCAGTCCAAACAAGGAATGTCATACTGTTCCAGGAAGCTCTTGACATTGCCAGCTGTGTGGATGGGAGCATTATCCTGCATAAAGACGGGATAATCATCCAAATTCCGACCAAAGTAGGGTAGAAAATGCTCAGTCACCATATTAATGTACTTGGTCGAATTAATTTGACCTTGCAAGCGAACTATAGGCCCTGTATCATTGGTACTAATAATACCCCACGCCAAAACTGAACCTCCACCACCTTGCAGTATTGAAACTGAGCACCTAGGATTAAATTCTTCGTCTTTGCTCCGACGGACGTACTGTCTACCATCACTGCCTAGCTTATTGAACTTGCTTTCGTCGCTAAAAAGCACTTTTGACTAATATGAAGAGCCATGATCTTCATTACATCTGACGAAGTCCAGACGGCGCTTTCTGTTCTTTACACAAATCATTAGCTTGCGTCTTGCAACATATCTCTTTAATCTGTTCTTCACAGTAGAAAGAGAGCACTTTTTAACAAAATTGCCCTGGTGTTGGATTTTGGGAGCTGTTTCAAATCTATTTCTTAGGCTTCGGATCTTGATAGCATTGTCTTCCCTGTTAGAAGTAACTCTAGTACAATCAGATTTAGGGGCATCACGAACACTGTTGATGTTTTGGTGCACAGTCTTTCGAAACGTTTTCTCATCACATTTCGATCTGCGGCCAATTTCTCGATTGGATAAACCAGACAGGTGGAGATTAATGAGCTCTTGACGATCACTAAGCATATGGGCTAAATGTTACGTTGTATAACCAGATACAACGACAGTTACGATTAGAGATGTTTTGTTGCCTGTTGGTGGATATTTTATACGGATTCAGGGGCAATAATTTAAGCTGGTTTTAAGCGAATTTGTTGGTGCGGACTTTCTTTTTGACTCCTCAATTTAAAGTTTTTTTTTTTTAATTGATGAGATTACTTTTCTAAAAGTGGGTGATCACTTTTCCATGTTAATTTAGCTTAACATGAGCACCCACTTTCTGGTCACCTGAGAGAGGGGGCACTTTCTTTCGTGTTTATTGGCTAAAATATTTTTTGACAAGGCAGTTCGGTACGCGAGTGCATTCTTACCAGCCTTCGTTTATGCTCGCGCGTAGCATAAACAAAGGCTAGGGCTGTGAAATGAAAAATAGTCCCAGAGTTCAGGGGTTATCAGCCAATAAACAGACAAAAAATGCCGCTCTCTCAGGTGGCCACAAGCTGGGTGCTCATTTTAAGTTAAATTTACATCGAAAATTGATCACCATTTTTTTTGCAACTGAAACGGAGTGCAGGTTCGTTTTAAGCACTCCGAAATCTACAAAAAAAATACGTTGTTATATACGAACGTGAGACGGGCCTTAAAGTAAAATAACATCGAATATTTTGGGGCAGATTTGCCGCTTAGTTATACATATATCCTCGAACCAGGTAATCACTAACAGGGACTCTTAAAAGTCGTCATCCGTATCGAGCAAAAGTTTGTTTACTTGTTTTACAACCTTTTAAATGGGTAAAATATAATAAAATACTTATTGAAAATGTGATCATGTGCTTAACAAATTAAAAAAAATAAACTGCAAGATGAAGTTTTGAAATGATTACATGTGTCTTATTTTATTTAGCATAAAAAACTTTGACCAATAAAAATGAATGTTTCGGTACTTATGTAGTTTTGCTGCCGTGCTGAAATATAAGGTTATTATTTGGAAAACCATTCTTAATGAGGAGGTGAGATCGTATGCACCCGGGAACAATATCTCCTGTAAAATTAAACCAAATTTTAGTGCTTATGCATTTTTGATGCCACGTTATTTTTAAATAGTTTCTTTAGGTTAAATTAAAGTTTCACGATATCTTTCTTTTTTACCTGTAAGGTGTAAGCACAGATTAGTTAAAAAAAACACCCTTCCCATGTTAAGAATGCCTCTCAAAATAATACCATTATTATTTCAGCACAGTAACAAAAATATATAAGTACACATGATTTTATTTTTATTATCAAAACTATAAATTGTTAGGTGAAAGTACATTTTTTGTGCATTTTTGGTATCGTGCTGAAATAATACTTTTTTATTTTTATTTTTGCGTTGGAGAGGGAAGGGTGTTTTGTAACTATTCTGTGCTTTCAGCTAACAATTTATTATTATTTTTTACCTGTAAGGTGTAAGCACAGATTAGTTAAAAAAACATCTTTCCGATGGTTCGAATGCCTTTCAAAATAATAACATTATTATTTCAACATAGTAACAAAAAAAAGATATAAATACCCATAATTTTATTTTATCATTAAAACTATAAATTGTTAGGTGAAAGTAAAGTTTTTATGCATTTTTGGTATCGTGCTGAAATAATACCTTTTTTATTATTTTCATTGGAGAGAGAAGGGTGTTTTTTAACTGTTCTGTGCTTTCAATTAACAATTTAGTATTAAAAAATATGATATCGTGAAATTATTAAAAAAATTGTGAAGTATACGTCAGTCGATTGTTTTGCTTTTTTATCGGAAATTGTTCGGTTAAACTTTTTTTTTCAGAAAACTTTTAACAAAATTGAAAGTACACTTTTTTAACAAAATTGAAAGTACATTTTTAAACAAAATTGAAAGTACACTTTTTTTAACAAAATTGAAAGTACACTTTTTTTTAACAAAATTGAAAGTACACTTTTTTAACAGAAGTTGTTTTTATGAGAAAATATGAATGTTTTTTCTTAATTAAAGCAATTTTTACAGATAAGTTTCTACCAAGAAAACCGTTATTTTTAGCCATTCTTACCATGGGGAGGAGATGGTGTTTGCTAACTATCCTGTGCTTTCAACTAGCAATTTATTAAAAAACAAAACAAAAGGTAACTTTTCACATTAGGTCCACCTCAACAATTTGTAACATGGGTAGGTTGAGGGTATTTATTCCTAAAGCAGTTCTTAACATGAGGAGAATTGTGGTATTCATTCCAAAAGCCATTCTTAATATGGGAAAGTTAGAGACGTTCTTAATATGGGGATTTTTCCATTACACCAAATCTAGCCAGAAAAACGCGTAGCAGGGCAAAGCTATAGTAGAGGAATAGAGGCGAATCAAATGAGGGATAGGTTGTTTAAACAGTTACATTAAATTTAGCTTAAATTTGTAGTTTTTCTAAAAATTACGAGTGCGGACTTTTTTTGCCGGTATTGTATATATATATATATATATATATATATATATATATATATATATATATATATATATATATATATATATATATATAAGTATATATATATATATATATATATATAGAGAGAGAGAGGGGTAGATAGATAGATAGATAGATAGATAGATAGATAGATAGATAGATATCAAATATATTGATAAAAATATAAATAGTTGCGAGAAAACTGGTAAACATAATACATATGAGATAGATAGATAGATAGATAGATAGATAGATAGATAGATAAATAGATAGCGGAAATGCAATATTTATTCTATGCTAAACCCAGCAACCAATGCTGAATCATTTCAGTCGAAAATCTAAATAAAAGGCGTTCCGTCTCTTGTTCTTATTCTAAAAATATCTTGGAATGCTTTGTACACAGCATGGCACCTGGGGGAGATCCTATTTAGGGAGGCGGCAAGGTCGTTCGCATAGGTCACATAGTTGAGAGTAGGTTTAGGTTCGAAAGGAGGGCCGTGCCTTTTATTGCTATTGCCAAAAGTTCTGCTGCGTTCTTGTATGCACCAACATTCTTCGACAGACTTTCTGACTTTCAGACAACATCTAATAAAGTAGAGAGAAGTGTTTGTGGGTTCATATTCGTTCTTGTGTATTTTGCTCAAATATAACACACATCTATATATAGACACGCACACACACACATATATTTATATATATTTGTATGTATATATGTGCATGCATGTATGTATATATATATATGTATGTATGTATGTATATATATATATATATATATATATATATATATATAATAGGCGAAGGGCGTTGCAAAGATAATGACTGCTTTTTTTTCGTTCGAATGGATCTATCTTGTGTCTTTTGCTTGAATATAAAAACACACATCTATACACACACAGACACAGGCACAGAAACAAACACACACATACACACACACATACACATATATATATATACATATATATATATATATGTATATATATATATATATATATATATATATATATATATATATATATATATATATGACGGGTGTTGCAAAATTAATGTCTCCTATTTTTTTCGCCCGAATGGATATGAGGGGATTGCAAATTGCATTACTATGATGACTGAACTTATTGTAGCCATAAACTGAAAGTTTTATCTTTCTGTTACATATATTGCCGGTATGAAACTCAAAGAAAGCAGCTCCTGTTATTGATATGCGTCAGAAGCAGAATTGCGTCATTGAATTTCTTTAGGCTGAAATAATTGAACCGATCAACATTGAAGACGCCTGTTGAGTGTTAATAAAACCGATGCAGTTGCTGTCAGCACAGTTAGGAGATTGGTTTGTCGATTTCAGATCACTGACAAACATGTAAGTAACAAAGCGTGTGACGCCTATGCATAGCTATCACCACATCGCTAGCAACAGTGCATTGAGAATGATGGTGACTATACCGAAACCTAACTTTAGGAAATATTTATTAATTACTGCCTAATATCTATTGTTAAAATTACGTTGAACTTAAATGTAACTAGATGTTTACAATGCAATCCAATTATGTCCAATAAAAAATTTGTCAAAATGTTAAATACTAAATCGAAATACTGTAAAATTATTTTTTAAGTATTAATAAAAAATACTTTTTTAAATATTGAAAATAAATTTGAAAAACATAATTTTATTGTGGCTACAAGAGTTATCATGGGACTACTTGATATTTTATGCCACCTCACCCCACACAAAAAAAAAGTTCCTTTTGTTGATGGGACTCTATGGCGACCCACACACACACAAAATTTTGATTATTGAGAACGAGGCTAGCCGAGTTGAAAAAATAGGTAAGACAAATAAAAAACATTCAACTACTTAGAAGCATCAAAACATGATGCAGGTAGGTTACAAAGTAACATTTTTTTCCACTTTTGTGGATTGTAAAACAAACCCCAAATTTTGTTTTGAAAACACGAAATTTTTTGTGGGGAAGCCTTGGGACACTTTAGAAAGGCCTTGAAAATAGACATTAAAAATCTGAACTCTGTAGCATGAATTTGAAAAATATCAAAACTTTTTTATGAATTTAGAAATATCTTCGATGGAGGTCATAGGTCAAACAATGAAATTATGTTGCATCGCATCAAGAATCAGTGAATGGATTAGTGGAGTATAAAATGTCGGTTTATTGAGTCATAAAAAAAAATGAAAATCAATTTCTTGCCATTGTGTGTGTGTGTGTGTGTGTGTGTGTTACGGATACTTAAAACGCCTGTTCCTAGAACAGTTTTCCACTATTTTTATCTCCCCTTAAGAATCAAACCTTATGCCTCAATTTTTTATTTTCAAATAAGACAAAATTTCTAAATTTAAAAGAAAAAATATTAAACCGTATATTAACTCCTTCCAACTACCTGTTGCAAATATAGATGCTTCCAATGAATGACTTTTTACTCACCCCCTCCTTCAATAACAATGTAATAGCAATGTCCCTTAATCACTTTGAGGAGTGTAATTTTTCAGTAGACATATAACATTTACATACTAAACCAGTAACATTAACTACCCATGCGGGGTCGCAGAAATACCTGGATTAGGGCCCAGGCGCGGGGCAAACCCTCTCTGTGCTGATGGACCCGTAGATCTTCCCAGGTCATTCGTCTAGGAGAAGGAAACCTCTGAAACTAAACCTAAGGGGAGGCCTCTCCAGTCTTGGATGACAACCTTCCTAGAGCTGGCGACTCAAACAAATTACGAGTCTGCAAACCTAGACTGCTTAAGGAGTAGATCAGGCACTGTCTATCGCTCGGCTTCCATACTCCTTCTTTGCCTATTAGCCAGGCGTAGAGGTCGAATCCCAGGGATTCGACAGAAACACTCGATCTTATTTCTTGACTAGGACAATGAACGCCCCCCCTCCCGACACATCCCATACCTCTAAACTAAGCATTTGGGAGTGCTTAATGCCAGTACAAGCAGATTGGGTTGACCATCGTCTGATGGGTTGAAGGTACCAGATTGACAGTTCCTGGCTGCTGTTACCAACTGATAATACAGGCCCTAACTCTTTGGAAGCGCTTAGAGCGACTGCTCCATCAACAGTTGAATAATATCGGGATGTTTGTAGTGTCCTGTCGCGCATAGAAAAGGAACCCTGCACTCATCACCGGTGGGCTTTCCTGAGGCCACAATCATAGTAGATGGAGGGTCAGCTGATGGTCTACTTGTGTTGCATGCCTGGTGTTCTGCATACCCACTTGTTCAGCACCCCTTATCTAAACTGAAACTCTGAAAAAAATGATAACAGTACTATCTAAAATTACGCTTATACCAGGACAAAACTCAAACAAAACCAAATTGCCTCCTCTCTTGAGGCTTGCATTTACGAACATATGTGGGCTTAGAACTAATTTAAATGATGTTGAAGTATTTCTCCTAACAAACACCCCTGATATCTTAGCACTAAGTGAGACTAACCTACACTAATACATCCCCTTTATTACTTTAACATGCCCGTAACTCTGCCGTAAGGACTCTGGCAGACATATCCACGGGCTTGGAGTCTATATTCGAAACACCCTCCCATTAACTAGAGAAATAAAACTAGAATCGGACGATCAAGCTTTATGTGCTTTAGACTTAACATGCAACATAACATTAGTTACTTTTATTTTCTCTACCGCTCCCCCTCGACCCAGGGCTGTACCATAATAAACCAAGTCTCTGACAGCATAGATACAGCACTCTTCCTCGACACTAGTGCACAAGTACACATATTTGGTGACTTCAATGTCCACCACAACAACTGGCTTGGATTTTCTACTTACACAGACGTAGCTGGTAGCACAACACATAGCTTCTCTATAACTCACTCCCTATCACAGCTGGTTACGTTTCCAACCCGTTTCCCTGACCAGTAAGAATAACACACACCACTTTTAGATTTGTTTCTGACCAGAGTTCCCGATGATTGTGTTACGAATGCCCACATCCCACTTGGGAATGCTAATCATGTAATGATAATAGCCCTAAACTCTATAGCCTAAACGGAAGAGCCATTGCTCAAAACAACGAGATGTTATAAAAAGGCTGACTGCTAAGAGATAGAGACGCTCCATGGCGAAATATGTTTTCCCTTCCTGCTGAACAGTGCGCAAAAGAGACCACTGAATGGCTCAAAGCAGCAACTGAAGCACATGTTCCCACGCGGAAATGTTATAGCAAGCCCCACTCTCCCCAATGGCTTACTTCTACTTGTGCAGCTGCCATCGCGCAAAGGTAGCATGCGTACCGCATATTTAACCGACATACGTCCAGTCCAAACAGACAGAATATATAGAAGCCAGAAATAACTGTAAGAAAAAATAGCGACAGCTAAGAGAGAATTTACTGAAACCACCAAATAAACGCATCGAAGCAAAGAAATTAGGAACCCGTGACTTTTAGAAAATACACAACAGTGTAGTAAATAATGGGCAATCAACAATTCCCCCACTATCCAACAATCATAAGGTGTTTGCTCAGCAACTGAGAAGGTTAACATGCTTGCCAGTCGGTTTGCCTCCAACTCCACACTGGACCCTGCTAATCACCCCCTCCCTGACTTTCCTTTGCAGACAGACGCCACACTAAACGATCTGAAAATCACCCCAGCTCAGGTGCATGCTATCATAAAAAATGTTGACACTTCAAAAGCATGAGGACCTGATCTCATCCCGGCTGTGATATTAAAAAAGTGCTCCTCCACCGAAGTAGCTCTAGTTCTCTCCAAACTTTACAACAAATGCCTTAATGAATCTTGCTTTCCTGCCTGCTGGAAAACTGCTTCTATAGTACAAGTTTTCAAGAATTCAAGCGAAAGAACTGATCCAGTAAATTACCGCCCCATTAGCCTCCTCTCACTTTTGGCCCAAATATTTGAGTCCATAATTAACCAAGCTCTAGCCCACCACCTTACAGATGCTAAACTTCTGACTGACCAGCAATATGGATTAAGGCAAACCTGTTCCACAGCAAACATCCTAGCTCTTATCTCAGAGCGTATATATCATTAACTGGGCAAAACGGTGGAGGGTAGAGCGGTAGCTCTAGCTATATCTAAGGCTTTTGACAAGGTATGGCATGATCGTCTTCTCAGGAGAATCAGATCATACGGTATCACTGGAAGAATACTTAACATAATTAAATCCTTCTTAGATAAGCGAAAAATCCAGGTTGTCCTCGACGGTCGTACATCTAAACAATATGATATAAATGCGGGAGTGCCTCAGGGGTATATTCTTGGACCACAATTATTCCTAATATTCATAAATGACCTCCTTCACAAAATTGTCTGTTAGATGGGTATATAAGCTGATGACACCACGCTCTATAACAGACACAACAGGAAAACAACTGAACACATATCTAAAGAAATGACAGAAACACTAGAGGATGACCTCCAATCTGTAGTGGAATGAGGACACAAATGGATGGTCACATTCAATGCTGCCAAGACTAAACTTGTTTTCTTCAATAACTACAAGAAACCTTCTCTGCCACCAGTAGCAATGGGCAAAGACTCTTTATCTGAGAGTACATCTTTTAAACTCCTCGGCCTAACGTTCACAGGAAACATGAGTGCGAACAATTACATTGAGAGCATTGCCAGGACTGCTACGAAAAAGGTAGGCTCTCTCTACCGTGCTAGAAAGCTACTAACGCCCGAAAGTATCCTGTGCCTCTATAAGGCCACCATTCGCTCATGTATGGAGTATTGTTGTCATATTTGGGCTGGTGCATCTGCTACTAGTCTATCGCTCCTAGACAAGGGTCAAAAGAGAGTCACCAACCTAATAGGTCCTGAACTGTCATTTAAGCTTCGGCCTCTGTCCCATCGACGAAATATAGCACCCCTCTCCCTGTTCTATAAGTACTTTAACAGTGAATGCTCCGAAGAACTGCAAGCACTTATACCTCCTCGACGTAAATACCCCCGACAAACCCGACAAGCAGCAAAATCCCATCCCTTCACAGTAGAGATCCCTAGATGTAAGAGAGCCTTCTACTCCAGTAGTTTCTTCCCCAGAACCGCTAGACTTTGGAATTCCCTTCCAGGGCTCTGCTTCCCCAAATGTACTGACATGCAGAAGTTCAAGTGTAGCGATAACCGACATCTTGCTGCCCAACTCCCCACATAGTACCCCTATAGCTTATGTCTCTGATAGTAGCTCCCTACATCAAAGTGGCAATGTGTCTTGTTTGGGGTGAAAATGTAATAAAAAAATTAATTAAAAATAAATTAAAAAAATAACTTTCACCAACTTTTAGCCTCTGACATAAAACTAAATGACATTAAATATATCCAACACTTAGATCCTTTCCACATAGCGTTTGCGTTTCAAAATTCAGAATGATATATTAGTTTATTAGTGGAGTTTGTAAATAAACATTTATAATCATATAAAAATACGTAATTTTATAAAAATATACATACTATACATTATATATAATGGATTTTAAATACAGCAGTATAATTTTAGAATAAGCGTAAATTTTATGGAATAACCGTGTTTGCTCTGCCAAGCATATTATTTTAGATATTATAGAAATTCTGCGCCTATTATATTTGACATTATAACTTTTTTCCAACATTGAAGCAAACTTTTGCAATTCAAAAAGGCGGGGAGGGGGAGTATAATATATTTTATTATTCCTTATTAAGAGGAACGCTGGAATGCTTAGACTATTCGTTGAAACAAAAATAATATAGCCTCAAATCTCTATTTAAAAAAAATATGAAGAATTTTTACAGGGGACTATTTTACATTTCATTGGCCGGTAAAATGTAAAATACTCCCCTGTAAAAATTCTTCTTTTTTATCTATAAGAGAAGAAACATTATATTTGATATCGTTTAGCAAAAATAACAGCTGACGTAATATTGTAAACAAACACAGACGGATTTAGTGGTGGTGGCGGTGGTTGTTGTTGTTTGTTTGTTTGTTTTTTTTTGTTTGTTTGTTGTTGTTGTTTTGTTTTTTTTTGTTTGCGAACGAATTAGTCCACCGGGCAAATTATTCTTCGTAATATATAATAATCAACAGAGGATTGATTCTATACATTAATATTATATATATATAATAATACATACGAAATCTGCATTAATTAAAATATCATGTTTAAGCGTCCAACTATTATTATTTACTAATTGATATCTGAAAAGAAATTTTGCTGTTATTCATTGTTTATGCTTCATGAGCATTCCGTAAATTCATATTTTAATATACACGTTTTGCTTTATAGAAAATCAGATTCATCTTTATAAATAAAGCACTTGATGTATGCATGTGTGTTTAGCCGATACACTTTTTACTTACTTGTGACATAACACTGACATCAAGAGGAAATAGTAACCACACACCTGAAATAATTTATAACGAGTCAAATCTTTGTTTGGATGGATGAATAACTGATACAGAAATATGTCGGCAAGTTGAAATGAACATTTTGCATTTCAACTTGCCGACATATTTTTATTAGTTTTACGCATAAGTAAATTCAATCATCATAGCTAGAAATCGTTTAATTTTAAATCTTTCTTATCTATCCGCTGGTTTAGCTCTAACAGTAGGGACCGCGGTTGGAACGATAACTGTTTTGGTTTCGATTCTTGCTGATGGCACCCAAGTCTTTTTTTTTAACTTTTTAAATCAGTTCTATATATTATGTGCAATATATTATTCAATAGAGAATTGGCTCTGTAATAATAAATACGACATCTGCATGAATTAAAATATATTTAAGCGTATTTTACGACTAGCATATTCGGGCACTCTCCTGTTAGTTTTTTTTTCTTTTATAAATGGATATGATGATGATTTTGTTGTGCCGACGAAATAAATTTACAGTTAGTTGTTGTCTCTGTCGCATTTTAAGCTTATCAGCAGACCTTGTATTATTCTGCTAAGTATTTTTACTTACTACAGGTCATGAGCATATTTTTATAACGTGCGTTGCTTTCTTACCGTCACTTACCAAGTTGCATTAGTCTTATTGATTTTTTAAATATTTTATTACCTGGATAATGCTCGCCCGTTATGGCGCTTTTTCTAAATCGTAAATTATATAAATAGACGCTTTATTGTTGGACCAATATTAAAACAGCATGCAGAGGTTTGGCTAAAATAAATATTTTAGACGCTAACGACTCCGGTGGTCAGCGCATTAATATTTTAGGATGAGATAATGGTTCCGTGATGTATGCTTATATCAGAGATGCATACAGCAATCTGCATAAATCTGTGTTGACATTAATAATAGAATACACTAATGGAGGAATAATAGGAAAAAATACACAGACGGATATTTTGTGCGTTAAGGGATGAAAATGGTATTTTAAACTGATGTGTGTTAACATTAATGTTTGAAATAGCATTTGAACTGCATCCGTTTGGTTCCATACGAGGCTGTATTTATTACTATCTGGTAGCCCGACGTTGCCCAGTCGTACAACACACTTAAGCATAATATTTTAATTTATAAAGATTGCTATGTGTTATTATAGTAACAATCCACCATCAATTATTTTATATTAAAATGAATTATTATTCTGGCGAACTAATTCTCAAATAAATAAATAAATAAAAATAATAATCATAATGTCTTTCATAAAATTCCTCTGTATTTGTTTACAATATCACGTTAGCTTGTGTTTGGGCCTGACGATGAATTTCCTGGAAAAGTCACTTCTGATAAATGTTTAGTTTTAAAATACGCAAACGACGAACAAATGATTTCGGCGATTTTAAATGGTACTTCTTTTTTCGTAAATTGAACTCATTAATAAGCAAAAAAGTAAAATAAAATGATGAAGTACGCTTGGGATCATTCGATCTGTAGTCGAATGCGCTACCACTAAAATATATCTTCAAATGATAATAAATGTGTCTTTAAGAAGAAATGATTTGCTCAGAATTTATTATATCCCTTAGCCGGTGTAACGTAAAATATTACTAATAAAAATCATTATTTTATCTATAAGAGAGAAAAGTTAGTTTTAAGATCAGATTTTTTCGTACACACAAAAACATACACACGCACACAAACACAAACGCAAACACACACAGAAGCATAGATACTAAAAAAAACGCGCACACGCCCATACAAAAAACACAAACGCGCACGCGCACGCGCACACACGCACGCCACACACGCATGCAAACATGCAAACACGCAAATAAACACACGCACAGAAACGCGTACATACACACGCGCGCGCGCAAAAACACACACGCACACAGAAAAACACAAACACGCCCACACACAAACGCACACACACAAACGCACACACACAAACGCACACACATGCACAAACTCACGCAGATACGGAAAATACACACGCACACACAAAATAAACACAAACACACACACGCACACACGGACGCAAACACGCACACGCACAACCAACTTCACGCACACATACATGCACATATACGCAGCCACACACACGCACCCACTTCGAAAATTGCAAGGAGCAGACAGTTGAAAGGCTTTAAAATCACACATAAGGTGATTTTGATGTACATAAAATGTCAATTTATGGTTATGATTAAAAGTTAGAGTCAATCATCATCGTTAATCGGTAAAGAAGAAAGAAAATAGCTTTGTTGAGTGTCTGGTAAGAAAAATCAAAGTAGGAAAAGAAACAATGCTAACTGTAAATGCTATTAAAAAAAAACTTTTTCATGGATTGTATTTTTAGGGTGGGTACTGGAAAGAATGCAAAGTAAAAAATGATAAACGGAAAAGGGGACGACCCGTTACAAAACAAACTAAAATAAAAAAAAAATAGCATCGTTGACTGTTTGGTACGGAGAATAGAAGAACAAAAAAGAATGCTAATCGTAAATTTTATCAGGGATTGTTTTTTAAGGGATTCGTTTCGTGGTGACAATGTCTGTGTAGGTAACGGAAAGAGTATTAATACGTAAAATTACGATTATGAGCAGTTAAGTTTTTTTTTTGTAGTTTGTTTAATATTTATAAAACGATTGCTTCGTGTAGAGAGAGACGCCATGTTTGTGGTCTGATGCGTTGGTTTTTTGAATAAGTTGTTCATTCCCGAATAATAGATCTGTCAGTTCTCAGCCAATGAAAAAAGCCGGAAGTTTTGAAGGGAGAAATTATTATTTTGCAATCGGTAACTGGAAAGATGTGCTTGTTTATATGAATGTATAAACCAGTTACGAATAGTTCGAGGAAAAATAGATATAAGGTGTGTATAGAGTCCTGGTGATGATTCAGTGGGGGCGGTAATAGGACTGTAGATTTAGAGGGAAAAATATTAACTACTTCTTCAAAAGTGATGATGTTGCTCCTAAGATGTAATGTAGGATTTAATTATAACGACCAAATGCGTCTAAAATGATGGTTTAAAATTACATATAATACTGGCTAATAATCTATACATAATAAATTTGTATGTGGCATATGTTGTTACAAACCTACGGTATTGGTGTCTAGAGGGGAATTTCTGCAATTATTTTATTATATAGTAGATATGCTCTTTTAACGTATTGTTTGCCAGCAAAAATGGTTGCCGACATTTTTCATATATCGGCGAAACATTTGTTTGCTAAAACCTCGTAAAAATGATTATTTGAGATGAAAAAAGAGAGCGTTTAAAGAACAAAAATGAAATGGTTAGGTAGAAATGTAACTTGATTTTGGCTATGATAACATTTATTTATGGTATATTTGATTTTTCCCTTAGTCATTTGTTTGCTTACGCGCACAATCTCCGTAGTTCTTATAACGACGCATAGACACATCTAAAATGTAATGTTAAACTTAACTTTCACTCATTGAAGAAAATTGTATTTGAAACAGAAGGGTTTAACGCATGTAGAAAAACACAATAGATGTCTAGAGCTGCTGATGAGCTATTTTAATAAATCAGAAAATTCCAAACTGAATATTGCGTACATTCAATTAGTATTTTTAACGATGAAAATATTATATGAAGTTGAAACTTGATAAAAATACGTAGACGATTATTTGACTAAATCTAAACTTTTCAACCGATATGTTTAACATAATCGCAATAGTGGAGGTCGTTGATACCGTGGACGGGTCGTGTCGTGTTCAATTTGGTCACGGCAACTGTATCACTTTCACTAATACCCTTTGGAAAGAGTTGGACCCATAAAACCTCCCATCAAATATTGGATGAATAATCGGCGTTACGACGTATCCCAGTCCTAATGGGGACGGTTGAGATGGGTGACGTAACGAGATATATAAATAAAATAAAACTTACCCGGTTCCTTGATAATGCGTTGTTACGGGGATAGGTCGATCGTCTCGAAGACAACAATAAAATAAAACATACTGGACCACGAAAACACATGAGAGATAACGAGGACAAATATCGTTGAAAAATTAACAAACTTTTATTTATATAAAAATAAATGAAATTTAATTCAAGAAGAGAAAATTAAGTATGTCTAAATGAAATGATTTTTACGTTACACAAATTCTACCGAGAGAAAAACACATCACAAGTCAATGTTCACATTAAAGACAAGAAATCGTCTGCTCAATTACATACAGGTTCTAGGGCGAGAGAGAGGTTATAGAGATGGAAATTTTGGTTGAAAAATTCACTGCATGTCCTTTGAAATATATGCTTTCTTCTATCTCCTTTTTTATATATATTTCTTTTATCTCCTTTTTTTCCTTTTTTTATATATATTTCTTTTCTGTAAATTGTTCATGTTTCATTAGGCGCGCGAATGTTAATTGCTCCAAGTATTTGTTCCTGAAACTCGTCGTAATCCTTAATTTATAGGTAATGTTTCACTGCTCCTTTGGTCCTTCTGCTTCGCTGGGTTCACTTTTTTTTCAGTCAATATTCTAAGTCTGATCGCTGACCAACACAGATTTTTACCAAGGCCGCTACTACACTGCCATCGTATGTCGCTGGCTTCGCCAACCCGGCTCTTCGCTAACTTAGGGCCTGTCGCTATGAAGCTCAAAGCTCCCATTGCCCGCTGACAACCTTTTTTTTCAGTCCCCCCCTCTCTCTCTCTCTCTCTCTCTCTCTCTCTCTCTCTCTCTCTCTCTCTCTCTACGGTCTATCTTTCTTTTCCTATACATTTCTTACCCTCTCTTTTTTTTTACCAGCTGATTCATCTCCTTCCCTCCCTTTCCTCTATTCTGTTTACAACATGCAACCGAGCAGACCCGAATGAACCCATTTGGCACAAAATAACGAAGTAAATAAAATATAGTAAAAATATGTCTCCTCTCAGCTAAATATCAGTAAAACAATTTATCATACGTTTTCATAAATGTATCACATCGGGTAGACTTGATCCTCAAGCCTTACTAGGAAGTGTGGCTTAAAAAAATAAGACTCCATCTATTAAAACTGTTACGTTATCGATACAATCCAAATCACATTTAAAGACACGAAACATCTGGATTCAGATAGTTGTTTGTCAAAAAACAATAAACCCAAAGCAAAAGATTGTCTTCTGCAAACAGAAGTGAATATATCGTTTGCTATCAGAAGAATAAGAAAAACGTTTTCGTAAGTGGGATAGAGTGTACGACAGTACCGGGGATGCTTACATGTGGCATTACTAATATATTTAAGTGTACTTATCCAGAGTATACAGTAATTTCCGATCACACCGTGTCGGTATCTTTCAGCATAGTTACGTAAGCAACAGGAAAATGCCGGTGCGATGATTGCCAGGCGATGAATTTAAAACGCGGTGCTGTAATCAAACAGGGCAAAAACACTGACAACAAAAATGGTAAAATAAGAAGAAAATAGTTACAGTAAATTTAATCATATAAAAATATTTTCCAATAAAAAATAGTGTTTTAACAACTTTTATCACTTAATCCTTATTCTCTGTGAGGAAACGCATAAAAAAATTCTCTTCGGTTGTCATATCATAGAACCGCAAGTTTTATGACCTTCAGCATTTGAATAGCGGAAATTTTTCATTGCGAAAAATTGTATTAGTCCGTATTGATGTCCAATTCTTCTGTATTTCGTGCACTGCCGTAAGCATATTCTTTCGGTCATCATCTTGTGCATATAGTAAAAAGTGCCTGCAATAATTTTCGAGACTTTTTTGTACAGGCATTTAAAATTGTCGTAGACTCTTGAAAATAAAATGCTATTCCTATACATCTTGTGAGATGACTGACCAATTTGTGTGCTTTCAGGTTCAACTAAATGGTTACAACAGGAATTGGAATACACCCTACTAAAGTCTGATTGTCACAACTGGTAAATTTCAAAAATGCAATCTGGACATGAGGATTCTTTAGAAGAAAGATATGCAATAAAATTCTGCTTTAAACTTGATAACAATGCAAGAGAAACATATAGGATGCTTCAGATAGCTTTTGGACCATCTTGCATAAATCGAGCATCAGTTTTTGAGTGGCATAAGAGATTCAATGAAAGCAGAGAGTCTGTGAGGGATGATGTGAGGTATGGAAGGTAGTCAGAACACCAAAGTTGATTGACTAAATAAAGAATTACATGGACAAGGACCGTCATGTGTCTATACTGACATTAAGTGCACAGTTTGATGTCAATGTGGGAACTGTATACACAATTATTCGTAATGAACTGAAGATGTGGAAGATTTGCGCGAAGTTTATCCCAAGAGTTCTCAGAGAAGATTCATTTTTGTCACAGACTATTTAACCAAAATAGGCATCAAGACAGTCCATCACCCTCCCAATAATCCAGACCTTGCTCTTTGTAACTTTTGATTATTGCTTAAGCTCAAGAAAAACATTAGACGTTGTCATTATAGGACAATTGAGAAAATGAAAGATGCTGTGACGAGGGTCATTGAAACTCTCACAAAAGAGGACTTCCATTGAGCCTTCCAGAAGTTGTTGAACGGTACACCAAATGTTTTTGCAGCTGTAGTAGATTACTTCGAAGAGGACTAGAGTTTTATGTTAGTAATATCAATAAAAGTGCCACACGAAATAAGTCTGGAAACTTATTGAAAGCACCTCGTGTTATGTTTTGCGCATATATATAATAATCTGACTGCAGAAATTCCCTGCTTGACCAGAGTATCGTAGGTTTGTAATAACAGATGCCACATACTAATTCATTAGGTTTAGGTTATAAGCCACTATCTTATGTAATTTTCGAACACAATTTTAGACATATTAAGTTGTTATAATCAAATTTTACATTGCATCCTAAGAGCAACACCATCACTATCGCGACATTTATAAAGGAGGGAATCCCTATTTTTCTCAATAAATATTTAGTCCTCCCACTGCTACCAAGTAACACCGGGACCTATTCTGCATTCTCCTATAATACTTATATTGCACCCATTGTAACTGGTTATTAGCTACATGCACATAACATAATCTTTCCATTTCTTCATTCAAAAAATGATAAATTCTCCCTTCTCAAATCTTTCTCATCTGATTATTCTATTATTCCAGAATCCACTTCTCCATACATAAACGAACGCACGGGTACCATTATATATCTTTCGATTATAGAGCGTCTTAACAACCTTTACACGATGAAATTTGTTGTTTGTTCGTTTTGTCTGTGTTTGTTTTTTTCGGGGGGGGGGCGTATTATATTTTTCTTATTATTTTACATTTATTATTACTGTGTACGCTTCTGCTTTACTTATATATTTTCCTACGCTTATCTACGCTTCAAACATGCTACTTACAACTCTTACACGATGGTTCTTTTGCTTTCGTTTGTTGACAGACAAACAAATTATAGAAGCTTTTATTTTATAAAAAAACATTATTAGACCTAAACGCTGAAGTAAAACCAGAAAAAATAGTTTTTATTATTTTCCATCATTTTTACTCGACAAAATTTACGACACTCGGGGCCTCCATATTACTTTAAAAATTGTACATTTCTAAAGTTTGACAGATTGGCATTCTTATGACCAAATTTGACCTTTTTCACGCTAATCATCAACAATTGGTTCCATGAAAAAGCGTAAAAACAACAACATTAGCCTTATAAACGCCAATCTGTCAAACTTTAGATAGGCCAAATTTTTAAAGCAATACGGCAGCCTCAAATGTCGTACATTTAGTCTCATAAAATAATGAAAATATAATAACAATGAGATTTTTTTCTGGTTTTATTGTAGGCTTTGGGTCTAATTATGTGTACACATAAAATAAATAGTTTTTCTAATTTTTGTGTCTATCAAATAATTTACGGCGCTAAACTATACATTTACCCTAAATTACATTGCCTACGGAAACACTTATTTGTTATATATTTGTTTCTGTTTATTTCTCTTTTCTGGACTCATTATTGACACTGCGAACACTTTTCTTTTGTAAATATTTACCTTAGCTCCACTTTCAAAATGTTCTTGAAAATGACGACTTTAATAGGTTTTCGATTATGCTGAATAAAACAATCACTTTTAACTTTTGCGGAGACAAGTAGTTTTCAATATATAAAGACATGCATTATGTACTGTAATGCAGACGCTGCTAGATTTGTACGCATGCGCAATAAAAAAAAAAATTCTCTCCGCTCGACACTGCTACCCCAGTATTCTTTGCGGGTAGGTATGCTGACAACGAATATTTAGGTTAAATTTTGCCAAATACTTTGACACCCCTTCATAAAATGAGGTGTCTATTCCGAAAGCCGTTCTTACCTTCGTGAAGTTTGGGGTGTCTATTCCAAAAGTTGTTCTTAACATGAGGAGGTTGGGAGTGTTTTTTCCGAAAGTCGTTCTTAACATGAGGAGGTTGGGGTGTATATTCCGAAAGCCATTGTTAACATTAGGGCGCTGGGAGTTGGCCACGAACAACAAACGTAGTTTAATATTTTACGAGGGGGAGATTTCACCGGGCAACGCCGGTTAAAGGGTCCTGCTAGTTTTTTTTATAATAGCATACTTGACGAAAAGCGATTGACTCCTTCTTGAAATTGAATTATAACGCACTACTCTATATGATATAGTAGTGTGTTGTAATTTATTTTCGATAAAAACAAAACTTTTCCATGTTTACATGCATTTCATTATTTCATTAAACTATTGTTTCTGTTGACAGCTGATTGAATAATCGCTTCAGCATTTTCATGATGTTTACTGCAATGTGCCAAAAGATACCGATGTGAAGTTGCCAAAAATTAGGCCGTATTCTGGTTAAGTACCTAGTTATGAATAAACCACTTTTATTGTACCTGATTTTTATTTAAATTCAAAATTGATCAAAGTTCCGCCGATGAAAGTTTATACGAAATGACTGTTTCAATATAAGCTAATAAGTAATGTTTCCCCTCCAAAGAATTGGATCCTTTAAGATTATAAATATCTTCTCTGCTTATATATAAAAGACGCTTTGTCACCGTGTGTGTGTGTTTGTGTGTGTGTATTCGTTCCATATAGATTCCAAAAGTGTTAGATCGAATATTTGACATTTCACATAAATGTTTAAAAAAAAAAAATTGGAAAAACGCCACTTTTGACAACTTACATGGTTCATGAAATCGACTACGTCTGGAAAAAATAACAGAGTCAGTCGGTTGCATGAACCATGTAAGTTGTCCAAAATAATGTTTTCTCTACGTTTTTCGGGTAAACATCTGATGTGCATGTGACTAAATATGCAGCAAAGACATAATTTATCATACTTGTTTATCGCAATACAAAACAATATTGTAATGGCTACTTTTTTACAACTGACTGAGAAAAATTTTTTATAACTGACTGAGAAAAATTAATATTCGGAACTTGAAGAAGTATTATATTACACTATATATGCTCTATAAACTCAATAAAAAGGCATTCATTGAGCTTGCATTTTTTTCAAAATTTATATAAAAATCTTTTTCACCATAAAAAACTTAATGCATGATTTTTTTTAATCTATTACGATTGGTATATACAAACTGAGTAACGTTTTAAAAACAAGAACATAATTTTCAATCATTTATTTAGTGATTGAAAATTAATTCCATACTTAAAGCTGACAAACACACTGACTTAAATGTTTGTATTACCAAATATATCTACGTGCCGTCTCAGTATTTCAGAACAATTGTAGATCGTATTCAAGATTCCAAGACTGCCGAAGTAAGGAAATCATTACTGCCGACGCCAACAAGAGAATAAAAGTTATTATTAGCTTAAATAATTATAGAATCAACTTTCGCTATCAATAGATAACGCGTGAGGCAGTCGCCTGATGCATACAGCATCATTCTGATGATTCATGCGTTTCTTTCGCCCTTAACTCAATTATTTCTTAGAATAGTTTCTTAAAGACATACTGTTTCAGAGGTGGGATATCCCCTGCCAGCTGCAGCGATGGTTAAATCATTACTCCACACAACCGCCAGTTAGGCAGGCTGCAAGAACCATTCAGTTTTGCAGCTCTCATCTTTCTACTGACATGAAATTTTGCCAATCTTTCAATTTAACGGAACTGAAAGGAAGCCAATAAATTCAGTAGTAATCGCTAATACGGGAATAAATATAAATAATTGCGAAATAGAATATCCACGTATTTTGATGTTTGTGCTTTGCTACACATGCTTTCATTTAAGTTTTAACCTGATGCAATTGCCAGTTGAATTCGTAATATCATAGGCATTCGCCAAGTTATGGAGAATTATTTCTACATCTTGGCTGATGTCTCTACCACTAGTCTCTGAGTCCTGATCAGCGTCCAAAAAGTGTCTCAAATCTAATAGGTCCCGCATTGTCGGCCAAGCTCTATCCTATTTCCTATCTAAGTTATGTTGCATCCACGTGTCTGTTTTATAAGTAATTTAATGGCATGTGCTCTGATGAACTCACAGCACTTGTTCCACCTCGACATACATATGCCAGACTAACCCGACAAACAGCAAAATTCCACCCTTTCATTTATGAGATCTCTAGATGCCGGAAAGCCTTTTATTCTAATTGTTTCTTTCCTGGAACTGCTAGACTCTTGGATTCTTTTGTTGTCTCTTGCTGCCCTGATTAGACTAATCTGCTGCAATTTAAATGTAATGTGAACAGATATATCACTGTTCAACTCCTCACACTTTTCCGTTAGACATGGTCCTAAATAATAGTTCTTTACGTTTTAAGTAGTAATATGTCGTGTTAGGGGTAAAACAGAGATATGAAAATAGGTATTATCCGGAAGAAATAAGCGTCGTCCCATAAAATTGAAACTCTTAATGTCATTCATGAAATAATCTGTGTTTCTTCTAATAATTTCATTTATTACTCAATGTTCTGGAAACATGTAGGAGAGTGCATGCAGACTCTTGAACTGAAAGCTATGTTTAATTTCAGAAGAGTTTCCGATGGGTAGATATTATGTACACGTTCTGGAGATGGGAATATTCAGCTTATAACTGTTCAGTAAAGGTGCTGGACTTTATAATTTTGAAGGCAAAGAGCAAAAGATCCTCCTCATGTTCACACGGAAAAATTATGTGCTGGAATGCTAAAAGACTCGATATATTCTGGCTTCTGATTGGTTGCTAGCAGAGCGTGGCTCATTTTATTTGTCAGTTCTTATCGTTAGTGTCTATAAGTAGAATCCTCCAACTTTTAGTGAACATACCCGCATATAAAAATTATTGCAACACAGACCAAAATCATCAATTAGCGCTCCACTATATATGCACCTATGACAATCATATAATTTAAGTTGAAAAGAAATCCCAAATAATACTTTAGTGCATTGATTATATAGAATAGAGTATAGATTACTTGAGTACTGCGTTTAGCCAGACGCCACTCCTCGGCTGAAATAACGCTGATAGACATTCTGATTCACAGACAACCTAAAATTAGTGTAATTTACATAGAATTCTATTTTATTCCAGCTCTTTTGTTTTATTGGTCTTCTGTGGGTGAACAGTAATTATTGGCCGAAGATGTGTATGCTTTTTGTTTTTATACATGCGTACGATTCACCGATTATCATTTTCGTTATGACCTAGAATAGAAGAAATTAAAATAACTACGAAGGCAAAATCCTCCACTGATCGAAGGCCTGGGTAGTCGAAACTCGAAAGAAACTTGTTTTCATCAGATGTGGTCATAATTTACGATACAGAATAACTCTGTGGATTTCTTAATTGTCATTCTACTTTGTTGAATGTATCCTGCAGCAAAGTATGCTTCGCTGTGTACATGGCGGGGCACTTGTAAAATGGCCTTATCTTTCAATGCTACAGTCACCGAGTTATTTATTATCTATCAATGTTATTATTACAGTCGTCAAACCTATTGCATTATAATTCTTCGGGGGCGATCATTAACTATTATTGTTGTTTTATTTGTTTTTCAATAATTTAGAACATTCTTACACCGTTTACATGTGTCCAGTGTTAATTAAGCGAAAAGAAAAGCAGAAGATCGATTGCTATTCATTTGATTAGTTTGTACTGCTTTTTATAATTTTTCAAACGCGTCTACGAGCTTGTTTTGTTTTAAACAACATTTTCATTACTAAACGCGCACATTAAATAGACGCATCTATTTTAGATACAACTAAGAGTATTATAAGAAACTCATTTATATGTGCGATATTTATCGCATCATTTAAATTTGAAATGTCATTTTTCTTTTTAACTTTTGCTTGATTGATTCTGAAAGGTTTTGTTGGACTTCAAACTATGTAGTTTATATTTTGGAATAGGTATTGTTCAGTTTCACGAGAGGAGACATATAAGAAACACGATGGAATGGTAAATCGATCAGAATTATTGTTAGGGGAATTGCAAGCATTTGAAAAAGCAAATAATTGTGTTTGTGTTTCTATTGCAATGAAATAAATAAAATGATTCATGTTAATCTTGTAAGTGATTGAATCATATTTTGAAAAAAAATCTTTCATATATATGATTATGAAAGAGAATGTAGTTTGCGTGATGATGCGATAAGTTTTCATAATAATAAAATGGTTAGTATGGTTAGTGATAAAGAACTACTTGCTGTTGTAGAAGATTGAATGAAGATTGAATGATCATGCTGCAAATATCTTCGGATGTTTTGATCGTGTTCATAGTGAAAATGGACATAGTCATGAAAATACAGGAGAAATAATTTCAAAAGTTCGTAGTGTCATTGGCGTGTTTTTTCTAAAGTAGTTATTTTAAGAAAGCATTATCTATACCTCCCACTAACCCGACAAGCAGCCAAATTCCACTCCTTCATTGGTAAGTCTTCTACTCAAATAGTTTCTTCATATGAACTAATAAACTTTAGAATTCCCATCGCTCCCTTGATTTCTTGGCTAACATGCATAAATTTAAATGTAATGTGAACAAACATCTCACTATTCAATTCTCTACATAGAGTGACAAATAGTAATCCCTTACACCCAAGTTGCAATATGCCCTCTTTTGCGTTGAAAAAGAGTAAAGATAATAAAATACACAAAATAAAATATCATGTTAAAAAGGTTCGTATTTCACTTAAAATCTCAGTACTATAATAACGGACGGAATGCTTAATTAAGATGCTTTAATTGTGTGATATTAATAACCGCTAATAACACATTCCAGTAGATCAGTTGGCAAAACATGATTGAACGGATTGGGAGTCTAATCATAAAAGCCGCTAATTATATACCAGCGCACCTTGTCAAACTAATAAAAACGACCGTTCTCTTATTACTGGTTCATATCGTCTGATTTATCTGTTTTCATTGCATTACGTTCTAATTTTACGCTGAAGGATATAACAGTGCGTCCTACGAACCTTTCTGAGTTTCTCACTAAAACGAGGGGAATATTTCACTTGTTTTTGTTTTGTTTTTTTAGGGGTTTTTTTGTTTGTTTTTTCGTTGCTCGGTTGTCTTTGCTCAGCATTTTTGCTGGCTTTATTGTGGATGTTTTTATTATTGAAATTATTCGGAATTAATTGCAGAGGCTTGAAATTGATATGAAAAAAAATGTAATGTCCTGTAGTTGTTTGGCCCACTATCGTTCTTTCCTTTTTTTTCTTCTTTTTCTTTTTCTTCTTCTTCTTCTTCTTCTTCTTTTTTTTCTTTATTGTTATTATTATTATTATTATTATTATTATTATTATTATTATTATAACATTTGCAAATAAATCTGCATTATCGCAATAGCTGCTTGCCATTGATTTCTCGTTAGCAGCGACCATTAGTCTTTACTTGAATTTAAGTGGCAATAAGCCTCCCCAAGCTCCCAGTTCTCTTCGCACTAATACAGTGGAAGTTTTGTCAGTGCTTACTCCTAGGTCTTTCCTTCCTCCTTGACTACTTTGCTAGTCGGTCTCATTTTATTATTGAGGGGGCAGTTATGTAGTAATGCTGGGATGGAGGTGGGGTTAGAAAACTTATAGGTATGCAGCTTTAATGTTCTTGTTCCATGTAGCGCTTCATGTTTTGTCTCTGCAGCAGTTTGTCTGGTCTGCACTCGTGGTCCGTGTGTGTTAGTCTACGCATTCAAGGGTTTTTCACTTAATATTTCAGCTGTATTCATTATTTTTGTTCGTTCGTTGTATTTTTCCATTCATTCATCTGATTCCAATTTCTCTCATTTTTTTTCAAAGTTTTCAAGTTTGTTCCTAGTGCTCCTAATACTATAGGTATTATTTTGATTTGCCTTATCTTCCATATCCCTTTCTGGCTAGCTCTGTTTCTCCTTTTCTTTGATATTCACCCTGTGGTCAGCTGGACCAGCAAAGTTTAAGATTTGACAGGACTTTTCTTTCTTGTTAATTCTTACGACATCTTGTTTTCTTGCTTGGATGTGTTTATCAGTTTGTATGTCCACGTCCCAAAGGATTTTGTGATTCTCATTTTCAGGTAATGTTGTCGGCTTATGTTTGTGCCACCTGTCTGTGCAGTCCATATGCAGTTGTTTATATAATTCGCAGTGCACTGCTATTCTCACTTGGTCGTGTATGTTCTTGTATTTTTTTCGGCCAATTTGCTGCATTTATTTACTATATGGTTTATCGCTTTGTCTCTTTGTCCACAGAGTCTGCATTTACTGCTTCATTCTGTTTTATTGATCTCTGCTTTGATGCAGTTTTTTCTTATCGAGTTATCCTATGCTGCGGTTATTAGGGATTCAGTTTCTCAGCTTATGTGTCCTTTTCGCATCCATGTCCAAGTGTTTTCTCATTTTTTGTCATCCTTATGAATCCTCCATATAGTTGTTTTTCTTCTCATGTTTATTTTTTCCTCTCATCCTTTATCTCTCTGTTTTCTGTTTTGTCGATTTTCTTAGTGTCTCTCGCTGCTGTGATTATCCTTTCCGTGTTCTGCGTTATGTATATTTCAAATTCTTTTGTGTGTGTATGTGTGCGTGTGTGTGTGTGTTTGTGTGTGTGCGTATGTGTAATGCACACAGTCTTCTATATAAACCAGTCCTCTCCCACCTTCTTTTTATTTTCATGTAGAACCGGTCAATATCGTCCTTTGAGTGTAGTGCATTGTGCATGGTCATGAGTTTCCTGGTCTTCTGATCGAGCCGTCTCAGTTCTTCTTTGGTCTATCCTATGAACGGTCCAGAGTATCTTACTAGTGATACTGCCTATGTATTTATACCTTTTATTAGGTTTCTGCTATATAATTTAGTATCTAGAAGTTTTACTTATTCCCCTGAGGTATTCCTTTCTAATTCTCTTTCATTTTTGTTGCTTTGGTAGTCTCTGCTTCCAGAACTTCCAGGTATTTAAAGAGGTCTTCTTACCCTAGCGCCTTCATCTCCGTTTGGTTGGGTAGTTCCATGCCCTCTGTTGTCTCCATTTCTCCCTTTTTTATAACTAGTAGTGCGCACTTTTCCACACCAAACTCCATTTGGATACCCTGACTGAAGATACTGGTAGTATTTATTAGTGTCTCTCGTTCTGTTTCGGTCCTTGTAAAAAGTTTCAGGGCCAATGTACTTAGGTTGTTTTTTTCCTCTGTATTAGAGAACTTTTATCCAGCTTGGCACTTTCTCATTATACTGTTCAGGGGCATCATGGCTATTATAAACAGCAATGGTGATAGTGAGTCTCCTTTGAAGATGCTTCTTTGTATGTTGATTTCTGTTATGTGTTGTCCATCAGCTGTCAATTCCAGTCTCCATGTTCTCATTGCATTTACTATTACGTTAGTGATCCCGCTTGGTATTTTATACATTTTAAACATTCTATAATCTATGTTTATGTGATTCTGTCGTACACCTTTTTGTAGTCGATCCATGCCATGGCTAAATTCTTTCTCCTTATTTTTACTTCCTTTAGGACCTTTTGATCTATATATAGCAGATCATGTTCATCTTTTTTTCTTTTTGGCATCCTTTCTGTTCAACGCATAGAAGTCCACGATTATTTAAGGACTCGTAGATTTGTTCCCTCAGTTGTGCTGTTAATATTTTCCACATAAAGGGTAAGCACGTAATAGGCCTATAGTTACTTGAGGTGGTTCCTTTCTTTGTGTCGTTCTGTATCAGTGTGTTTCTGCCTTTTGTCATTCAATCTGGCACGTTTGTTCCTGTATACATCTTCTCATGTTTTGGGCTAGTATTCCGTCGTGTCGTGCTGTTCTCCACTTTGCCATTTTTCTTAGTGTTTTCTTTAGCGTTTCTTTGTTGATTTCATTCATTATTATTATTATTATTATTATTATTATTATTATTATTATTATTATTATTATTATTATTATCCAATATAAATTTGCACGTGCGTAGCTTCAGTGACAACAGCTCTTCAATGTTTTTCAGCCATTCCGCTTTATTCGATAAAGCTGCCAGTGTTTTTTAACTATGTCTCCAAATAGAAGATATGAAATAAATTTGTTAAATAAAAAAGCAAATGATAACAAATATAATTTAGGAACAAAATTAAAAAAATAGTTCGGCTTTATATCGTTCTGTTTGTATACTTAGATCAAATGATATGCATTTATTTTAGAACGTCTGAAAAGAAGCGAAAATCGAGAAGTAACGACGATAGAGCAATATCAAGATATTTTTTTTCAGAACGTTGAATACAA
Source organism: Euprymna scolopes (assembly GCF_053919585.1). Taxonomy (NCBI): domain Eukaryota; kingdom Metazoa; phylum Mollusca; class Cephalopoda; order Sepiida; family Sepiolidae; genus Euprymna; species Euprymna scolopes. The sequence goes on from NC_136488.1 coordinate 21,385,093, forward strand.
GATGAAAAAAAAAGCAAATTCGCACATTTTTTAAAACTTTTAATTCAACCGAGAGTTGCACCAAAAGAAGGTAAAGCTGGCTGTTCGGTAGTCTACGACTCGTCTTATCCATTACAGTTTTTTGAATGCAAGCGAAACATTACAGCAGAGAAGTACTGTCATGGAATGCATCAAAACATTTGACGAAAACATTAGTCAACAGAAAAAGCCGAATTCTCCTCCACGACAACACCAGACCGCACGTTGCTAAACCGACCATGCTTGAAAAGTTGAACGAATTGGACTACAAAACTCTGTGTTGTCTGTCATACTATCTAGACTGCTTTCCTACCAATTACCACCTTTCAAGCATCTCGATAACTTTCTGCGTGAGAAATGCTTAAAAAAAACTAATCGATATCAAAAACGCCTTCAGTGACTTCATCGTCAGCAGAACACAAGATTTTTACATTACTGCCATAAATACACTTGTTTTGCTTTGGGAAACGCGTGTTGATTATGATGATGCTAATTTCAAACAATAAATTTTTGTTTGAACTTAGATACGTTCATTGGATTTAAAAGTTAAAAAGCGCAAGAACTTTCTTGTCAATCTAATATAAAATAGGTGCGTAAAAAGAAAAGGTTCTTAAAGGGGGCATGTGTATTTAGATATAAAAATCTTTTAGTATATAGACATTAATTACAAGTAAAACATGAGATAATTGCCGTTATTAAGCCATAAATCATTTTCTTAAGAAGGGTCATATTCAACTGTGGAGGTTGTTTGAATAGATATTAGCATAAGAGGTAAAATGGCTAGTAGCCCCTCTGTAAATGATGGTTGCGAAAAAAAATGTTAGAGGGGAACGAAACAAACATTTAGTCTCTGGAAACACGTAGAGAAATTGGTCTTAGTGACTCGTGAAACAGATAAAGTTTCCGGTTCGAAAGCTGTACTGGTTAATCAAATATAAGAAAAGTGACATTCGTTCATAATGCAACGTTGCTGTTACAATTAGATAAAAGAAAAGAAATAAAAAAAATCCAGGTCGGAATTTTTTCTTTTTTAAAAAGCATTTATTACCGTTACTCTGCTGTCTCGAAACCACATAAAACATCTCTCGCAGCCATATGTCAATTTAACCTGACTGCGTTTCTCTTTCTTCCGACCACACGCCGGCCACAGTCGGCCCATTCTAGCCTTCACTTTACACGTGCTTCGTCTTCGACTTTTTTCTTTTTATTCAAAACGGCAGCTCGCGCACGCTTGCTAATTTCCATATGTGCATGTTGTGGTTACTGCTGATATTTTCATACGCGCTCATATGCGCATTGTTATAATTATATAGTTCGATGAATATTCTTTTTAATTATATATAATCAAATTATACTTTCTTACGTAAATCTATCCCTCTGTAAAACGATATAAAAACTTCTTATCATACTCCTACATATCAACACTGGTTTCTCTCTAATCTGTCTCCCATGTGTAAACAAGTTTTGCTTCTATATTATACTTTTTATTCATATTTTCTAAGTTGATTACTTTGGTCTCTGTGTGTTGTCTGACATACGGGTACTTGCTTGACTCAAATTGTTTTACTTGTGTTTATAATGTACGCAGGAAGATGGAATATAAATATGTATTTAAACTGCAGTAGTTACACACAGAAAGAGAGGAATAGTGATAGAGAGTGAGAGAAAGAGAGGTGAGAGAGAAAATTGGTATTACTCCAGCAAATATCCATACGAAATGCTTTTTTATCAGCATGAACGAATAACGAAAGTCAGGGCGACATGACGTGTACATCATTTGATGTTTTCTAGAATTCAGAAGTGGGCGAAACTGAAGCCAAAATTTTCTCTGATGCGCGTCTAAGATAAGAGCATTATTTCAATTTATGTGTCTGGGTATTTGAACGTTTATTCTAATTTACAACAGGCAGACGTGATCATTAGAATAAATTATCTATCTCTATCTCTCTCTCTCTCTCTCTCTCTCTCTCTCTACATATATATATACGTATATATATATATGCATATATATACGTATATATATATACGTATATATATATAGGTATATATATACGTATATATATATATGTATATATATGTATATATATGCGTATATATATACGTATATATATATATATATATATATATATATATATATATATATTCTATTATAATAAAGTAGTATTGTTGTCTATTTATTTGTTCATATTTGATTAATGTGTAAAAACGGTACATTTTTTCACAAATTAATCTTGATATTTAAAATGGGCGTGCACACATTTTCATTCTAGAAAGTGTTATATATATATATATATATATATATATATATATATATATATATACTATTTATTTGAAGGAAATCTACATTCAAGAAGTAACCTCATTTGCATGTTACATTAGAGAAAATATATCTGGATAATTAGCTCCGTGTTATTGGTTGTAATAAAGTTGTTCTAATTGTTCTACTTAGAAATCTTATTTAAATTTGATTCATTTAATTTGTTTTCAATTATTATTATTTCCAACAGCATTTACCTTTAAAAACTAAAGTACATTTATTTATTTAAGCTGTGAGTTATTTTCTTTAAGTTATGAGAGATTTTTCATAGACGGAAATGGTTTTTATACTTACATAAATCAAACATGTGATCCACTTTCAGAAAAATCACCAGTAGTTTAAATAATCGATGTATCTTAAATAATATATTACTAAATTCGCCAATACTATTTACCTACAAACGCTTGGTATATACAGCTAATATATATATATATATATATATATATATATATATATATATATATATATATATATACAAGAATAAAAAAGCATTGGAAATGCAAAAGGATATAGGGATGGTATGCCAAAAAGTATACAAACAAGATAGCTATGAATGGCTAGGCACATGGACATAGAATTACATCCAAAGTATAGCCCTATAGCTTTTCTCCAATCTTCATTCCGTGCCATCATCACAGTTGTAAAAAGCTATAGGGCTATACTTTGGATGCAATTCTATTTCCATGTGCCTAGCCATTCATAGCTATCTTGTTTGTATACTTTTTGGCATACCATCCCTATATCCTTTTGCATTTCCAATGCTTTTTAATTCTTGTTAATTAGTATTTTTACTTACAGTCTTATTTTTAAACTTACATTCATGATAGTATTGTCTTTTTTAGGAGGCGGCTCATTGCCGCCTCCATTAGTAGCAGGTCGCTTCCTGCTGGGTTTTAGGTCTTTGGGTTTTAGGCCTTAGGAGTTGCCTCTTGGTCCTCCATCGGTTCTATATTACATAGAGAGTGCTACCGCCTCGCTGATAAAACAGTTAGAGTATTATAAAGTTCTAAAATGTTCATACCTTCACTATTAAATTTTTCTTGACTTTCTTGCAGTTTCTTTTGCGGTTAATTTAACTTATTTCCTTTGGCGTTTGGTGAGTTCTTAGAAGAACTGGTCTGATCTACTTTTCTTAGCGAGCGAAGAGATTCAGCTGCATTTAACAATGGTTGCTATAGTGTATTTTTGCGCATGCGTGAGAATTTAAAGTTTCCTCCTTATTTTTCAATAGTTTGACAGTAGTCATGTGTCTTTCTGCCAAGAGCGCCAGACGTCAGTGTTAGCCGTGATCGTCTAGAGGTTAGGACCCCCACGTTGTGGCTGTGCTAACTTAGGTTCGAATCCTGGTCACAGCATTGACATTTTGTACATATTTTACAGTCCAAAATCTGAAGAATTATTTGTTTTTATAACATTGTTTTTTGACGTCGTACTTGCTGATAGGTTACTCTTATAACAATTTTGATCAACTGAGATAAAGATTTCGTGGTTTCATTAACGCTGGTGGGTTACTGTTTAAAGAAAAAACCTTAACGTTCACCTCAAATATTCAGCGTCCAAGAAATATAGGCCACTGGCAAACTGGAACGTCTGTGAGCATCCGGTGTATTATTTGGAGCTGTTCCTTTTGAGAGAAGTTCCGTGTTCGAAGTGGTCTGTCTACATTGGGTATATAGTGTTTAAAACTTGTTATTACACGTAATCTTATTTAATTATGGAGTTAGCTAAAAAGCGATGGGTCACTGCACTTCTCCGTGTAAAGAGCAGTCGATTGATGCTTGAACTGTTGTCAGAGACCGTTCGTACACCGAGATACATCGTCTCAAAAGAAAGAAGAAAGAAGAAGAAAGAAGAAAGAAGAACAATTGGCCATTTTTGTACCCTTTTTTTTTTTTTCTCTCTTTTGACATTTTAACCGACGTTCTGACACTCGCTGGATTCATAAGACACTTCTCTGTAAGAATATGTGCTTTTTTAAACTTATAAGTTGATTTTAGTTGAGATTTGGATAGTTTTGTTTTGTAGGCGTATATAGGCGTGTACGGGCCATCCCTATATAGAGAGTGCTACCGCCTCTCTGATATATATATATATATATATATATATATATATATATATATATATATACTCCTATAAATCTGGTTTTCTTTTGTGTGTATCGATATTCATATTAAAAACCCTCGTTTCTATTTATTTAATGTATTTATTTGCTTCTTCACCAAAGCAAATTAGGCACAAGGCCGTTTTGTAATGTGGGGTAAAAACTAGCGACCGTTTTTTTTTTGTTTGCTTTTTTTTCTGCTCAGCATACACCTCCAAACACCCGGGCAACGCCGGGCACCCGTTCAAGTGTATATATATATATATATATGTATATATATATATATATATATATATGTATATATATATATATATATATATATATATATATATATATATATATATATATATATATATATACTAGCAGACCACCGGCGTTGCTCAATCGTTAAATACGTTTTAATATAATATTTTAATTCATGCAAATTTCATATTTAATACTATAGAGTAATGCAGAATTTCCCTACACACACACACACACACACACACACACGCACATACACACACTCACACACACACACATACGCGCGCGTGTGTGTGTTACCAATTTCTGTCTACAGCATCTTGAAAGAAACTTAGTTTATCTCGTTATTTGATGTCGAATGAATGAGAATCCTAAGTCAAAATGAATGTCAGATGCGAACAATCTGATTCCTTAAATTCTCAAAGGAACAATTACAACGTGATTTGACATTCAAGCTCATTTTTCAACGTTTCCGTTAACCTTGCCTTGTCGTAAAAGATAAGAATTCGGATATTATCTTTTCATCACAACAAGATTGTGTCAGCTGACCAATCATCATATGAGCTTGTGTGTTCATAACGATTTCCTTATTCGTCCGACAATTTATCTTCTCGCCAATTAACCTTCCAGCTTCACTTTCATCGTTACATGAAAATTCTTCCTATTTTAACTTTGTCTTTCGTCTTCATTTTGTTTTTTGTTTCGTTTTCTTATTTGTTTTTCATATCATGTTATCCTTTTTCTTTTTTCCTTCTTTCAGCTTTCCGCCGCTGATTTTTTTTACTTCTGCACCAAAATCAACAGTCTAGACCATTCTTGTAATAACGATTTCCATGTTGATTGCAGTATGATGCTAGTTCTCTGCAGTTCCAGGAGACTTACCTTCATAGGCTTTACATTCTCTATTCAAGAAGGATTTAATATATTACTAATAGCCTGAGGCGCTCTTCCCAAGGATTGCCTATGCATTCTTGTAGGGTAGAGTGTTCCTCCTATTATCCTGGCCCCTTGTGTCTAATCTTCCCACAGTAGTATGAAAATAAATACTTTTTCCTCAATGTTTTTTCCTCATGCATTTTCACTCTTATTTCTTTTCGTTTTCTTCTCTTTACATCTACGACGTTCTTGCGTTTCCGTGTATTATTAATTACCCGCGAACAGTTTTTTTCTAGGTGGTCTCAGTTTATCAAGGCATGAAGGCTACTATAGAATAAAGGTTAATGAATGTCACTTAACCGGCGATGCAACGCCGAGATTATTTTGTTTATTTGATAGGGGAACTTAGTAGGAACTTCTTCATGTTAGACTTGAAGATGACCATAATATAGTCAGCTAGTGTTACATGATAAGGGCTGTCCCTTTTTCATGTAAGTATAAAAATAGGGAATCAGTTAAATGTAAATATGAAATAGGATAGTCAAGGATTCGAACTTGCGAAGCTGTACTTGGAATTGAGAATTCCAATCATAAGTTAAAATAGACACAGAATGTTATAAATGAAATGTCCAGTTAAATTGTTGATTCTGTTAAAATATTTAATAATACAATTTGGATGGAAACTATTTACATTCTTAGAAAGAAAACATAATAGAAATTTGGGTTACAGAATTAACAAATAAATTCCTTTCTGAAACAAAGAGAATGGAAAATGTTATTGTAAAGTGAGTTACGTAAAATTAAGTTAGAGAAGGATTCATGCCATGGGTCTCATATACACGTGCTCGGTCGTGCAATGACGTCATGAGTTATGAATTTAGTTAGATAAGTGAGAATCGGAATCAGTCAGTGGAGAGAAGTAGAGAGGTTCAGATCGATTCTCCGTTAGAGTCAAGTCACCCTCTAGAAGTGAGAGACTTTTAGAAATAACCATGTAACAACTTTGAATCCCTGAGATAAAATAATGTTCGACCGGTCGAAGAAGAAATAAACGTATCATCATGTTTTTTTGTAGCTGCATCGTCGTGTTGTTATTCAACAGAAAAGGTATTTTCCATTTATGTTATAAGAACCTTGATAAAATCATCATCTAAAATATGTGTCAGAGTATAAATGTTATAGAGACACTTCCGTTCACAGAACTGTCAAAAAGTATAAATGTCAAACTATCAGTCTATCTATCTAGATATCAAATCTTCTCCAAAATGTATTTATATTTCCCTCTCTTTATATATACTTGTTAATGCCCACATCTCTTCTCTAACCATGTTAACATCTCTCATCTCTTCTTACAACATGAACATCTCTTACTCAACACTAATCTCTCGTAAGACTCTCACAAAGAACAATGCAAATACATACGTCATCTTTTAATAATAAGACAGTATATAACACTAGGAAGCAGTCCGGCAGTATCGTGTTCTACAGACACGCAGTTCTAGGAATGAAACTTTGCTCACGGAATTTACGTTTAGTTTTAGGCGCAGGTAGATAACAAGGGATATTATTATTAGTTGTTGTTGTAGTAAAACGAGTGTAGGTTGCGAATGTTCCACATGAGAGACTATAAGTAAAAAATTCAATTGAGCACTTTGCACACGAATTATTACCAGTGATCGTACACTGTTAATAACAAAATATTTTCGTGAAACCCGACTGGCAAGTCTCTTTCGATTATACATATACTCGTTTCCTGGATTTTGTCTGACTGGACTTTTATAGAGTTCATTCTGATCGTGTCGTCTCATGTGGTTGTTTGTAGACGTTCAGTTTCTCTATTCAAGTGCTCTTTACGTTGCAACGTGTTTACATGCGTCTCTTATTTGGTCAATCTTATAAATCATACACGTAGTTGCTTCACTTCCATTTTCTTTTCAGTTTCGATGCTCTTTGTATTATTAATTTCGGCATCACTTTCTTCAGCGATGAACAGATTTCTGTAATTTCGATTATTATTTATCTCATCTTTCATACATTTTAATACTAATCAGTCCTGCACCCTCTTATTTCTTACTTACATAGAGTCGATCCTATCATCGTTCGAGTGAAGTACATTATGGATAGCCATTAGGTTTTCTAGTTCGTTTGTTTAGGTAATTTATTTTCTTCTTTTCCCTTAGCTTACGAATTTCTTACTCGGTATTATTCCTAGAAGTGTATTCTCTATATATTATGTCATTACAATATGATTTGGTTTTAATAAGTTCTCTTATTGTTTTCATGTATACTCATCTCATCTTCACTTTAATTTATCTTGATTTGGTGGTATGGTTCCATAACGCTCTGGTATTTATATGTCAAGTGTCCTCATCTTTTCTTTGTTTGGCCGTTCTATACCTTGTGCTCTTTCAAACTTTCCCCATTTAATATCTAGTCGTGCACACGTTTCCATTCCGAATTTTATTTGAATGTTTTGGTTAAACTGGTATTTATTATATTTGTTTAGTTCCTATTTGCTTTTTCTTGGCAAATAATTTCAAGTCGTTAATATACATGAGTTGGTAATACTTTTTCTACTTTTTTTTTCTTTTTTTGTACTCACTAAGTGTTCTTACAAATAACATCATGGTGTTACCTGGAATCTCCCCAGATTTCCACTGCTCTACATCTCTTTCGATAAACTTTTACAATGACTTTGCCTTATTGCAACAGTCATTTATCATTGATTTTCTCGCTGGCAATTATCAATGGTTTTTACTAGACGTTTGGTGTCAGGAAACCTCCCCAAAATCCCAGTGCTCTTCTCATTCATCCAGTGGAGGTTTCTCTCCTCGATCTTTTCATCCTCATTAAACCATCACAACTAATTGATGTGGCCAGTTTATGCCGATAATATCATTTGGGAGGGATGTAGTTAACTTACAATTTTGCGGTTACAGTTTTTTTATTCTAGTTTCATGTAGTGTTCCTAAATATTTGTTTTACTTCACTTACAGTTTCCACATGACAGGTGACCATTTGCAGTTCTTGTGGATTAGTTCCTGTATTTGAGGATTTTTCTTAACATTCCAGCTGGTTTCAACATTATTATCTTGTGTATAGTCTCATTTCCCTTGATTCCAATTTCTCCTAGTCTCTTTTTCCAAGTTCTGTTAGACTGTTTCTAATTCTGCCAAGTACTTTATTATCTATATATTAATACGATAGCGTGTGTGTTCTTTTGTATTTCACGCTTTCCGGCAAATTTGCGTGGTTATGATTAAATTCCGGAATACACATTTACGAACACTCAAGGCAGCATTCGAATAGTGTGTTCTTACAGCTATATTTGTCTTTAATTCTATAAAATTTAGGGGTATATCTTTCAAAAAGTTCTTAAGAAATAATTGAGTTTAAGTTATTCCGAAATAATAAAAAAAAAACTATAACACACATCTCTCGGCCGGTGGGGACAAAAATTGAGCAGTTATTTGTTTTTTTCATTGATTATTTTTTCTTTACATTTGTTTAGAGAGAGAGAGAGAGAGAGAGAGAGAGAGAGAGAGAGAGAGAGAGACGCTGATGTCTTCGTTCATTAAAATATCATTGCTACTACTAGTTGCTATAATATGTAAACAAAAGTTCAGATGCATACGTTATGAAACCTCGAAGTTAGCAACACGTTATTATCGAAACGAAACTGGTCTTGTACATAAAATATTTTAATAAAAACATTAAATCTAATATATATATATATATATATATATATATATATATATATATATACATATATATATTAAATGACAGTTCCTTTTTCTAAATAAATTATTTTCATTACAAGATTGTTTTAACTAAAATAGTTTCATGAAAAACTGTTTTTGGTACATAAAATAGTTTAGGTACTCATGCAGAAAGTGATCCAGACGTAACTCAGAGTCCGCTCCGCTTTCTCCTGAACATGACGTCAACAGCCGGAGTAAGCCGAGCGTCGCCGATGAAAGCATAACAAGAAAAGAAAACTTACCTTAGATTTTAAGTTTTATTAACTGTAAAGAAAAATGTTATAGCAATATTTTTTTGCTATATATATATATATATATATATATATATATATATATATATATATATATATATATATATATTAAAATAAATAATATTAAAGATTTTTTGTTCGAAAAAAGGTTTAAAGGTAAGTCAAATAAATACTTTCAAGGAATTTTTTTTGTAATTTTTTTTCAAGAAATTTTTTTTTTAATTTATTTTTTTGGTGTTATTTTTTATTTTATTTTTTTTTTCAAGGAAAAGCCTGAGAACTAGAAAAGTTGAAACAAAACTGGGTGGGATAGGTTTTTTTTTCATATTAAAACAGATATTGTTGTTGTTTCCTCAGACCGTTATTTTATTAATGGTGCGTGTGCGTAGATCGTCTTCCGCATTCGCGCTGGAGGTCTTTCTGTGTTTCTCGCTCAAACGCCCACAAGTGGATGATTTTAATTATGATGGCAATTGTCAGCCTAGACTTGCCAAAAAAGTTACCAGTCCGGATGATGTAAAGGTTCGGCATTTGGTAGCCTGAAACCTTCAGGCATAGCCATCGCTTACCTTTCCTCTTATAATAAGATTGTACCTGTGTCCACATGGTGCACAAGTTTATCGTCCGTGCCGGTAAATTTTTTCTTGATAAAATCGAGGACTCCGGCTGCTGTTTTCAGCTGCTCACTTAAGGCTGTAAAATCCATGCTTTTTTTCTGACGTGAAAGTACGTAATGGTGAGCTTTTTTTGGAGGGGGGGGTTCTTTTACTACTTTATTTTTTTCTTCCTCTTCCAAATTGTCGTCTGCCGCTTGGAATTTTCAACTCGTGCGAACGTGCGTCGCGTTGAAAACCATCATGCTACATTGTGATTGGTTCAGCTTTATGTTACATCAGACAGCTTAATTTCCTCGGCGACGCTCGGCTTACTCCGGCTGCACACATCATGTTCCGAGGAAAGCCTGGCGTGTATGTGCGCTGAGTTACGTCTGGATCACTCTCTGCATGAGTACCATATTTTAGTCTATATGTTAATACGATAGCGGGTGTGTTATTTTCTGTATCACATTTATTTTTTTTCTTCCAAGTGTCTGTCGTTTAATTGTTATGCCTTTCAATTTCTTGTAATAAATAATTTTACCAAGAATTCTTCATCAGTTTTGGTTTCGGTTTCGATTATAACTGAAAGAACTCAAGTTATATATATATACATTCTTTTTTTCTTCATAAGTTTTGGTTTCGGCCTCGATTCAAGCTGATGCACCTAAGCCATATGGATATATTTTTTATTTTTGAAATCACAGGTTTATAATATATAAGAATGGATCAAAAATTGACTCTTATAATAATATATACGAAATCTGCAAAAATTAAAATATCATATTTAAGCATATTTTACGACCAGGCTATGCCGGGCGTCCCTGCTAGTTATTATTATTATTATTATTATTATTATTATTATTATTATTATTATTATTATTATTATTTACTCACTAGAAGTAGTCACACAGGCTGTTATCAAAGATTTCTCTTTGAGAATAACTTGTGTTCTCTGGAATTTGAGTGACAAGTCTTCCCAGAGTTTCAGTAATCTCTAACTCTTTCTATAAGCTTTGCAAAAGAATTTGCGTTGTCGCAACAGCCGCTTACTATTGATTACTCGTTAGCAGCGACCATTGGTCTTCACTAGAATTTAGGTGATAATGTCGCATTCCTGTGCCTATTTGATTTAGAAGTTACTACCGGTATTGTTTACATGATTATACTAACATGCAAAAATTAAAATATAATGTGAACAGATATCTCGCTGTTACACTCTCCACGTAGTCTCAAATAGTAACCCTTTACGTTCCAAATGATAACGTGTCCTTTTTGGGATGAATAAGAGATTAAAAATGTAGCAAGTTTGTTTACTTAATAACATGCAATTAATCATTAAAAATATGCGCTGTGTTTTGGAATTAAACTAAAAACAAGTGATTTCCCTAAAAAAAAAATGTAAAAGAAATCAAGTTCAAAATTCTTTGTTTTTTTTTTTTTTTACACGATAGTTTTATTTTTAATCTTCTTCGTGTGCATCAGTTTTCTATATCCTCTCGTCTATCCATGTCCATTTAGTCCTAAATCTTCTGTTTCTCTCGTTAACTTTTCTACTCAACCTAATACGGTTTAGACTTATGCCCCCAATAAGACAACACCGGAAACAAACAAACAACAACAACAACAACCAGATTTTGGGGGTTCTGTTGTAGACCATGAGATGATCGTTCTCCCCGGAGACTTATTAGAATTGCAGATATCACTATCACTAACATTGAAAAGGAGAGTGCAAGATTAAATGTATTTTGTCACATTCCTTTCTCCTCCAACTTTATAACTTCACCTTGTGACGTAATTGTATCATAATATTAGACGTCGATGGTTTCTGTTCGAGATAAAACTATCTGTCCCAACAGATTAGCTGATCAGATAGAAATATGAGGAGACAAATGTTTTACTTTATGTAAATACATTTGACATAATCAATTTGTTTCTTCAAAACTACTTCTTTTATACACTTTCTCTTCTTTAGAAAAGCCATCAGAGGAGAAAGGAGAGATGACATTGTCAGACCGCAACGTTTTTCAGTTATGAACATTACGCAAGTACAAGTAATGATTTTATAAGAAAATATTTGAAAAATAAATTGGGAATTAAATAATCAACCTACAAAGCGAATGAAGTATTTTGGTGAAATAGTCTAAAATGGAAAAACTATATACAGGGCGACCCCAAAAAACTATATACAGGGTTACCCCCAAAAAACTATATACAGGGTTACCCCTCAAAAAACTATATACAGGGTTACCCCCAAAAAAACTATATACAGGGTTACCCCCCAAAAAAACTATATACAGGGTTACCCCCCAAAAAACTATATACAGGGTTACCCAAAAAAAACTATATACAGGGTGACCCCCCCAAAAAAACTATATACAGGGTTACCCCAAAAAATATATACAGGGTGAGCCCCAAAAAACGGGCCCAATGTACAGTTTATGTGATATCTCCATTATTTATTCACCGATTGCCATTATTTTACAGGACATGGCAGACTCAACGACCGTGAGTACACCAAGACCCCAGTTGGAGCTGGGGCAAAGAATACACTGTGTTAAATTTTACTACAAGACTCGTTTAAGAAGACCCAGGACAGTTTCATGCGTCAGTTCAAATGTGAAAAGGCTCCATTCAAAAGCAGAATTCAGAACTGGGTGGACCACTTCGAGTAGTATGGGACCGTGGAGAACCTCAACGATGCCAGAGAGAACCGTCCAAGCGACTCGGGACGTCCCAAGAAGCGAACAGCCGAGCTGGTCGAAAGAGTAAGAGAGTCTCTCCAGCAGAGTCCGAAACGCTCTATGCGTAAGCGAAGTCAGCCCCTCGGTATGTCCCGTGAGACTTGCAGGAGAGTGCTGGTGAACGATATCAGGGATTACCCATACAGAATACAGACACTGCAGACCCTTACAGCCTCAGACAAGAAGCAGAGGGGGCTATGGCAGTCAAGATGCTCGAGGAGACACCAAGTTTCATTAACCTCCTTTGGACATCAGATGAAGCCCACTTCCATCTTGATGGAAAGGCGAGCTCCAAGACAAATGTCTTCTGGGGGTCCTCCAGGCCCAATGAAGTAGCCACCAAGCCCCTGCACTCTCCTAAGTGCACGGTGTGGGCTGCAATCTCGCTCAGAGGCATCATCGGGCCAATCTTCATCGAAGAATCTGGTGCAGGAGTGACAGTCAACAAGGAGCGGTATGTGGAGGTCCTCAAAACCTTCAAGAGTGAGCTCTAGACCATCCACCCGTCGCTCATGAGCAAGTTCTAGTTCCATCAGGACGGAGCAAGTTCTCACACCTCAAACCTGTCCCGAGATTGGCTGAAAGAGAACTTCGGAGGCCGAGTGATCAGTCTCAAGACTGATTGTGAGTGGGCATCCCATAGCCCGGACCTAAGCCCCCCAGATTTTTTTCTTTGGGGCTATCTTAAGGACAGAATCTACGCAGGGAAACCTGGAACCATCACGGAACTCAAGGAAGCCATCAGAGAGATGAGAGCCATTACTAATTCTGTCTCTAAGAACGTCATGGACAACTTCGTGCTGCGCCTCAAGAAATGCACGGAGCTAAATGGAGGCCATCTAGAACATATGCTGTAGAACGGAGGAAAAAAGGGCAAAGACGCTAGTGTTTTGATGTGATGTTTTCAATATAATAAACTAGTTATGGCCAAAGTTTCATTTCATTCAGACAAAACACTAAGAAACGGGGCCTAATTAGAGTTGGGTCCGTTTTTGGGGTCACTCTGTATAAGAGAGTAATAGTTTTACCGCCGAACCCTCTCAAAACGATTCGGGTTTCATGGCTAAGCTAAAGAATTTCCATTTAAAATTTATCTGATACTCAGATTATTTAAATAGTTTAACTTTTTAATACACATAAACCATTTCTAAACCATACACGGTTTTAACTAAATTATATCACATGCAATCCCTCAATAATGAATTTTGACAAATAATCAGTTTAGTTGTCACGTGATTACGAAGAAACAAGTAGGATATATTTTTTACATGGTAGTCACCACTTATCAAGGCCCGGAAGCCACTCAGGAATAAGGATTATTGCGGGTACAGTAATCAATGGGATAGTATCGTAGTAATCGTTTGTATTGGAGATTTTATAAAGTGTCTTACTTAAGGGGGCGGTTCATCAGGAATTTGTTTATGTCTGATTGAAGACATCTAAGTTGTAGTTAGGTAGGAAACAGGCAAACGAAAGAGAGTTCCACAGGCGTGCAGTTCTAAGAAGGAAGCTTTGTTCATGGAATCTGCGTTTTGATTTAGGCACAGATAAAGGGTGGGGAAAATTACTGACAGTGGTTTCAGCTAGATGGGTGTTTTTCGAAAAAGATTGGAGAGGGGGGCAGAGATTGGAGCTCGGACCAGCACTTGCCATGGAAATAACGATAAAACAAAGACAGGCTCGAAACGTCTCTTTTGTGAGAGAGAGGTTGCAGGGAAGAGAAAAGGGCATCCCCCCACATTTTGTTTATCAAAAAACGAAAGAGAGAAATTAATGTATGTGTGTCCATGAGCATTTTTATTTGATTTTTGTTTTATGGCAATATTTAGAATCGTGCTTCTGATCATCCTTGCCCGCAGATAACTCGAAAAGTCACCATAATAATATAAGTTGGATAGGTACATAAACAGTGCTGACAATTCTCACCTGATTGTATGTAACTTTTTATACTATAACCAAGGCGTGAACTTATATATGCTCGTGTAGAGAGTTTATTTTAGCGTGTGTTATCCAAATAGACATCCCCCAAATTCTTAAGACTCAATGCAAATCAATGTTGGTGCCCAGACGTGGTCTGCACATTCATTAAAATAATGCTGGATACTTTCGTAGTTTTAAAAATATTTACAGATATATTAATGTTCTTGCTTATGTGCAAATAGATAACACATAGCTATTCATATTATGAGGCGCCTTAGACTAAATAAAGAAAGTAAAATATATATTTCTACACTTCATAGTATTAATTAGAACATAATAAATTGAGGATGCCATATAGCAAAGGACTTGTGTCAGACGTGATTGACATAGCATGTTCCCGTGGATGAGAAATAATTGGACACCAACGTTGTAACTCTAGCTTTCAAAGGATCAAGATTTAATAATACTAAAGAAAAATATGTGAATCAGTTAATTCCACTTCGAGGACACAAAAAGAGAAAATGGCGATAAAGCAAGGTACATATATATATATATATATATATATATATATAGAGAGAGAGAGAGAGAGAGAGAGAGAGAGAGAGAGATTTGAACGATCAATCAAGATTTAATAATACTAAAGAAAAATATGTGAATCAGTTAATTCCCCACTTCGAGGACACAGAAAGAGAAAATGGCGATAAAGCAAGGTATATATATATATATATATATATATATATATATATATATATGTATATATATATATATATATATATATATAGAGAGAGAGAGAGAGATTTGAACGATAAATACGGTTAAATAGTGGCTTCGCCTCGAAGCTCATTTTTATTTACTTAGAAAGTCGCCCATAATTTATTTGGATGTATATAACATTTTTTATTTATTTTTATTATTTTTTTTAAACAGTAATCTACGTACATGCATGTTTCAAGGTAACTACCTCATGTCAGCCTAGCTTGGCTGTTTCTAGGAATATTATATATATATATATATATATATATATATATATATATATATATATATATATATATATATATACTAGCTGAAGTACCCGTTGTTCACTGGGTTCAGAAACAGCCTACAGAAAATGGACTGTGATTGATGAAAGTATAGGTTATGAAAAGGAGGGGGTTGTAAAGAGATAGGTTTTGATACTCCAAAATTTTATCCTAAGCAAAATATGATGAAAGTAAAGATAATTTTCGCGAAAATATATTTGAACTTTGTTTCAACTTTGTTTCCATTCGTAGCCAAGAGTGACAAACAAAATGATGTTTCCTTACAAAGAGAAAATGTTATATAAAATATTATAAATATACAAAAAAATGCTACCATAGTCAATAAAAGTTACTTTTATGGTAGAAAAGTTCATTGGTTTGTATTTTTAAGTAGTTTGTAAAAAAAAAAAAAAAAAAATTTTCACGAACCGGTTTAAAAAAAATCAAAATGGCAGCTACTTTGAAATGAAGAGCCCCGTTTTCAATTTGAAGGAGGGGAACCTGAGCATTCTGTGTTAACAATTTAAGAGAGATCCGTCAACGTAAGGAATATTTATAAACATATTTTAATGTTTTCCATTATTTTGTGCTTGAGGAATATTCGATTATGGTATGTGTAGTTTATATAAAAATTCATTTAAGTAGTTATCGCCTCAAATTTCATTTTAATTTCGGTTCGCTGAAATTATTTCAAGTAAAGAGCATTAAAAACTATTTCAAAACAAAATAAACATGAACTGAACTTTTATTGACTATGGTTACATTTATTTCTTGTATATTTATTTTTTCGGGTAGTCGTTTGTTGGCTTTTCTGCTAAACACTTACTAAATAATATCGACGAAATATCGAAAAACAAAGAAACAAAAACAGTTTTGAAAAATAATGAAGTTTTACTTACTTTAGTAAAATAATCCGAAACAGCAAAATGGGATATTAAAAAAGTAAACACGTAATTACTTTAATTTTTTAAAGCAAAGAATCGATATGAATATGAATAAGAAAAATGCGTCCTTTTAAAGCTGAACAGCTTCGTTTCAGTTTTACAGTATTTAACGGTGTAGTATTGCGCCGTCGGATTCAGATTGTACTATTGTAATGTAAAGAACACGCAGAAAGGGTTGTAATCAATTGAATTTCATTCTAGTACACTGACAAAAAGAAGCTTAAACAGATACATGAATAAAAATAAGAAGGTTATGCAAATGTTTTTAAAAAGACACGTAATCACGTGAGCAGGATTTTTTCCTTCTTTTGACTCGATAATAAGTAACGTTCTTATTTTTTATTATTTATCTATTTATCTATTTTCGAAAGAGTTCCACGTACAAGTGGAGAACGAAAAAGCAGAGTTATGCAAAATTTGTGTCGAGAATTGTCTAAAGTTCGACTTTGGGGTGGGGGCTTTCACTTTAATAAGAACGTGAATTTATGAGGTAAATTTATTCTACACAATATGATTCAACGCAGAAATAAGTAAAAGCTAACGTGAATTAAGATTAAAGTTAAGGTGTTATTGTGGACCCTCCTCCCTTTTAAAAAACCTTGTTAAACTTTTTGAAATATTTACATTCTTTGGGGGTCAGGCGCGTACGAACACCCAATAATTTTATTATACAATATTTCTTCAAACTGAAACATAATTATCAAAGTATACTTACGCAAATAGATATGAAAAGTCTTTGTAAAAGTTTGTGCCATATTTCCATGGAGTACGGGCGCGAACGCAGACCCCACAATTTTATTATACCATCCCTATTTAAGTTGATACATACTTATCAAAGTATTCTTATGTACATCTATATCAAAAAACCCTTGTAAACGTTTTCTTTTTACATTTTTTTATTTCCATACTTTGGGGGCCAGGCGCGAACGAAGACCCCACAATTATGTGAACCACCGTTCTGGCAAATCAAAAATACCTATTCCCGACCCTCTATAAATCTATCATTATATGTAATCAGTTTTTTAAAATAGTCAACCATGTAGGAGCCTATTCGTGACCAGACGCACACACAGACATTCAGCTGTATATATATATATATATATATATATATATATATATATATATATATATATATATATATAGGGAGATAGAGATAGATAGATAGATAGATAGATAGAGAGAGAGAGAGAGAGAGAGAGAGAGAGAGAGTCGCGGACATTTTTACTCTCTGGATGAGCCGTTCCTCTTAAGTAATCCAATTTACCAAATTTCCACGAACAATTATTACGATATTGCCCCATTGACCACTATATGCTTATTAATCCTTATCCTGTAATAAAGACACTAGTTGGAATATGTATATTAAAATTACTTTGAGATCAGCATAGTTCATTAAGTTAATCTAACATCTGTAATATAATGGAAATTATGAATAAGAGATTGAACGCTTCTATCCATTGCGCCACGGGCCCCATGGCGCAGTAGATAAAAGTGTTGAATCTCTGCGGTTTCAGGTGAGCATTGTCTTAAAAATAGCAGTTTCAATCCTACTCAAAGCAGGCGAGAAGGTTAGTTAGCCAAAACGTGGTGAGGCAATAATTCCTATGGAAGTCAGTAATCACTGGTGATACGTTAAGATTCAGTATTTTCATCCAGTCGCGGTTAATCACCTGAAGAAGGCCGCAGAGATAGTTGGCTAAAACGTGGTGAAATAACAACAGCAACTTTGAAGATGAGGGTAACAGCTCGCAAGTAAATAAATAAGTAAAACATAAATTATATATATATATATATATATAGATAGATAGATAGATAGATAGATAGATATACGTGTGTGCCTGTGTCTGTCTCTGTGTTTTTGTGTGTACGTGTGTGTTTTCTATTGTGTGTGTTCTAGTATGTGTTCCTGCATGTATGAATTCAGCAAAAGATTTCTTTCATTCATATAAGGAAACACGTATTATTTATATATATATATATATATATTTATATATATATATATATATATAGAGAGAGAGAGAGAGAGAAAGAGAGAGGGTGGGAGGGAGAGTATGTATCGCTGACGTAGACTAAACTGATTTACAGGCTTTCTTGACATCATTAAAATTTGACCTTTATATATTTCATAATAAATCAACTTCAAATTTATGTACTCTGTGTTTTTTGGTTGTGAGAGATACATTTAATTTTGTTTTATCATTTTTAGAATCCTCTTATTATTTTTGTATACGTTGATATAATGAAACTGTGTTTGTTTTGTTTTTAAACGATTATGTCTATTTAAAAAAAGCAATTATTTTATTTTAAACATTATTTGCATATTTAATTTTGTTTTATTTTGTTTTCTATTCCCGTTTTTATTTTGAAATGAGATTTCGTATTGAGTTGCCAATTGTGCTCGGAACAAATGTATGAACAAATTAATCAGGATGGAAGAAGATTGATGGCAATGAATTAAAGTTCAACTGAGACAAAGTCCCAGTTTACTTAATAAATCAAGACCTTGCGTCCTTGTTAAAGTTTTATGGGTTCTCCACTTCGTAATACAGAGCTCAACTAGTTTAGCGTTGTGCAATAACACGACCTTCGTCGACCACAAATACAATAATTAAACAAACAATGATTTTAAGGTTATGTCCAAAAATTCAGTACGCAAAGTTAAGATGTCGGAATGGAATTCTGTAAGCATTAAACGAAATACAAAACCAGATGGAAATAATTTATTTCCAAAAATTATTTAAGTTTAGTACTCCGTGTGCTACCATGAAACGATAAAAATAATAAATTTTCAATTTTACATTTCTATAACTAGATTGTTTTGTTTAAATATCTGGGTTATTTTTTAAATAAATAAATAAGAGTTTTCGTTATTTGCACTTCTATAAATGGTGTCTTTTTGAAATAATATGTTTATGTCTTTCACAAGTTTTATCACAGAATTTTGTCATAAATAATGCATGAAAGTTTTTTAATCACTTCTTGTGTAATAAAAAAAACTTATTTCAAACATTTGTATAAGAGAAGTTTCTTAAAATAAATAGATGGATTTTTTTCATGATTAATGTATTTTTATGAATAATACAAAAATTATTTACAGAAATGTAAAACAATGAAAGTTTATTATTGTTGTTTTTTAGATGTATATTCTTACTACTAAACACTACAAGTCACTATATATTAGTACAGAATATATAAATATATATATATATGTGTGTGTGTGTGTGTGTGTGTGTGTGTGTGTGTGTGTGTGTGTGTGTTTATGTATATAAAGGGCGAATGAACCCTTTTTCGGGGTCAACGGCCAACTAGTATCGTGTGTGTTTGTGTGTATGTATGTGTGTGTTGGGGTGGAGAGGCCTCCTGTAAGCCGTGGTGAAGGCAACTTTACTAGGAGAAGCAAATCTCTGATTTAAAAAAAGCATAAAGCGGGAGACCAGTATCCGCATTAAGCTGACCTGCAGTTTAACTTGTTGCTGGCTATCTTGCTCTTGCTTGTTGCTGGATCTCAACATTTTGAACCGAGAGAGAGAGAGAGCCTTAGCTGTTGTACAAAGCTAAGGCTCTGTAACATCATCTGTGTATAGATACTCCCTCAGGCATTTGTCTATTAATATGGTCCTGTGGCGATGGAAGTCATTTTTGGGCTCATGGACTATTAAGTGTCTGAGGGGGTGGCACTCGTCTGACAAGACGTTTCAATCATCATCATCATCATCATCATCATATACTTATATATATATATATATATATATATACAATTATAACTTTTATTTTGTGTTAACTTTTGTGGTAAATAGGTTTCAAATGATTAGCTCGGTCGAAATATACTTAATGTCTGTCTAATTATGCGCCGGAATTTTACTGCCATAGAAAAATAATGAAGAGTTACTTAAAGAAAAAAGTCATAAAAGTAAATAGAGTCTTGTAATTGATGGCGTGAAAAACAGACGTTTACGCCTACTTACATAACATTTTTGTGGGGGAAAGAAATCACTTGTCCGAAATCTGTCAACAAATTAAACATGAGCTAAACCGTAGGTAATCGTCTTTTAATTGAAGAGCGTCGCGTCGTTTGTTGATTCTTAACGTTGAGGCTTGAGACTTGTGGATTGCTGATGAGAAACTAAACGAGACACCTTGACTGATACAATAATGAATGGAAAAACGTCAATACGAAAATCCAATAAACAAAGCCGTTTGAAAGAAACAGCGAAGGTAATTACTTATAATAAACAAACAAAACAAAAGAAAGTTGGTGTCTGGAGAAGACTAGATAAAAAAAAAACGCTTCAGAAAGAGGAAAATATCGGTTAGGCTGTAATTTCTAAAAACTGATGGAAGAATAAATATGTCAGAACCCCCCCCCACACACACACATATATGTATACATATACACACACATCTATGTATATTTCTTACTTTACTTTTTCCTTTTCTCACTCTATTCTTATTTCTTCTATACTCAACTTGTTATCATTTAAATATTTTATCAGAAGTTCCTTTTAATATTGTTTTACTCTTTAATCTTGTTTTAATTTTGAATTTCTTTTTAATATTTGAAGGTATGTTAATGTTTTTAAGTTTTTGATTGGGGGTACCAAATTGGGCAAAGGGAAAATTATTCCCAACTCCTATTTAGGTAAAAATGCACTTTCGTATATATAATTGAATTCATTCAAAACGTATCGCAAAAACAAAAACAAATAAAATAACATCTACATAAATCGCGATATATCCAAAAAGTCGTGCGACATGATGCAGTAGAAAGAGGTTAAGCTTCTTAGCATGAAGTCCTGGTTTCGAATCTCGTTAGATTTAGCCACTGTGATGAGTCGTAGCCGACGAAACACGTGTCAGTGGAAAATTATATTTAAAAAAAACACAATAGATATATATAATTATTTTTAAGTGCATAATAATGTTAAATAGTAATAAATAAGTAAATAAATACGTCCTGTCAATAAAATGGGGCGATGGATTTATATGTAAAAACAAAGGGTAAGTAACCTCCACATCGCTTAGGTAGCGAAATTAAATACTAAATATCAGTGTTTCAAACTGTTAATATCGTTAATAAAATATCAAAAACAGACATTATATATATATATATATATATATATATATATATATATATATATATATAGTAAGAGAAAGCAAGAGAGAGAAGTATATATATTTATATAAATATATCTATGCATGACTGTCTTCCTCGCTCTCTCTCTCTCTCTCTCTCTCTATCCTTCTTTCCTCATATATATATATATATATATATATATATATATATATATATATATATATATATATATATATTTAAAGTGATGGTTGTGTAGTTCCAACGAGAGAAAAAATGTATATTTAAAAGAGTGTAGCCATCAACAATTGTGGGTTTTTTTAAAAGGTTTTCATCATATTTTTATTTTAAAATATTTTTATAACGCGTTTCGAGCTTAGGGTGTGCTCTCTTCAGATATTTTCGTAAAAAGTTTTTCTTTTTTTACGAAAATAACTGAAGAGAGCACACCCTAAGCTCGAAACGCGTTATAAAAATATTTTAAAATAAAAATATGATGAAAACCTTTAAAAAAAACCCACAATTGTTGATGGCTACACTCTTTTAAATATACATTTTTTCTCTCGTTGGAACTACACAACCATCACTTTAAATATATATATATAGTTCTACTCTTGCATCGAGCACTGCTGAAGTAAATACTTGAAATAGACACATGAAGTTTTAAGTAAATACATAAAGTAATATGTTTGTGTATGGAATGTGAGAATATCTGAAATTTATTCATATATATATATATATATATATATATATATATATATATATATATATATATATATATATATGGTTTGTGCAAAAAATATCGTTTTCCATCAGTTATATATACATCAAAAAACGACATATTTGTGCACCAACCTAATACATATTCATTTTTATTGGAGCTGGACACGAACGTGTTTTCTTGGCCCTATTTCATCAACGCCCCGCTATAAGAAGGAACATTTCTAATGCCTATATATTTTTACATACACTGACAGTTACCTAGATTGCTCTATTCTTTTACGAAGAGATAACACCAGAGAACATGTAATAAAAAAGGCCGCTTTCTTATCAAATAAACCTTAATCTTATTGCGACTAAGGGTGAAATCATCCCTGCGAAAACGTTCTACTTGCAAACTGATAATCGCTAATGTTGCCTTTAGAAGAAATCGGCGAATCACATGCCTATCAGTGTTAGCGCCGAGTGGGAAATTTACCGGAACAATCTCCTAGTTGTGCATGACGGGACTGAATTGGCCAGGGGGTTCTTCCATTGCCCTTATCTCGCTGAACACCGTTGAATTGTTGACTCATGCGGTTTCTCTCGGTTTATTATCAACTTTTATTCTTTTCTTTTCCTGATTTTCGCTTACTTTGATTTCATTATTCATCACTTTCTTCTCTATTCCCCCCTTCTTGTCCATTTTTGTTTTTGTTCCTTCGTCAATTTTACTTTTAATTATTCTTGTTTGTCGTTTTTTAAAACTCCAGTGTTTTTTTTTTAATTTCTTTACTAGAAGATATACCCGACGTTGGTCGGTATTAAATGTAACGTTAAATTCCTCTAAAACTGAAGAAAAAAAAGAAAAGAAACTGAGACATGTGCATGCGGGTATTTTTTTTTAACAGTTCACTTTTTTGTAAGTAAAGAAAATACTCAAGCTGAGATCGAAGCCAAAACCTAAAGACAGTAAGCCAAATACGATAAATATTAGACCAGCTTGATACGATCTAAAAAGGTTTTTTCAAACCCCCATGAACGAGTTGAAAAACAGATAAATATCCGATGACATACAAGTACGAATTCTTCATTTTTGACCCCTTATCAGAATTATTTCCGGATGAAAACCGATTAAAAGTTTTACAAATATCTGAATACCCTATATACCAAATTTTCAAAGATTCGTTGAGGTTGAAAATCGTCCTCATACAAACACATTCTCACTTTTAAAGATATAGAGATTTATCTTTCTTTTTCAGAACTTTTCATTCTTAATTTATTTGTACTGTTTTTTTTATTATTGTTTTTATGTTTTTCTTTGCAAATGAACTTTGTCTATTGATCTCAGTCTTGAAAATACCAATGTTGTAAGAAAAGGGAAAACAGTGATCAGGAAGAGAGTTCCACGAACTTGCTTCTGGAATAAGATGTGTGGTATTAAAACAATGAATTGATAGAGACTACTATACCAAAAAGTTCAACGAGCTGAAACAAATGGAGCAAGTAATGCATCAAATAATTATTATAAAGATCAGGAGAATATCTTATCGGCGTTAGCGCACGGGTATGCTACAGTTTTGCGCTGGTGGTATTCGAACTAACGTATACCACACTCTCCATTTGTAATATTTTATTTTCAATATAATTTATTTCCATTTATAACTGAGTTATGTCATTTTTCCCGACTTTTGCGGGACCACAACATGGCGACGAGGAATTTATTAAATAACCCGTAACTTGTGTCCCTGGCATTAGGGAATTCTTAAACAACAATTTACTCAAGAGCCTTCAAAATGATGCCACAACACACAACTATATATATCTATAAAACTGATAGCATTTTTTAGATGCCATGTAATTTACAGGAGGATCATCTTTCTACTACCACCACCACTATTAAAGCTGCTACTACTACTACTACTACTACTACTACTACTACTACTGCTGCTGCTGTTGCTGCTGCTGTTTTAAATTACTAGGAAGTTGTTGCAGTAACGCAAAATCACTTTCAATGGTTATCGAAAAACTGCAGTGTGCATGAAATCTAGGAAAACTTGCTGTTACTCAGACTCCAGAGAACACCATTCGTGTTCCCTGGAATCTAGCAATCACTAATGATGATCTGTGCAGCAACCCCTTGTGAGTAAATAAAAATAATTAGTGAGAATTAAATGGTAAATTACTTTGTGATAGCATAAACCTATTCTAAATAAAGTTAGGGTACTCGTATTGGAAAACTGGGGAAACTTGTTGTCATTCAGACTCTAGGGAGCACAACACGTTTTCGCCATTAAGCGATCATATGTAATGACTCATGTGATAATTTCTAGTGAATAAAGTAATACTAACATAACAAGTAATCAGCAACATGGATGTGTATAATAGTTTCAAATAGTCTGATAGGTTGAGAAGATCTGAAGTACTATCCAGACCTCCACTTGAAATACGCCGTGCGTAATGCAAACCTTAGGAGACTTATTGTCACTCAAATTCTTAAGAAAAACAGTTGCCTTTATTACTGGTAATTTAATGCGAAGCGTATTTTTCAAGAATGGAAAATGATTTGCAAAGACTATCAAATAGAATTCTGGAAATGTATTGAGGCTTGTTATTACTTCGATTCCGAGGAACAGCACTGCGTTACAAGTGAGAGATCACTAGTAAGTGATAATAATCACTACTACTACTACTACTACTACTACTACTACTACTCTCAAAATAGTGAATACCATGATATCGAAATCAAATACAAACAATAAAACACCAATAGTTATCATAAGACTTCTGTCATCCATCATATTTGACAATATTTAAACACTTTCATTAGTGTCGTTACGTGTATTGTGTTAGTTCTCTCTTTGATTGCAATCATTATTAGAGGTACTGCCCAAGTTATTCGACGTTTATTCTCATTTTTCTCTGTATTCTAATCACAAGGAATTTTCTTATTCTTCTCATTTATTTTAATAATCTATTTGAATGGATAGTGGCAACTCCCAGAATGACAGATCTATAATTTCACCACCACCAAGTACCCTCATCACCTTTCAATAGTTTATGGTTCTAGTGCAAATACTAACAGGATTTTTCACGCAATCCTGATGTTTTATGTATATTTTTGAGATTAGTGAATTTTTAAACAAGTCATTATCAGTTAATAAAAGTGTTTTTCCTGTTGCTCGATTGACAACAATTCTTCCTATATTTTCAGCATACTTAACCTATTTCTATAAACTTTGCAAATCATTTTGTGCTATCGCAATAGTCGTTTACCATTGATTTTCCATGAGCAATGACACTTTGTCTTCTGTGGAGTAAAAGCGTTAAAAATCAGTACTCTCTCTTCTTTTTTCCTCGCTTTTATCTAGTAGTCCTTGATCCTTCGCAACAATTTTTGTTTGGTGTCAGCCGGAAATGGTAGCACCGCATGTTTATCCTTAGAAACTGGGTCACTTTTATTAGATTTCGAACAGTTTAAGTTCCCTTTAAGACCGTTTTCATTAATGATACTACGTTCAATATAAAATATTTTTTCTAGTTAAAAATTTTTGTTCTTTTTTCGGGACTTGAGAAGGAGAGGGGTAAAATCTGCAATAATAGTTTTAATAGAAAATGTTATTGTATCTGTAATGTTTTGTTAAACATATATTACATTCTGCTATGACTACTTTTAGAATGTATACGTTTTTAATAGTTTAGAAAAACTGGTTGTTTTAGTATTTTTAACTCATGTGATAGGCAGAAATTCTCAAAGAAGCTCCATACTAAGTGTGATGCACTTTTAGTAGCTTGAAGCATAAGCAAACCTGTTTGCATTATATATATTTAAATGGTTCTCAAGTCAATATTTATATATATATATATATATATATATATATATAATGAAATAATGAAATATATATAATGAAATAAGTTATATTATATATATATATGTGTGTGTGTGTGTGTGTGTGTGTGTGTGTGTGTGTGTGTGTGTGTGTGTGTGTGTGTGTGTGTGTGTGATATGCTGTTGTAATTAATCATTTGCTGAGGAGCTGTAAGGTTTCCGGGAATAAAAATAGTGACTAAACTAGTTGGAGTAAAGCCTAAATATCTGTGCGTTTTATTTTTATTAATGTTTAAATTTCCAGACAAAGTGTGTGTGGATATGCAAGATTGTATCTTATGTTTCCTGGTTGAAATATATTTTTTCTCTTGCCACACACACTCATATATATATGTAACAAAACCTTTATTAAGATATCACGTATACGTAGAACTATATTTAATAAGCATTATATTAATGAAAATAATGCTACCTACTTTTGGTTCAGTCCATATATATATATATATATATATATATATATATATATATATATATATTCGCGTGTGTGTCTGTGTGTTCGTATATATATATATATATATATATATATATATATATATATATATAGTCTTGGAAGTTTTTAACCTTTAAAACTATACAAACAAATTTTTAAAAAAATTATCGTTCGTTAGAAAACTATTTAGTCAGTAAGTCATTTAAACACCTGCAATCACTGCATCAATTTGCTCTTGAATTTACTATCGTACTAATAATAATTTATTTTTTAATAGCTCATCAGTTGTTTACCATGAAACACTGTTTCGGCCATTTAAAAACAAAATAGTATATTACATCATGTCTCCCCAGCAGTGTTGATCAAACCCCACCTCCCTTAATATAGGAAGAAGACATGTTACAAATATTTGATCTAATTTCCTATTCTTAATTACTTCATCTAAACTTTTCATGTTATAAAAATGAATTTCTTACCTGTGAGATTCATCTGTTTTCAAATTCAAAATGGATATATTTTTTTAATTTATCAGTCTTGTATTTATAAGATTAGGATTAATCCATTTGACTGCTGATCACCCCCACTATGATTAGTATTTTGTATATTAGAGTCATATTTATTTAAAATGAAATATATATAAAGGTTAAAATATTTATACATATATACATTTTCTTTTAATTTTTGCATTTTTTATTTTATTTATTAATTTATTTTTTTTATAATTATAAATACATTTTATACATTACTAATATCGGTTTGGATTTCCTTTATTTCTATATTCGGGTTAATTTTAAATGATTCAAAAGCATCAGGATAACGAAAAAATGGTTTATTTAACTGTTTAAATATTTTAGTTTTATCCCCACCTTGTTCTATCATCCTTATTATTAAGCTAGAAACTGGTGGTATAAAATCTATTAATTTTAAAGTAACGCGAATTATTCTCAAAAACTCTGACCTAATTATTCCATAAAATATAAAAACAGAGCAAGTTCTATCTTTATGCGGCATACGAACTATTTGAAAGGGGGAAGCGTTTCTTTTATCAAATATTTTATAAAGAAAAATCCCATCCTCAATTTTTATATCGAAATCCAAAAATCTAGCCTGTCGTCCTCTATGTTCACAATTCAATTCTAACTCCTTTGATATTTATTTTTTTCGAATTCATTATTATCGTTTATACATATAAGGTCATCTATAAATATCCTACACCCATGAAAGTTATATGGTTTATATATATATCATTTTTTATTTGTGATGACATATATATATATATATATATATATATATATATATATATATATATATATATATATATATATACTTGATTTACAAATGTGCCCAATATGATGCAGAATCCAATCCCATTGGGATACCTATCGTTTGGAGTAATATTTTATTTCCTATTTTAAAATATCATTCTTTAATAAGATGACTTTTTCTTTTCTTTTTTTAGATTTTCACCCCAAGCAAGGCATATTGCTACTTTGTGTAGGGGGCTACTATCAGGGACATAGGCATCAGGGGTACTGTTTAGGGAGTTGGGCAGCAAGATATCGGTTCACGTTGCACTTGAACTTCTGCATGTCAGCATAGTTGGGGAAGTAGAGACCCAGAAGGGAATTGCAAAGTCTAGCTGTCCTGGGGCAAAAACTACTGGATTAGAAGGCTCTCTTACATGTAGGGATCTCTACTGTAAAGGGGTGGGATTTAGCTGCTTTTCGAGTTTGTCAGGGGTATTTACGTCGACGGGGCACAAGTGCTTGCAGTTCTTCAGAGCATTCACCGTTAAAGTACTTGTAGAACAGGCAGAGGGATGCGACATCTCATTGATGGGAGAGGGGCTGAAGTTTAGATGACAGTTCAGGACCTATCAGATTGGCAACTCTCTTTTGAACCTTGTCTAGGAGCGAGAGACTAGTAGCAGATGCACCAGCCCAAATATGACAACAATACTCCATACATGGGCGAATGGTAGCCTTATAGAGGTATCGGATACTTTCGGGCGTTAGTATCTTTCTAGCACGGTAGAGAGAACCTAACTTCTTCGCAGCGGTCCTGGCGATACTCTCGATGTAATTGTTCCAACTCATGTTTCCTGAGAGCGTTAGGCCGAGAAGTTTAAAGGATGTACTTTCAGATAAAGAGTCTTCGCCATTGCTATTGGTAGTAGAGAAGGTTTCTTGTAATTATTGAAAGAAACGAGTTTAGTCTTGGCAGCATTGAATGTGACCATCCATTTATAAGTATTTTTAAAATACCGTTAGAAACACTAGTTTTGATATTTTTATTTTTACACCAGAAAGCTTTAGAGTTTGAAAAGTGTATATATTTACCTTTGCCACCTTCAAAAGCTTAATCCACAGTATTATTTAATTCTTTTATATGTTTTTCGTGCGGAATTTTAGTATATAGCGTACTAAAATCATAAGTCGATAGATTTTGCTTTTATTCTGGAATTTATTTTATCTAATTTTTCTTTCACTGGTTGTGAATTATTTACTACCCAAAATAGATTAATATTACTATAGAACTTTCTTTTCTGGTGAAAGTTATTTATTTGATTTATAATTAATTTAAATATTTTAGATATAGCTTTACTTAAAGGTTTAGTAATGCACGTCTTTGAGCCTACAATAAACCTTAGTTAACTGGATTTTTATGCATTTTAGCTATCCAATACATACATGGAAGTTTTTTTGTTTTTTTCTTCTAACTTTAATCCTAATTTTTCACTAATAATACTATTATTCAGAATAATGCTATCTGAATTAGTATTACTTACTTTATAGGTACCTGAAACGTAACCTATTATTCATACTTCTATCAATAAACGTTTACATATTGTTGTGAAGACGCCCACTAATTAACATAGGTGGGTGAGTGAGATATATAAAGGTATCAATCACCAATACGAGGGGGAGTTCTGCAACGACCACCAAATAGGCAAGACGCCTATGTTGCCTCCAGTAAGACATGCAACACGCCACCTGCTGGAATATCTCCAACTGAAGTATATCTGAAGACATGTAAATATGTATATAACTTTTCTGCCTAATGTATTACTGTTATACCTTTTCTTTCTATATCCTTGTTAATTATTTGTGCAGACACAACAGTGGCGACGGGAATTCGATAAAAGACTTACGCGGGTTAACATTCACTATTAAACACAACAGTGGCGTCGAGAATTCGAAAAAAAAAAGATTTACGCAGGATAAAACCCACTATTAAACACAACAGTGGCATCGAGAATTCGAAAAAAGACTTACGCGGGAAAATCCACTACTAAATCCAACAGTGGTGTACGAAAAATACTTACTCGAGAAAGATTGAAAGAAAAAACGTACTCGAAGAAAAAAAAAACTCTACTGTTGAACACAACAGTAACATTGAGGACTTTGAAAAAGATTTACTCATTCACTGCTAGACACAGCAACAGCATTCGAAAAATAATTTATGCGGAAAGTTATCACTGTCGAAAAAAAAAAAAAAAACAAACGAAAGTAACTACAAAATTGTTGAACGAAGATTTACTCGGTAATTCACTGTTAAACACAACAACAGTATTCGAAAAATAATTTACGCGGAAAGTTATCAGTGTCGAAAAAAAAAAGAAACGAAAGTAACTACAAAATTGTCGAACAAGATATTCGAACACTGGATACTTGAAAGCAAAATACCAATAACCATTTCAAAGTGACTACGAAAGTAAAAGAAAAAAAGGTGTTTTCGCTTGTACACCGTGAACTAATTTACGCAAATTGTTTTGAAGGAGAAAAGTGATTTTTTTTCAGCTGTACAAAGAAAGGATTTTTTTAAAAAGAATTCTTGTACGTAATCAAAACTTAACGGGTTAAGAGAAAAAATAAAATACATTTTTATCCCTCAATAGAAAAAGGGAAAAAGAAAGGTTCAACGCAAAAAATAATATATCGATAGAATTCGGTTGACACAAAAAAGCGAACCTAAAAACGGTTGTTTATAGTTATTGTAAAAAGTGAATTAGTAAAATAGACTGATTTTTCTAATCTTTGAAAAAAAACAAGATGGAGGAATTTGCTAAAATAATGACACACTTAATGCAGAATCAGCAGATCCTACAAAAAGAACAGTAAGCGCTACACGCAGAATGAGACGAAAGACAAAATGAACGACTCATAAAATGCCTAGAAAGACAGGAAGAAAGGTTCGCGCGGATGCAACTTGAACAGAAAGAACTGTTAGAAATATTAACAGCTAATTCCATACAAGAAAGTAATACAACATTCTCCAACACAAAAATTGTTAACAGCATAGATGTGTTCACATACCTACGGGAAGAGGATAAAACTTTTGATGCATACTTCAAGAGGTATGAAGATATTTTTGAAACAGGCTGCGAAAACTGGCCAAATGGAAAGAAATAAGTTTATTACTTCGAAAGCTTGGTACCAGTGAACATTCACATTTGTTGATTTCATATTGCCAAGGAGAACGAATCAGTTAGATTTCGCTGAGACCGTAAAGATTTTTTAGGAGTTATTCGGACCGAACATGTCTCTTTTCCACAAGAGATGGTTATGTTTGAATCTTAAGAAAACTGATGAGCAGGACTACCTGACATACGCGTCAGTAGTAAACAAAAACTGCGACAACTTCAAATTATCGGAACTCTGCTTAATCTTTGTATAGGGTCTAGTATCCACGAAAAATTAAGAGATCCGAAGACGCGTTCTCTCAAAATTAGAGACAGAACAAGGCCTGACATTGCAGAAATTAGCAGAAGATTGCCAAAGGGGAGTATCACTAAAAAGATTCCAGGGATATAGAAGAAGCAGGAGTGGTGTACATTAGGAATATTAAGAAAAACCTTTCAGAAACTCAGGACAAAGAAATTTTGAGTCAAAATTCAAAATAAATACTCAAATTATAAATACTCAAATTATAATAACTACAGAAAACGAAATTACAATAATAGTCAATATAATAACTACAGAAAACAGAATTACTATAATAATCAAAGGAATTATGAAAAGACAGTATCAGGTAATAATTGCAGAAGATGTGATGAAAAACATTTGGAAAAGGATTGTCCTTACAAAAATATCAGGTGCTACAATTGCGATAAAGTTGGACATAAGAGTGTTTGCTGCAGAACAAAAAATAGAGCACACCAAAATGAGAACAAACGACAAAGGGAAAAATAATTTACGAAAATATGTATCAGTAAATATTTTCGACAAACAAGTGAAATTTCAGCTTGACTCTGAATCGGATTTGTCGTTAATAAACGTCAACACTTGGAAAAAGCTGGGTAAACCAAGTAAAGTCAAGTAAAGGTGCACGAACAGTAACAGGAGACGAAATAAAATTCGAAGGAGAGGTCATCCTACCCATTAATTTAAATGGCACGACGAAGAAATTGAAAATCCTCTTAATTAAAGAAAGCGAGAACTTATTGGGAATTGACTGGATTGAAAAATTCAATCTTTGGGATAAACTAATGAACGTGTTTTGTAGAAAAATAACCAGTTGCACCCCAACATCAGAAAATATTAACAAACGATCTAAAAAAGAAATTCCCAGAAATATTTACTACTGGACTCGGAAGATGCAATAAATTTAAGGCTTCGTTCGAGCTAAAAAAGGATGCAACATCAATTTAAGAAAAACGGAACGTACCGTTCGCCGGTTTAGACAAATAGCGAGCTAGATATAATCGAAAAAACAGGCATCTTATCGAAAATCGAAACTAGTGTCTAGGCAGCCCTTACGGTGTACGTAAAACAAAGTCGGAACAAATTAGAGTCTGTGCAGACTTTTCTACGGGCCTAAACGATGAATTAAAAGACAAACACTACCCTTTACCAAGCCCTGAGGATATATTTGCCAGACTAAATGGTGGCAAAATATTTTCAAAAATAGATTTGTCCGGCGCCTATTTACAAATTCCAACGGAAGAAGAATTCTCAAAGATATTATGCATTAACACGCACAAAGGGTTGTTCAAATACAACCGTCTACCCTTCGGGATCAAAGTCGCGCCGGCGATTTTCCAACAAGCAATGGATACAATGCTGAACGGAATAGATTGTGATTGTGCATATCTGGATGACATAATCATCAGGAGCGCGTCCAGGAGTGAACACCAAGAGCATCTAAAATAAGTATTCACAAGAATAAAAGAATACAGATTCAAGGTGAAAGAAAACAAATGCGAATTTTGTTTAGACGAAATCAAATATTAGAGCAAATAATGAATAAAGACGGTCGACGCCCAGACCTGGAGAGATTGACAGCAATTAAAAACATGCCGGCACCACATAACGTGACGACTCTACAGAGTTTTCGCAAACTACTACCAAATATTTATCAAAGGAATGCACGACCTAAGATATCCGCTTAACGAGTTATTAAAGATAGAAACACCATGGATATGGACAAAAGGATGTCAAGACGCATTTGAAAAATTGAAAAGACGCTAAGGTCCCATCTATTTTAATCAATTACGACCCAAAATTAGAAATAAATGTTGCGAGCGACGCGAGCTCGTATGGTATAGGAGCATTTATACAGCATATCCTGCCAGATGGATCGAGGAAACCATAAGCTCACGCCGCAAGGACACTACTTCCGGCAGAAAAGGCTTACTCTCAAATAGAAAAAGAGAGGTTAAGCATTATTTTCGCGGTGACGAAATTCCACCGTTACCTGTACGGAAGACACTTTATACTGGAAACAGATTACAAGCCCCTGGTGACAATCTTCGGCTCCAAAAAGGGCTTGCCAGTATATACGGCAAATCGCCTACTCCGTTGGGGTACGATCTTGCTAAATTATGACTTTCAAATAAAACATCTGGTTTCGAAAAAATAGGTCATGCGGATGGCCTGTCAAGGCTTATACCGAAAATGGAGGAAACCCTAGAAGAGTCAGTAATTGCAGCTATACGTTCCAATTATGGGGGAAAAACATGGTAGCGAATATAATAAAAGAATTACCAGTCACGTTAACCGATATAAAAAGGGAGACTGAAAATGACGATGTCATCACAGACATAAAGAAAAAAATAAGGGAAAAATGATGAAAAAACGGAAACCATATTTTCCGTATGCAATGATGTTTTATTATACAATGAAAGAGTTGTTATCCCGAAAACCTTGCAGAAAAAGATCTTACGTAATTTTCCTACAGGACACCCGGCTATAAATAGGATGAAGGCACTTATGCGGAGTTACGTTTACTGGGGTAAAATGGATGTGCATATTGCACTAAAAGTAAAAAAGTGTAAAGGTTGTGCGTTAACCACAAAGGCACCACCGATAGTCCATAAACCTTGGAAAAAACTGACCATCCATGGTCACGCATTCATATAGACTTTGCTGGACCGACCGAAGGACAATACTACCTAATCGTAGTAGATCGTTTTTCCAGATGGCCTGCAGTAAAGCGTTTCAAGAACCCGACGACAAATAGCACAATAAGTTGTCTGCATAAAATATTTGCACGTTTTGGTGTGCCAGACATTATAGTCACAGATAACGGAACACAATTTACATCAAGTGATTTCAAGGACTTTTGTGACACTTTTCAGGTAAAACATATAACTACACCACCGTTCCACACTACATCAAATGGATTAGCGGAAAGGTTCGTAGACACGATAAAGCGTGCATTTAGAAAATCAATAGGGACCCCGACATATAAAGCATTACAACAATTCCTGCAAATATACAGGATAACTAAGAACCCAAATACACCATCGAAATTATCGCAAGCAGAATTAATGTTTGCTAGAAAAATAAAATCACCATTTGATAAATTAATACCAAAGCAAGTAATCGTCCATCAAACTACGACCACATCACGTAAAAGGTTTAAACCTGGTGATCGTGTATATTTTAAATGTATGAAAAATAATATTTCATATTGGGAGTTTGGTACGGTAGATAAACGTATCGGCGACTTGGTCTACATGATAAAAGGTTCAAAAGGGATGCACGAAAGACATCAAAATCAATCGAAAAAACGTCATATAAAAGACAACGAACATGACAAACCTGATGAAAAGGAAGATCCAATTGATATACTATACGAAGCGTTTGATATCGACCCACCACAAACCATGCCCGAACCGAGATCAGGAAGGAAAAGAAAGTTTACAGAACCAATTATAATGAACCCCAAGAAAAAAAGATATTGAAATCTACACAAATTCAAATCTTAGGAGGGGGTGTTGTGGAGACGCCCACTAATTAACATAGGTGGGTGAGTGAGATATATAAAGGTATCAATCACCAATACCGGGAGAATTCTGCAACGACCGCCAAATAGCAAAACGCCTATGTTGCCTCCAGTAAAACATGCAACACGCCACCTGCCGGAATATCTCCAACTGAAGTATATCTGAAGACATGTAAATATGTATATAACTTTTCTTCCTAATATATTACTGTTATACCTTTTCTTTCCGTGTTCTTGTTAATTATTTGTGCAGACACATATAAAAGCTATATCGTTTGCCGCTTTACCAATAAGAATTATTACAAACTTATCTTGAAGTATTTTAAGTTCCTCCAGTATTTCTGAATTTTTTACAACATGATTAGTTTTTCTGGGGTGTTTAATGTTTTTACACGTTTAACTTTTTCATTTACGCATTCAAGTATAGTATTTCCCATGCATCAAACGTAGACTGTGCTAATTTATATATATTTACCATAGACATAATAAAACCTTCTAGTGCTTTAGTTACTTCTTTAACGCATTTAGTGTAATTTAGGCATTTAGGCTCCCTATAATTCGGAGCTTTGCTTAGGAGTTTTCTTAATTTAGAATTATTTACTATCTTTAAATCTCCTGTAATTACATGTTTTATCTTATTACAGAAAGGAGAGGAATCACATTCTGGAAATATTTATAATATTATCATTTATATTCATATACTCTACCGTTTTTTTTATAATTGAAAACTCCATTACGTATTGTTTGCCCTAGTTTATATGTAACTATTGGTTTTTGATCTTTTGTCTGTAGCTCATTAGGTAGTAACGGTATGTGTTTTGTTTATTTAATATTTTAGGTAAATTTATATCATCAAAACCTTTATTTTCATACAACACTACACAGACATTTCTAGGTTTCTGTTTATACCTTCCACAGGTGGCTTATATAATACAGTGTCGATTATATCGATATATATATATATATATATATATATATATATATATATATATATATATATATATATGCTGGCACGCCGGTCTAGTTTTGTGAATCAAAATGGCGAGCTTAACATGTTTGTACGATCATTCCACTATAATAAATCCTTAGTCATCACAAAATCTGACAAATGCACCGAGATTATATTTATATTAAATAACCAAGTTTACGTAATACAATGGTGACCATCCTAGAAAATACCTCTAATTTTCTCTAGTAAGGTCCGGGGGATACATACGATTTTACCATATATATCAAGACCAAACTAAAAAGAAAAACAAAAAAGTCTCATTAAATGGTATAAACATAGAGTGTATCCCGCTACCATTTTAAATTTAATTTGACTTACTGGTCTTCATCAACTCGTTTATATGGCTTGCCTAAACTCATAATAACAGTGTACGTTTGAAGCCCATATTCTCAACGATAAACGGAATTAATGAAATATTTTTATTATATATATAAATATATATATATATATATATATATGTATATGTGTCACTCTATATTTATTTTATTAATGAAATGTAATTTTTATTATATATATGGATATGTGTCACTCTGTAAGTAATTCTGATTTTTTCTAATTTTATTGCTATTTTTTAATCCGTAAGACTTACGATTAAGCTCCTTCTCCTCGCCCAACCTTTCTCTCTTCACAGCTTTCATCTTTGCACATAGCTGCCAGCATTAGCTGTCCGAAATTTATATTTTCACCATCCCCATAATAAACCACCATTTTCGATCTTTAATCACTTTGAATTTTCGTGGCATACAAGCAGTTGTGGAAATCTATTTCCCTGCTTGCGATTTTCAGCCAACGGTTATTTATTCATTCTCCTTTTAATTTTCACTTTCTTGTAAATTACTAAGACATAACAGATACGTATCAGAAGTTTTTCTCGTATTTATGGGTCTATATGATCTGATTTTTCTCACGTTTACAGACGAACTTCTATCATTAGGATGACCGCTTATATAGTTGGATTTTTGCCTACCACACCCTTTAACTAAATTTATATATCTGTTCGTTTTGCTGTTTCTACCTTCATCTCCATACGTGCTTTCAACGTGGAAATCCTTTTGACTTATATTTCTATATTATTTTTTAAAACAATTACTTCCCTCACATTTTAAAGTTTTCAATTTATGTGCTGACTCGCAACATTATAGCCAACCTATTACTGTTTATTTTGCTTCCTATTTTCCCTCTAAAACTGTAATAGAGTAAGGACATGTTCATCTCTTGTGTCGAATAATAAATGTTGAAAATTCCAACTTACTTTACATTGATTTTATAAAAGTTTAATTTTTCCATTATGTATATATAAATATATATATATATACATATACATATATATATATACATATATATATATATATATATATAGAGAGAGAGAGAGAGGGACGACAGAGAGAGAGAGAGAGAAAGATGTATATGTATGCGTGTGATATATTTTAGGGCTGTTTCATCTAATTTAAGATTTAGATACTTTTAGTTACAAAAGAATATAAAATCATTTTTGACAGAATATATTTTTGGTTGCTTAGATACGTTTTATTCATTCACTTTAAGTATTTAAGGTTATTATACTGTTTTTTTTTGTTTTTTTATAATAGCAATAAAAATAAAAACATAGATTTTATTACAAAACTCTTTTCAGTAAGGTAAACACTCACTTAAGAAAACATCATTTTGAATGTTGTATTTGTTCTTTGCATAACAACGTTTCTATGCAGATTCTAATCAGTATAAGCACGCATTTTAATGCAAATTATCAGCCGTAGAAACTTAAACAGTTAAAAGCATAGTTGTAAACACATCAAGATAATCTCCTGTTGATAATTATTTGATGAATGAAATCGAAAATCTCACTAAACAAAAAAGAAAACTATGCACAAAACACACACACACACACACACACACACACACACACACACACACACACACACATATATATATATATATATATATATATATATATATATATATATATATATATATACTAGCGGGACGTGTGAAAATTCCACAGGGACTCATTCATATGTCATATATTGATGTTGGCATTCTGTAAATGTTCAGCGTAAATGGAGACGCTCTGATATTAGTGTAGCTCTTTTGT
This sequence comes from Euprymna scolopes, assembly GCF_053919585.1. Taxonomy (NCBI): domain Eukaryota; kingdom Metazoa; phylum Mollusca; class Cephalopoda; order Sepiida; family Sepiolidae; genus Euprymna; species Euprymna scolopes. Next base: position 21,423,302 of record NC_136488.1, read on the forward strand.
TAAAACTGCAACAAAGCTAGCAGGACGCCCGGCGTAGCCGATCGTAAAGTACGCTTAAATATATTGTAATTCCTGCAAATTTCGTATATATGATTATGGAGTTAATGTTCTATCGATTTTTATATATTATAAAGTTGCAATTCTAAAAGAAAAAATATATCGATATGATTTGGGTTCATCAGCTTGAAGCGAAACCGAATCCCAAACGTATGAATATATATATATATATATATATATATATATATATATATATATATAACTTTAGTCCCTTTAGCTATAATCAGCACCACAAACAAAACTTATGAAGAATTCTTGATAAAATTATTTATAAAAAATAGATTATTAAGGTGCCATCAACTAGAATCGAAACCGAAACTAAGACGTATAGAAAATTCTTGATAAAATTATTTTTAAAAAATAGATTATTGGAGTGCCATTAGCTATAATAGAAACCGAAATTAAAACTCATGAGGAATTCTTAGTAAAATTATTTATTAAAAGAAATAGATGATATAAGTACCATCAGCTAAAATCGGAACCGAAACCAAAATTATGAAGAATTTTTAGTAAAATTATTTATGACAAGAAATGGAAGTACATAACAATTAAACGACCCGGATGTAAGCGTGATACAGAAAATAACACACACGCTATCGTATTAATATATATATATATATATATATATATATATATATATATTTAATAAAATAAACCGAACGAACTGGTGATTTTTTTAATTTTTATGAACGTTTTACAAGTATCTATATATATATATATATATATATATATATATATATATATATATATTGCATCGTCACATAAAGCAGCACATTTTTAGCTTTGCTTTATGCATAAATTTGCTAACATATTTCTTTCCTCTGACGTCAAGAATTTTGCATTCTTTGAAACTCTGCTAAATAAGGATCTTTATTTGAAGTATTCTGCTGAAAAATAAATTTTACATTTAAATTTTAATTTACTATTTTCATTTATGCCTTTTGTGTTACGCTCTACTTTCTATTGTCGTCATATTGAGCTTTTTTATTAGGTTGGAATTAATATGTATATTAATATTTATATTGGATTGAAGTTTACATTGCTTATGTTTTTTTTTTTGTAAATTTTTTTCTGCGTCATAATTAGATATATATATATATATAAATATATATATATATATATATATATATATTTAATAGTACAGAAGTTCAGAATAGTACAGAAGTTCAGAAAAACATTAGTACCGTCGGTTTCAAGCCCAACATAAAGGGGACCAGTTAATGGTAAAACGTAAATGATGTTAGGCTCTCGTCAGCCATGTTGTTTTCTGAACCTCTGTACTATTAAATAAATAAATATTAAGCTCTTATATCGAAAAAGTTTTTCTCTGTAATCGAGCACTTTGTTGGAATTCTTCCCCCCCAAAAATAGTAAACAAATATATATATATATATATATATATATATATATATATATATATATATATATATAAAGCTATATGTCTGTCTATTTGTCTCCATATTTTCAAAATTTATCTCTTTCGAAACTAAAAGTCGCAGAGCGGCGCTAGGGAGCCTCAAATGATTGAATATTTTACATTCTTTTATGGGTCTTTAGCCGGTTAAAATAGATTTTAAGGAGAATCAAAATTGATTCAAAATTGAAAAACATCGTTATACATTTTGTATATTGATTTTTGTTTACTTTTAATTTTTAATTTTTACTCAGTTCATATGCGTGTCACGTTGGTATAGTGGTAACGTCACCATGTTTGTATCCTACAGTTTTTTTTATGGTTTCGATTCCAGCTGATGGCACCTAAATACTTTCTTTTTAGTTAATCACGACTCTATAATAATAAATACAAAACATGAACAAATAAAAAATATCATATTTAAGCGTATTTTACAATCGGACAAAGCTGTATATATCTAATAGATAAAAGGATATTAAAAATTTAGATGTAGGTTACTTGGACATGGACCAAGCTCTTTAATTTAATTTGAGCCTAAAGCAATAAATGCTAAGGGGCCAAAATTGGGATCAAATAAAAAAAATGGCCTGCCGACTCGACCAAATAACTCAGCCAATTTTTGATCTACACATTTGAAATGTTGCATAAAATGTAATCATAATGTAAGTTTTTAATCGGTTTTTGGCCGAAAATTTGACTTCCAAGAAGCCTATATTCGGAGGGGCGGTGTTTTCTTTATTTCTAGGGATTCATTTCAAGTGGAAGTATATGACGAAACATTTTTCTGTATCCATTTTTTATTAACAGCTCAAAAGGATAGGGAAAATATCACTTTATTTTAAAATAACATTCTCATTGAATCAGAGTATTTTCGTTCGCTAGTAAAATAAATAACCTTAGTTTATCCTACACTAGAAACACAATATCGTAACAGAAAAGTACATATAAAATGTGTTTATTAATTATAAAAATCAATAAACAAAAACCTAAGTAAATACAGTTGTATATATTCAAGGATAAATTTTGGTTTATGTTTAGTTTTGTTTAATGTAATTGGTCTTACTTCCTATTCCCTACTTGTTTACTAAACTTTCATGATCTTAACTGTCTGATTCTTCCTCACTTTTATTGAAGTTCTTTAGTTATCACTCCTTTAACTAAATGAATGTTTTAACATAAGACGTATACATATGGTTGCTTATGCATGTTTACTGAAATAACTGGAACGTTTCTCTCCTAAATATCGATTCAAAAGGGAGCGAGAAAAATACAACAGAAAGACTAATAATTAAATCAACAATTTAACATTTAAAGGGATAATATATATATATATATATATATATATATATATATATATATATATATATATAATTTGAGGTTGCTATTTTCCAAAGGTAGGGTAACCAGTGAAATATAACGAGGTTCATATAAGAGTGCTCAATACAGAAGTAGAGCAGGTTACATTTGTCTTTACATAAGCAGGAGTTTGTTGCTACACAGTCATGAGCATGTTTTGGTCTACTAGTATTTATTTTCGAAAACGTTTTCGAAAAATAAGGGTTGTTGCCTGATGAGGTCTCTAGTTAGTAAATACTAGTAGACCGAAACATGCTCATGACTGTGTAGCAATAAACTACTGCTTATGTAAAGAAAAAAATATATATGTGTGTGTGTGTTTGTGTGTGTGGGGGGGATCCTTCTACCGCTCCAGAAGATATCTCACTACTGATGCAATTCTCTATCTATATAAAAGCCAAATACGTCCAAGGATGGAATACTGCTGCCATATCTGGGCAGGAGCTGCTAAAAACAGCCTATCCTGCCTTGACAGAGTACAAAATAGACTTCGTGGCTTAGTGGGGGTGCCCTTTTCTCTACCTTGCAACTTCTCTCCCACAGAAGAGACGTTGCGAGCCTATCCTTGTTTTATCGTTATTTCCATGGCAGGTGCTCGTCTGAACTCATATCTCTCTTCCCCCCTCGCCAATCTTTCACGAAAAACACCCGTCTAGCCGAATACACTGTGAAAAATTAAATTAAATGTGAAAGATTAAATGTATGTGTTCCATTTCAGATCAAGATTAGTTTTGGACGCTACTCTATGTTGTTTTTGCGATACGTTTTGAATGAATTCAATTATTTATATGATGTGGATCTTTACCTAAATGCGAGTTAGGAATAATTTTCCGTTTGACCACTTTGCTACCCCTAAATGTGGAACGGCATATGTATTGTTTTTAAAATACAAGTATCCACTGAAATGCCTTTCGTCGTCTACATCTTATCACAGTGGCCGAATCTAGCGAGATTCGAAATCGAGACTTTATGGTAAGAAGCCTAACCTCTTACCACTTGACCATTTCGAACATTATTGTTTTCAGTGCCGCTTTTTTAATTTCATTGGTTTTGCAGAGTCTTGTATGGAGTTTATTTTTTTAATTTTCAGGATCATTTCTATAGGTTTGTTGGTCTTTTGTTTCTCTCTCCTTGCGCTTTTGTCTGTTTTTTTTTACACAGTGATCACCACTTATCAAGGCCCGGAAGCCACTCAGGGATAAGGGTTATTGCAAGTACATTACGTTAGTGTGGAGATTTGGTGAAGTGTTTACTTAAGGGGGCGGTTCATTAGGAATTTGTTAACATTGGACTTGAAGACATCCAAGTTGTAGTCCGGTGGGAAGCAGGCAGACAGAACAAACTTCCACAGGCGTGCAGTTCTAAGAAAGAAGCTTTGTTCATAGAATCTGCGTTTTGATTTAGGCACAGATAAAGAGTGGGGAAATTTTTCAACGTGGATTCAGCTAGACGGGTGTTTTTCGTGAAAGATTGGCGAGGGGGGACCAGTGATTGGAGTTCAGACGAGCACCTGCCATGGAAATAAGGATAAAACAAGGATAGGCTCGCAACGTCTCTTCTGTGGGAGAGAGGTTGCAAGGTATAGAAAAGGGCATCCCCCACTAAGCCACAAAGTCTATTTTGTATTCTGTCAAGGCAGGATAGGCTGTTTTTAGCAGTTCCTGCCCAGATATGGCAACAGTATGCCATCCTTGGACGTACTTGGCTTTTATATAGATAGAGAATTGCATCAGTACTGAGATATCTTCTGGAGCGGTAGAAGGATCCCACCATCTTTCCAGCGACCTTGGCAACAGACTTGATGTACGTGTTCCATTTCAGATCAGGAGTAAAGGTCAAACCCAGAAGCTTGTCAAAACACGGGGCCTCATCCAGACGAGAGCCATCCATCACAATTGATGCCAGATGGGGATCAGAGCGTTGATGATGTAAGTTTAGGAGTTTGGTTTTGGATGCATTAAAGGTAACCAGCCACATTTTCCCCCACTGAACCACGCGCTCGAGATCAGAGGAGAGAGAATCAGAGAGAACTTTGTCATTTACAGCCTTTGATGTGTTGCCGTAGATGGTCGTATCATCAGCATAGATGTCAACGAATGATTTAAGTATGTGTTTAGGGAGGTCATTGATGTAGATCAGGAAGAGAGTTAGGCCTAGGATTGACCCCTGAGGGACTCCAGCATTTATATTGCAGGCCTCCGATTTTTGTCCATCTACCACTACTCTTATGAGCCTATCGGAGAGAAATGATTTAATGATTGAGAAAACATTTCCAGTTATACCGTAGCTGGAAATCTTGTGAAGTAGACCCTTATGTCATACCTTGTCGAAGGCCTTTGATATGTCAAGAGCAATTTCCCTAGAAAGGAAGCCTTTGTCAAGAGATTCACTAATCCTGTGGGATATAACCGTCAGCACATCTGCTGTAGATCTTGCTGAGCGGAAACGATATTGTGTGTCACTAAGAAGGTTATTCCTGCTGAGGTGGTTAACTATTTCTCTATTTAATATGGATTCCAGCAACTTACTCATAACACACAGAAGACTTATAGGTCTGTACTGAGAGGGAGATGACTTATCACCTGAATTCTTAAATACAGGGCAAACTGATGAGGTCTTCCAGGGAGTCGGAAAGTACTTCTCCTTAAGGCAGCGCTTAAATAGTTTCGTAAGTATGGGAGTAAAAAATCTTTATCTTAGAAGTTATCGATACCCTTTCCTGAAATGTAAAAATCCTTGTTCTGAACTTATATTAAGTACAATACATAGTTGTTTTTTCTTTAATGGAAAATAGACAACGCGTTGTGCATGAGTTTTCGGCAGCTTCGTAACTCACTCTTCTTCTATTTTGTCACTCAGTCCTTTTGAATATGTTTCTGATAAAGGGAGGAGAAAACAGCTGTATTCTAAGCCGACAGTTTTGTTCTCTGGACATTGCTTTAGATGTCTTTATTCTCTCTCTCTCTCTCTCTCTCTTTCTCTCTCCCTCTCTCTAACTCTATCTTTGTAGCTATGTCACTGATAAGGGTGCTGGAGGTAAACGTTTTACCTGCGCTGACGTTATCTGCCTGATAGTCATGGACCCGAACCTTGGATTAACCTCCACGAAGGCTTTCTTATAAACATGTGCAAAGTACTGAAGCTGTTGTATTATTATTTGGTAAATAGATTCTGAACGCTTCAATGGTTTCTGGTGGGGCCCTCTTAATGCCATATTAGTGGGTAATTGTTACGGCTTTATCCTATCATGGTTGTAAAAATCATTCTTCGTCGCATTTTTTGTGCTCTGCTTACCAACAGCCGACCTTTCTCCCCATCTCTCAATCCTTAAAAAATGGTGACAAAAAACACAAGAAACAAAACAAGAACTTGAACTCCCAACATAGACTTCCGCTACCAGGTTTCCTTCTCTAACATCTACGTTCCAAATTTCCATCGGTTGAAATCCAATTACAGAAAACTACACCAGACTTATTGTTCCTGTGTGAAACTGGCATTGGACCGACCGTTTTCCGAGGTGAGTTTGCGATCACCAGATATTCAAATTTGACATCAAACACTGACGCCCAAGATCGTCATGGGTATGGAATATGTGCCTACATTAAAGATGACTTTCCATATGGTAGGGACATCTCCAATGAAGATCCTAATTTACCTTACATGTGTTTTAGTGTAGCACTTGCTCACAGCACGGCATTCATATTTGCTCTCAATCAACCCCATAACCGCGGAGTCACTATCATTGAAAGTATCTCTGGAAAAAGTTACCATATTCTGTCTACTCATCCCTCGGTTAACATACACGTCTGCGGAGACTTCAATCTTCATAACGTTGATTGGCTAGTCCACTCAAACAAGACAGATGATGAGGGGAGGTACTGTCACGCCTTCTAGATTGCCTATGACCTAACGCAAATTGTTCACCAATCCAACCGGATGTCCAACTCTGACAGACAGTATGCAAGTCTCTTTGACCTGTTTCTCATAACTTGCCCTAACATGTACTCATCATCCGTCCTGTTTCAATTAGGGTCTTCCAATCTCTCGTTTGTCTCAGTTTAGATAACAAAATGTATTAAATCTTCTGATGTACCTCTCCATCGTACTGTGTATAGATATTCTATGGCTGGGATGACTTCCGAACATTTATATCAGATATACCTCTACACTCCATGTTCAAAAGGAATGTGCCCTCTATAGTGCCAGATCTGACTAGATGTTTAACTGCGGATATTGACTGCTTCATACGCTCAAAAAAATCCAACTAAAGCCCAACAGCCAGTCGTGGTTCACTCCGGAGTACAGAAAAATGTTGTGAAATAAATTGCGGTTTCACTTAATGTCTTAACTAGCAAATTCTAGCATTGCTACAAATATAATTTGCTGATTTCCTTATGTTCTCTGATGAGAAGAATAACAAGAATAACATTCTTTGAAACTCCGCGAAATAAGAGCTTTGTAAATTGTTTTTTGGAGAATTCTGTCTAACAATAAATTTTGATTGTGAAGTTCAGCTTACAGTTTTAATTTTCTTTCTCTTATAATAAGCTCTACTCTCTATTGCGTATTGATATTTTTTAATTCGGTTGGGATTTATTGTTTCCCTTTTATTCACCCTTAATATTCTTCTATTATGCTTTTCTATGTTTCTTTCCAAGTTATCACCGCAGCTATAACTTAATTTTTATGTCTTTTTATTAAAAATTTTATGTAACATATTAGGTGGGAAATCTTTTTACAACTTATTAGTTGTAAAAATTTGGTACCAAGTTTTGTTTTTAGCATTAGATTGAAGGGGGGATGTAAACGATATCACTTTCCTATTACGGTTTCTAGATATATTCGTGCTCGTACTAGTGACTTTATATTTTATATCTATGTTTTTTACCCACTATTTTTAAGTGCCGTATTATAAATAGATTTGCGCCCATTAAAAGTGACTTCATTAGATGAGTTGTTACTTATTCTACTTTCAATGCATAACGGTACATGTTTAATAATAGATGGTGGGTTGTGATATTGTGGTTGCATATGAATAGGGTCAATGTTTTCCTTCATATAGGGTTTAATTCCAGATCCAATGTGACGTCGAGGAAGTTAACCTGCTTTAAGTTTGCATTAATTTCAACTTCAAGGCCATAATTATTCATCTCCCTATGGATTGCTCTTATAACTCGATCACATTTTACACGTTTAGCGTCCCTTACAATTATTAACCCATCATCTCGATATAAGCCTATAAATTAATAGTGTTATTTTTTGTTAAATTGTAAATGATATAAAATCGCACAAGATCCGTTGCTTCTGCAAAGTTGAACGCTCCCATTGATATCCCAAAAAATCATTTTGTCCATTTTAGCCCACTGTTCAGCATTACAGACAAGAACATATGTACGCCATTTTATAATGATTTCAATATCATCATCGGAGGCATTGATATGTGCTTGACCAATGCAATCGCCGTTTCAAAAAGATCCTTTGTGATTGATGGGTAATAATCCATAATATCAAATTGCACAGTAGCACACTTTTTCTAGTTCGCAATGCCGATGAACCATTTCATGGGATCCGCTGTGTTTATCCATTGGTTCAGGTTGAATTGTTCTTTTCATTCAAGATTGATCTTCTTTAATATTCTCTTACTTATTTTTCCGATTTCAGGTCTGGTGCGGTTGACCAATCTTGTAGTAGGTTTTGTGTGGAAGCTAGGTTTATTATCTCTAACCTTTTTGACCAAATCGTTGATCTGTTGTTGATCTGTAATTTTCTTACTATCCTTATTCGTCAAATCAATAAGTTTACTATTTATTACCTTGTGATAGTCTTTTATCAAGTTCTTATGTATAAGGTTATTATACTTATGCTTGTCTACTTTACAGAAATGTCTGATTTCACCAACCTTAACAAGAATATGTTTTAATTTATTTATTTCCCTTACGATGTTGTCAAGTTTCTTTTGAAAATAGTTTTTGGTTTTGTGGAATTCTAAGTTTTTAATCAAGGAATAGAGATCCTTTTCGAACAGCACTAATTATGGAATTACTGGTGGCGATTTCACGCTTTTAAAACCATACCTCTCTTTTTTTGTATTGTCATCTTTATCCAGTAGGAAAAAAACTAACTTTCCATTTCATCTTTTTAAGTAGAGCATCAATTTTCATTATCATTATTAGTAAGTAATCCTTGGTATTTGGTGTAGGGATGTTCTTGAGTGGTGTATCAAAGTTAATTCTTTCCATGTTTGTGTTTTTTTATGAAGACACATAGCAAAGTGCTCAACCATGTAGGGGCATTCGTATTATTGCAGTATAGCTTAGTTTCCTAGAAGTACATCCACTGAAACAACATGTGTCTACCAAAACAGAGTTAACAGAGCAGATATATATATATATATATATATATATATATATATATATATTAAATTGTAATTCAATGAATTTCAAAAAACACTCATTGAAATGAAATGAAGTGATTGAGTTTCATATCAAAGAATTTTTATTATTCAAAGCAAGACAAAGAATGCTTTAGAAAATTAATCTCCTTAACCAATAGGGTTTCGATGTCTACCATCTCATCAGAGGAGAGAAAATATTTGCAAATAGTTATAAAGGTATGCACACTATTTGCTAAAGTCAGTGAGACATGGAGAATATTACTGCCAGTAATATTTTGTAAACCTACAATCTCACGTTTCCATAACAACTGATTGTTAAATAAAAACTATTCTGAAAAATATATACATATATATACATATATATATATATATATATATATATATATTGCGTCACTTATTCCTTTAAGTAAAGTTTAAAACTTCAATAATTAGATAACATTAGTCTCTCTCTCCTGAATCTATTTTGTTCAAATAAACCCTTGAGAAAAAGTCAACAAAGGTCTCTCCTATGTCTTTAATGCATTAAAAATTTAATTCGTAATTAGTTAAACAGATGACGCGATGGACGGCCACTCAGGACACGCAGCGAAAAGAAAGAACACGATCAATAGAATAAACAGACCCGGTATGCATAAGGATTTTAATTATTTAAAATGCTACACTATAGGGCACGTTATATCTACAGTTGCATAACCTATTTGAGAATATCTTATATATATATATATATATATATATATATATATAATGATACATATATATATGCATACATATAAGCATACATATAATTATATATATATAATTATATATATATTCATACATATAAATATATATATATATATTATGATATATATGCATACATATAAGTATATATATATATAATGATATATATATATATGCATACATATGAATATATATATATATATAATGATATATATATATATGCATACATGTAATATATATATTATGATATATATATATGCATACATATAAATATATATATTATGATATATATATGCATACATATAAATATATATATAATGATATATATGCATACATATAAATATATATACATGCATACATATAAATATATATGTGCATACATATAAATATATATATATATATATATATTCATACATATAAATATATATATATATATATATATATATATATATATTATTGAATTTTATATTTTAATCTTTCACAGAATTTCAGTATTGTAATTTAAAGTTAGCTTTAATTTAGATTAAAAGAAAGGATAGGACTTTTAAGAATTAATTACAGATAAAATAAGGAAATATTTTTATAAGAAATAAAACAAAAGAAAAGAGAAAAAGAAGCCGGACATCCAGAAAAAAAAAGATACAAAGACCGACAAGTAGCATGTACACTAGCACACAAGTGCACATAGATACATGTTCGTGTGCATTTGTTATGGATCAGTTATATCATGCTGCATAATGTTGAGCTACTACAAATTTTATATGAATTAAGCATATAACTTTATATGAGAAGAGACCCGGTGAAAATATTCGATATATTAAAGAAATATCATTTAAAAGGTTTGTTTATTATTTTTTTCAATTTTTTTTATCGTTTCTGTTGTAGCTGGGGATGGTGCATCCTACCAGATGCCAGACCTACACTCGCTATCTTATACATCCTACTCGAGAGATTCTAACCGTATTTTTTTTTTTTTTTTTTTTTTTTTTTTTATTCAATTTTCACCCCAAACAAGGCATAGTGCCACTTTGAAGCAGGGGGCTACTATTAGGGAATTAATTAGCGGGGTCATTATGAAGGGAGAAGAGTAGAAAGATGTTTGTTAACATTACACTTGAACTTCTGCATATCATTGCAGTTGGGAAAGCAGAATCCCGGAAGGGAGTTCCAAAGACCCGCAGTTCTGGGGAAGAAACTATTGGAGTAAAAGGCTTTCTTGCACCTAGGGATCTCCACTGTAAAGGGATGAGACTTAGTAGCTTGTCGGGTTTGTCGGGGGTAGTTACGTCGGGGAGGTACAAGTGTTTGCAGTTCGTCAGAGCATTCACCATTAAAGTATTTGTAGAACAGGCAGAGGGATGCAACATCTCGTCGATGGGACAGAGGTTGAAGCCCAGATGACAGTTCAGGACCTATCAGGTTTGCGACTCTTTTTTGAACCCTGTCCAGGAGCGAGAGACAAGCAGCAGATGCACCAGCCCAGATGTGACAACAGTACTCCATACATGGGCGAATGGTTGCCTTATAGAGGTATAGGATACTGGCAGGCGTAAGTAGTTTTCTAGCACGGTAGAGGGAGCCAACCTTCCTTGCAGCAGCCTTGGCAATGCTCTCAATGTATCTATTCCAGTTCATATTCCCTGTAAACGTTAGGCCGAGGAGTTTAAAAGAAGTACTTTCAGGCAATGTGTTCTTGGCCATTGCTATTGGTGGTAGAGAAGGTTTCTTGTAGTTATTGAAGGAAACAAGCTTAGTCTTAGCAGCATTGAATGAGACCAACCATTTTTGTCCCCATTCCACTACGGATTGGAGGTCATCCTCTAGTGTTTCTGCCATTTTCTTGGATATGTGTTCATTTGTTTTCCCCTCATATCTGTTATAGAGAGTGGTGTCATCGGCAAATATACCCATCTCCGAAACAATATTATCAGGGAGGTCGTTTATGAATATCAGGAACAATAGAGGTCCAAGGATAGACCCCTGAGGCACTCCCGCATTTATGTCATATTGTTTGGATGTACGTCCGTCGAGGACAACTTTGATTTTTCTATTACTTAAGAAGGATTTAATTACGTTATGAATTCTTCCAGTGATTCCATATGATCTAATTTTCCTTAGAAGACCATCGTGCCATACCCTGTCAAAAGCCTTAGATATATCAAGGGCCACCGCTCTACCCTCCCCTGTTTTATCCAATGAACGGTATATACGTTCAGAAACTACAGTTAAGATATCTGCTGTTGAACGGGCTTGCCTGAATCCATATTGTTTGTCAGTCAAGAGTTTAGCAGCTGTTAGGTGCTGGACTAGGGCTTTATTAACTAAGGACTCAAATATTTTGGCGAAAAGCGGGAGGAGGCTAATGGGGCGATAATTTAGTGGGTCAGTTCTTTCACCAGAATTCTTGAAGACTGGTACCACAGAGGCGGTTTTCCAGCAGTCGGGAAAACAAGATTCGTTAAGGCATTTATTGTAAAGTTTGGACAGAACTGGAGCAACCTCGGCAGAGCATTTTTTTAATAGCACAGCCGGGATGAGATCTGGTCCACATGCTTTAGAGGTGTCTAGGTTTTTTATAATAGCATGTACCTGAGAAGGGGTGATTTTCAAGTCGTCAAGTGTGGCGTCTGTTCGCAGAGGAAAATCAGGGAGTGAGTGGTGTACCGAGTTCAGTGTGGAGTTTGAGGCAAACCGACTGGCAAGCAGATTAGCCTTGTCAGTTGCCGTGCAAGCAACCTCATGATTGTTTGTTAGTGGGGGAATAATTGACTGTCCATTATTAACTACGCTGTTGTAGATTTTCCAAAAATCCCGGGTTCCTAATTTCTGTGCTTCGATGCGCTTTCTGGTGGTTTCAGAGTAATCTGACTTAGCTGTGTCTATCACTCTCTTACAATTATTTCTAGCTTCTATAAACTTCTGTTTATTTGAGCTGGACTTATGTCGGTTGAATCTGCGGAACGCATGCTGCCTTTGACAAATGGCAGCTGCACAAGCAGAAGTAAACCATTGGGGGGAGTGGGGCTTGCTATAGTATTTCCGTGCGGGAACATGTGCTTCAATAGCAGTTTTGAACCATTCAGTTGTCTCATTTGCACACTGTTCCGCTGGAAGAGTAAAGATATTTTGCCATGGGGCATCTCTGATGAGCTCCCTGATGGCTTCCCAATCAGCCTTTTTGTAATACCTCGTTGTTTTGAGTAGTGGGTCTTCAGTTTTAGGGCGAGAATTTAGGCTGATTTCTACCATTATCACAGCGTGATCAGCATTCCCGAGTGGGCTATGGGCATTTGTTGTACAGTCATTGGGAACTGTTGTCAGAAAGAGATCTAGAAGTGAGGCATGTTGATCGTGCTGGTCTGGGAAACGTGTCGGAAATGTAACCATCTGAGATAGGGAATGAGATATAGAGAAGCTATATGTGGCGCTACCAGCTACGTCTGTGTGATTTGAGAATCCTAGCCAGTTACTGTGGTGGACATTGAAGTCACCAAATACATGTATTTGTGCGCTAGTATCGAGGGAGAGTGCTATATCTATGCTGTCTGAGACTTTGTTTATTAGGGTACAGTCTTGGTTTGAGGGAGAGCGGTAGAGAAAATATAAGTAGCTAATATTGTGTTGCATATTTAGTCTGAAGCACATAAAGGCCTGGCCCTCTGATTCTAGTTTTATTTCTCTAGTTAGGGGGAGGGTGTTTCGAATATAGACTCCAAGTCCATGCATATGTCTGTCCGAGTCCTTACGGTAGAGTGGGAGATAACCAGGCATGTTAAAGTGGTTAGAGGGTATGGAGGAGTGAAGGTTAGTTTCACTTAATGCTAAGATATCCGGGGTGTTTACAAGGAGAAATGACTCAACATCATCTAAGTTAGTTCTAAGCCCGCGGATATTAGTAAATGCAAGCCTCAAGGGAGGAGGCAGGTTGGTTTTCTTTGAGTTTGGTCCTGGTTTAAACGTAACTTTTGCTTGAGCTGTCATTTCATTTTATTTTATTTAAAAGTTTCAGTTAGGGTGGATGAGTGAGGGGGTGCTGGACAAGTAGTTGTGCAGAATACCAGACATGCAATACAAGTAGACCATCAGCTGTCCTCACCCACAGGATTGTGGCCTCGGGAAAGCCCACCGGGGATGAGTGCAGGGTCCCTTTCCATGCGCGACATGGCACTACAAACATCCCGATATTTTACAACTGTTGATGGAGCAGCCGCTCTAAGCGCTACCAAAGAGTTAGGGCTCCTGTACTATCAGTCGGAAACAGCAGCCAGGAACTGTCAATCCGGTACCCTCAATCCATTAGGCAAAGCCAGCCCAGTCCAACTGCACTGACATATATGGCACTGAAGCACCCCACTGTGTCCAGTTTAGGGGGATGGGATGTGGCAGGAGTGGGGAAAAGCGGCGTTCATTACCCTAGTCAGGAAACAAGGTCAACCACTGGGTGATTCAAGCGAGTCCCTGTGATAGTACCTCTACGCCTGGCCAATAGGCAAAGAAGGAGTATTTGAAGTGTAATTGTTTAAATCTCTCTTTACCGGGTATATTTGTGAGGTAGTTTTGAAATTAATTTCTATTAGTTCAGTTGTTCCTATAGTTATTGAAATTGGATAGATCTTCCTAGGATTCCAATTTCTTTTAATGCTGTACATAAAACCTTGGTATTTCGTAATATTTTCCTTTTCAGCTATGTTTAACCCAACATCTTGATAACAATGCTTTCCACTACGATTGTTTCTTTTCTTATCCCATATGCCTAAGTCAGGTTTAACAGTTTCGTTTTCCAAGTACGTAGCTGTAAAAATTGCATAGTCATAGTGAATGATTCATGACTTACAACTGTTCTTTCTCTATTACCCGAGTTTATATTTATATCTGAAACTATGTTAATATGGCACCCAGAAATGTGTGAATACATTAACGGCACTAAGAAATGCAGTTTATTTAAATTACGACGCCCAGATTTTGCGCATCGTGATCTATATGTAAACGTCTGCCCTTTTTATCCCTTACAAATTCTTGTTGCAAATTCATGCTTAACATGAATGGCAAGAATGTATATTTGAGTCAAAGAAGCCTTGTTTATTTAAGATTAACCTCAATATTGGGTATCCGTTCTGAATATTAGTCGCCCGATGATAAAAACATCTTTTGTAATAAGAAGCCTTCTAATTCCAAGATTGCGTCTTGTAGGACGAATATAATAAAAACAAATTATGTAAAGAGTAAATACAAAAGTGGGTATTTAAAAAAAAAGGAAGTAAATTAAACGAAAAACGAAACGTGCATAAGAACGGCGACTTACGTCAAAGGCGTCTTTAGTTTTTCTCCTATGAAATATAAGAATGTTGCGTTCTTTTACTTGAATAGGTTCTTTATTTTTGGTTTGATACTTCGGTCGGTCTGTCACGCCTATGTTTCAAATAAGATTTCCATCGCTACGCTCACATTGAATGCAATCAACCGATTACACCGTGACATTTTCACTAGGAAAAAGTGAAGTATCTGTTTTGATGCTAATGTATCCATTTTGTTATCGATCAACAAATATGAAGTGCTTCTAGACTGAAAACATTTTTATTTGAATTTTAATTCAGAATGCCCACTTTATCACCACATTAAAAACTGACCTTGCATTTAATATTTTCTTACACACGGCGTATATTAGAGGTTATGCGTGTTTGTTGCTCTTCAATCGGTTAGTCTGTCTTTTAATTTGTCACGGTTTAATTTCAAGTGTTATTTTATCGGTATAACGATAACGAAATACAAAATATTACGATATGAAAAGAAACTGGAATCTTAAGAAGATGTCCCATCATTCCAATAATTATGGAAACAACCGGACTTATGAAAAAGAAGATTGAAAATTACATGATACATATACCCGGTGAACCAAGTGTAAGAGAGATACCAATAATTGAACCCAAAAGGTTATAATCTTTAAAAAGCTCTATCGGTTTAAATATATGAGATAGCGGGTTTACTTCTGGCATCTAGCAGGATGCTCCATGCCCAGCTATAACTAAAAAAGAATTTTTTTAAATCTAAAATAAAATTGCCTTTTCATTATGAGTAAGGTCTTTGTTTTATATACGTCCATGCATTTATTTGGGAGGTTCCGTACAGTCATCGCATATATGTATTGACTAACATTCTCATTAATAAACGCGTAGATTCCATGGACGCATCTTAAGAATATCTGCGCATTTTTTTGTTTTCATTTTCCGCGTTTATTTTGTGTTTTACTTAAGGAAATTTAAACTATATTGAAGTTAATATTTTTCTAATATTTTCCAAAAGGAAAACACAAAAGAAATACGCTTACAAAAGATGATGGCGCCTCAATAATAAGTAGCAATTTAGAGCAATGTAGGACGAGTGTAACGTGAAGTGACTGTAGAGATTGCTTTGAGGAAGGAGTATGAGTAGCAGTAAGAGAGAAGTAAGAGAAGACTAGTAAAACGATGAAGTAGAATTATTTCTCTCTTTATGATTAAAAATTATAGGAGAGACAGTTATCCATCTGTCGTGAAAACCGTTTAATAAATATTCAGCCTAGTCATATTTTTGTGAATTAGGGGAAAACATTTAATAATCATTTTAAGTTAATTTTATATAGAAATACTCCATTACTATTTCTGTGTACGAGAGCCATTCCAAAAGTTTTGCGTCCTATTTTAACTAAAAGAAAAGTTAGAGAGTCGTTTGATTGTTTTGTTTTACGGTATATACACTCTTTTCGTGTTATTTAATGCCAAATCCAGTTATTTTGGAAATAGTATGCATGTTGCACCCAGTTATTTTGTAGAAAGTTTGTATTCTTTAAGCTCTTTGTATCTTCAATCGCAAATTTGTAGTGTTTGGTTTGGTTGTGTTATAGTGGATTTAACATTTTTGGTCCTTATCCTGCAGAACATGAATGAGTTCTGCAATGGGGCAGGGAATAGGGTTAAAGTATTAATGTTTGGTATATTTTAAATCAGGAAACGAGTTGGAAAGTGGTGGAGATAGAAAGAGAAAGAGGAAATGGAAAGAGGGGAAAACGGTAAATGTGGGTTGTTGTTGTTTTGTTTTTGGTTTTGCCGAACATACTTAAGTTATGCAAAAGGAAGTAGAAAAGCAAAAATCATCAATGTTAGGTGCATTTCGTCTCAGGAAGCCAATATCTTCAAATAACCTAATCTTGTAGTGCAGGAAATGTTAGAGAATCACAGATGGGGAAAGTGATACTTAGTAGCGACTTTTGTGTCCCAGAATTTATTTTCTACATTCTCAACGCACTTTTGTAGCCTCTTTTGATGCCCCGATTGTAATAGTCCGGAGTAGGCTTTGTCACTCACTTCTCAATCGCCATTCTGAAATCGGCGAACCCATCTGTTAAATGTGCTGACATCAACCGTATCAGCTTCATAGACGTTCAATAGCCGCCGGTGAATGTTGATCGGTTCAATTTGTTCTGCATAGAGGAATTCAATAACGCATCTCTTCTTCTGACGCACGTCCATGACAGAGGTTGCTTTCTTTAAGTGACACCGTCAATATCTGAAACAGATAGAGGAAACTTTCAGATCATAGATGTATACTTTTAGTCGTCATAACAATATCATTTGCACTCCGTTCTGATCTATTCTGGTTGAATAAAAATAGGGACAATATAAGCAAGACCTAAAGGAATAATAAATATACTCTATGTGGACAAAGAGACGAAACGGTAAACCACATAATAAGCCGAAAATATAGCCAAGAAATTTATACATACTAGACATGATTTACTTGAAAAGATAGTCCACTAGGACTAGGAACTGTGTAATCGATTGCAATATGCGCGTGGGGGGGGGTGTAGTTTGCTTCAGCAGGGAACAATTGCAGTTTCCTTCTAGTCTACTTTGACTATCCATGTTGGCTTAAATAAATATTCTGTCTCACCTCAGCATGCACGGCTAACTTTTTTCAAATGAATTCATCCGTTCTTTAAGCGACTTGCTTTTATACAGCCCAGAATAATCTAATTTGCATACGAACGGCGAGAATTCACATTACTTTAACGTGCTCGCTTATCATAAAGTCAACTGTGCGTCACCATTTTGTTTTTTTATTGTTAAGTAACTGGGCTTTACAAAACGCGCAAATGTTGAAGTTTCTGAGGATAAGTAATTTTCGCAATCTGAGACAAAGATTAAAGGCACAAGCTGGAGCCAGTATTTCAAAACAAAGTAATAAAATCATCTGAAACATGGAAGTAAAAACAGAAAAGTTTATCTAAACAAGAACACGACATAGTAATCTATAATATAAATCTCACCAGCCTGTTTAAATGTATGTACGTATGTATGTATGTATGTATGTATGTATACTTAAAACTTTCGACAGAGGCGACGGATTTTCACGAGATCGGTATCAATTTTAACCTCGACCCTTCGGACGGCAAATATCGAAAAGTTGCGCAAAACATTAATTCCTTCACTTTCAACTGGGCACTTTTCAACAGTGACGGGTCGCTTTTTTCGCCGATATTTTCGAAAGTCATCCCCTTCTTTGGATTGTCTAGCCTTAATTTAAACTTACGTTACTTTCGGTTTGACGATAGGCGCAACAGCAAAGAGGTCACATTTTTTAAAAGTTCTTTTCCTCCTTCGCGGTACGGGTTCGAGCCTGCCTGCTTTTTTTTTTTTTACACCTCCAAACACCCGGACAACGTCGGACACCCAGGCTAGTAATAAATAAACTGAAAAACACTGCCAAATAGTAAATTCCGTATCTCAGGATTTCACAGGCTGAAAATTTAAGAGAAGGAAAAAATATGCAACTTAATGGAACTTGCAAGAGAGCTGGTCAGGCATGTGTTAAAGAAATTTAGTAATTAAATGAACATGTAAACACTTTTGTAATGTTTACGTTTCTCAATATTGTTTTTCAACATTTTCAGTTTTTAATTAACGGACAAAATATATTGTTACGCTTCTTTCCTTTCTTTTTTTTAATCTAACCCAAAGCGACGCGTGATTCGTTTGATCAACTTTGATTAATTACTAAATGACTTTATGTAAAAAAAAAAAAAGTAAAAACAGAAAAAAGATAAATATTGAACAATGTGTGAACGAAGCAATAAAGTGATTAGAAAATATATCACAAGATACTTATTATGATTGCCAAAAGCACCAGCAACGCAGTGAACACGAAGAGCATTGGAAAAAAGAAATCAAGCAGGCGAGATTAATACAATAATAAGAGGAAGGGCGACATGGGCGTTTTACAAAACTGATGAAAAATACTTGGTTAATGATCCTGATAGAACACTTAAAGGAAAGGGGTCGCTACTGACTGTGAAAAATTACTTGATTCAGAAATAATTACATTATGATTCAGATAGACAAGATCTGAGAAACAGTAAATGTAGACATTTTGGTCAAATAGTCGAAACCGTAAATCACATAAAAAGCGAATGCAAGCAAGAAGAATGTACCAGTAGACATGCGATCAGAATTTAGTTCAGTTGAACTGTTCAAACGCTTTCACGTTGGACATCTAGATTAATAAAAATACATGATCCAGAGTCAGTATTGAAAAACGAAATGCACAGGGACATGCGAATACAAACGAACTTATCGAAGAAAGATATCGAACACGATAAAAGTAAACAACAAAATAAAATCAATGTCAAAAATGAGTTTCGATGTTTCAGTGGAATCTTCAAATAATGATCAACGAGACAGAAAAAAAATAAGCCAAAATCTGGATTTTACTATAAATCTGTAAGAAATATCGAACAGGAAAAAAAACGAAATACCAATAATGTGAGAAAAGAAAGCTGAAATAAAAGAAAACGTTGTAGAAAGGATTAAATATATAAAAAAAGGTTTAGACGGAACCAAGGTAACTGGAAATATTCGCATATTTTTGATAATTATGTCGAGCAAAATAAGTTTTTAAAACCATGATCTAACACCCCTTCCCCTTAAAAATGTGGTACCAAAGAAATTCCGGAACAGTTGAGTAGGATGGGCAGACCGATGATAGAGAACCTTATCCGGGCTTCAGCTGGAATTGATCCGAGAATACTAAAATGCCGAGGTGGGCCATTTCCTTTAAAAACAAACGACCATTAATGATGGTAGATCAATGGTACACGGCTCTAAAGATAACGCAGTGATTTGCAATGAAAAACGTAAGGATGGTCCAAAGTTTTAGCTGGGCCTTACTGCACCATATTCCTCAGATAAATGTACTTTTTATCCAATCAGATTCTAAAGTGGATGGTAGTTACTGTTCTCAAAGTGCATGAAGTTCATATATTTAATTTAGCAAATATAAGGTTTAAAATCCGTAAAAATTATGACTTAAGTACAGGTCAAATGTCAAGGTTAAAGACATATAAAATGTAATTCTTCATTAGACATACTATGGACTAAGTAGTCAGTCTCTAACATGAACAAAACTGTATTTATCGCAAAGGGTGTGACTTTTATCTTTTCAGTGGCCTTCCTTTTCAGTGACCTTGGCCTTGTACTGTTATGTAGATATTCACAAATTAAATCAGTTCTATGTTTTACTAATGCCGATATTTCAACCACGTTTGATTAGGATTGGTCAAGCGATGTAGACACTAGACTGTTCACAAGCAAACAAACTTGACAGTAAACAGACTACTTTGCAGAAATAGTAATAAAAATGATAGTAATGATAAAAGCGCCCCAATATCTTTGCAGATTTGCAAGTGTTGCCTATATATATATATATATATATATATATATATATATATATATATATATATATATATCTTCTCTTCTTTCTCTATATAAATAAAATGAACTCATTTTTCCCGTCGGATTTTGACCTTAATAGGATTAAAAATCAAGATATTTCATGCAAATATAATATGCACAAACGGCAGAACAATATCTGAGGTGTGTTATAGGCTTATTATTTCTCAAATTCCTCGATAATCTTAGATTTCTATACTTTTTCTGCTGAGAAGTCACGGCCAAAATCGGTTAAGATCAATGGAAGTGGTAAAATATTTTCTCTCTAATAAATTCCTCCTCCCCCTGCCACCACTTAACACCGTTTGGGGATCGTTCACAAGGAACAGTTGAGAAGAGAACACCGGTTTGGCTTCGTAGTTCTTTCATGTGAAGTTATTTAAAATCACTAAACTAAGCTGCAGTGCTCTGTGGCGTAGTGGTTAGCGTGCTGGACAATTCACATTATATTTTCACGTTCGCGCCGACCTACCGTAGTCGTTTTTTTTGTTTGTTTTTTTCCTAAACAACTGGAATGGACTTTTCTTGGTGGCCGAACTGTTAACGTTGCAGATGTTTTTTTTGTTTGTTTGTTTTTTTCACACTTTATTTTCCTACTTTTACTCATGACTCCGGGTTTGATCCTTCCTACTTACCTACCATAACATTTTTAAAACTCCCCCCCCCCGTCCCGGAAACAAACACTCGGGCAACGCTGGGTACCCCCGCTAGTATATATATATATAAGTTCAGTGTACATTGAATTCAGCTTACTCGATCAGGAATAATTTTTAAAAAATAGTTTTGTTGGACGTTCGGAAAAAAAGGCAAATGAGACCTTATGACGTCAATGCACATGAAAGAAGGTAGACAGAAAGAAACTGAAAACTTAGGGAGATATCAATCATACTAGTTATTATAGGTGCCATAGGGCTTATAAAGAAGAACCTGAAGACCAACCCAACTAATATTCTTGGTGAACCAAGAATAAAAGAGATCTGGACAATTCCACTTAAGGGAACAACGAGGATACTAAAAAGAGCTTTCGGTTGGTTTCAATAAAAAGCAGGACAATGTTGGCAGTTGTTTGTCTGCCCCATATCCAACGTTACAATCTTCAAGGGAAGAAAATTAAAAAATAAATAAATAATTCGAGAAACATATTGCTTATATTTCACTCCTCACAGATAAAGTGAGGTTGACATTAATTTTGTTCAAATCAATTGTGCACAAGTAATGAGGTTTAAAAAAGCAAAAACGAATATTAAAATTCATCAGTTGAGCAAACGTAACATAAAACCTTTTATTCAAAATCTATAATAAATACGGATTAAATCCTTTACTTAATGTACATCATGTTTTATGCTGATCATGCTTAAAGATAACATACAAACGTTGGACAAAATAATGGAAACATCCTAAAGGGTTTTTTCTTCTTCTTCTTCTTCTTCTTCTTCTTTTTTGAAACAGAATTATAAAGATAATTGTAAAATTCTACTGTAATTTTGAGTGCCATGTTTTACAGCTGCCGATATTAGAGCACCTGGTAGAGAATAGTCCACATATATACACGCTAGAGGGAAGGCAAAATGAAGCAGCCAACCAAGAGGCGAAGCAAGCTCGCTGTTCAATCCACCCACCCTTCTGTCTGGTCGCACGCACACGAGGCAGATAATACAGAAATAATATGTTTTATATATATTTTTTATAAAATCTTATAAGGCAAAATTCGTCTTTTATAAAAGTATAAAATATTATTTTCTTTATAATCTGCCTTGTGTGTGTGCGCACCGAGCGAGAGATAGAGAGAGAGTAGGTGGATTCAACTAAGTTCAAAACAGTAGAGATCAAAGGACAACGATATTGCCTTACCTCCTGGGATTTCGGATTCATGTCGCCCTTTAATAATGCGGACAATTGTTAATGCCGTTCTAAGCCAGAATGAGGTCATAAACGCGGCTTCGTGTTCTTAACTTGATGACGTTCTTGTAAATAAGACTGTGTGTTCTGGAATATTTGGAAAGGTTTGGTCTGACAGTCAAGACGCCAGTATAGTTGAAACTGGGCTCATGCGTGTTAAGACTATGTGTCCAGGAGGAACAAGAAAACTGACATGGCGGCGAGAAAGTTAACTTTTAATAGTCTCTGATAGACTTACCTGCCGAATTGTCTTTTCAGTGTGCGGGAAATTAACTGATCATTTCCCGGTGTGTGGCTGGTTACGTGTCGCTACGGCGTTTGTCCAACGAAGGACAAACACTGTGACAACTGAATGAGAAGACGAAGTGTAAGACTCTCTTCTAGCACGAATGATCAAAGATATTTGTTCGAGAGTGATATAGAGCAACGCAATGAAAGGTGATTGGTGTATTTGGGGACAGTGTGCGTAGTTACCAGTTCCTTAGCCACCAGTATGGTTGTGTCAAGTAATGGTACCGTGGCTAAAAACGCAAGCTGGTTCCGAACAGTGCACAAGGACAAGCATATAATCTTGGCTGAGCTTGATGCTGTACTGCGAAACTTGTATTGCGATGGAAAGCCAAATCCATTCATTTACAACCAGACTCTGCATGTCTACATCGGTGAATAACTGATATATTGTCTAAACAAAAGAGAATGCACACGAAAGTAGCCTCTGAAATGTTAATTAGGCGTCGCCTTTCCATACTCCAAGAATACACTGCATATTGGCTGGGACTCGCTAAGTCTCACGAAAACCAAGCTGATCAATTTACACTGGATACCACAGCGATAGTTAAATGAAATCTGCGAGATGACGAAACCCAGCGAACTTATGTGTGTCGTAGCCGCAGAACACAATGTCTCTCAATACAGGCAATCCATCGGCTCCGCGAACATCCCGGTGTCAAGAGGGCGTTGTACTTTGTAAATTTGATCAACACAGGGGTTATTAAGGCACGGACAATGGTCGGGGATTGCAAAGAACGCCTATCCATATATACAGCCTCAGTGCATTGGAAGCTTGGTAGACTTGATGTCACGTAAGTTTGGAGCAATGTTTCAATGGCTATAACCCATTTCGGCATTCAGCTACTCCTGGTGCTGATAAACTCAGGCTGTTTCACTATCTTGAAGCAGTTACATCGACAAGACTCTGATAGCGCCATTAAGCGGTTAGAAATTCTGTGGAATAGGGGCCGCCAATTAGATTGCTTATCGACAATTGCGTGGCGTTTGGTGAGAGATTTACTGAATTTGCACTGATGAAGGGTGTGTACATACGATTTCTATGCGTTCACGTACCATTGTGAAACAGAATAATCAGGAGGTTCCATCGCACGATAAAGCGCATTGCAACAAACTTGGAGGCAGTGTACTGGTACAATGTTACCCCTAAGGACGATAAGACGGTTACATTTTCACCTACGAACGTAGTATATACATATGTGTTAAGGGTTTTGATGATTGTTGGTGACAATGCTGTCGCTCGTCCGTTAAGGTTACCGAAAATATACGACAACGTTCAGATTATATATTATAGTAACCCTAATATATTAAAATAACTTACTAAAATTGGAATAATATAAAAATAGTCATTATTTTTTACGCTTAAATTGTTTCTTTGTACTTCTATTCGAAAATTTATCTATTAAATTCAAGGCGTGAGTTACAAATCAGAGAATACGAATCTTCGTCACGTTATCTTTCCATAAAAAAATAAAAGTTTTTACACGGCTTCTACCATAGAATCTGACGCCAGTAATCTGACCTCGGTCTGGAAAAATACGAAACTTGATCTACAGTCAAAATATATTAAAGACCACCCATATCGTTTGTATTGAACGCTATTCGTGTTTATTGTCGGATTTACTTGTTTAACTTTTATAATACTTACAGTTCCTGAGTGAGGAAGCAAAATACACAAAAACGCAATTTCCTTTCCTATTCCCCCCAATATTTGCAGTTCTGTAAAGCAATGTAAACATCTAAAGCTTTACACACATAGAATACGAGGAAAAAGAAATCATGTCCACACGCACACACACACACACACACACACGCATATATATATCTATATATTTATATATATATATATGTTTTATTTTTTTAATTACCGTTTTATCTGTTTGGTTACATATGTTTCGGATGTTGGACCGTGTTTACAATCTAACAGCTTCGTCAGACCTTACAGAAATGGTTGGTTAGTAGTAATGGTTGGTTAGTATTAGGAAGCTTCCTAATACTAACCAACCATTTCTGTAAGGTCTGATGAGGCTCTTAGATCGTAAATACGGTCCAACATCCGAAACATATGTAACCAAACAGAAAAAACTGTAATAAAAAATAAAACACATATTTGCTCTGCAATAGTATTGAGCACTCTCTTCAGGTTTTTACTAATTACCAGTTTTACCAAATATATATATATATATATATATATATATATAGCCAGTAGAGTTTAGTTTCCTAGAAGTACATCCAATGAAACAACATGTGTCTACCAAAATAGTGCGCAATGAGTGAACAGAGCAGGTATATTAATTTTATTTATACAAACATTAATGGCTACATATGTGCATACATGTTTCTGTAATCACCCACGTTGGGGGATTACGTCTTCAGGCCAAGAATTACCTTCAAAAGTGACATTTCCACCAAATACATTTTTCTATTTCGTTTATCAAGTTAAAATACAACCTGGGTGGGAGTCAAAAAAAAACAAAAAACGGTAAAAGGATGAGTGAGGTCTTTGAAGATAATAAACATCTTTTTTCTTTTCCCCTTCCCCCATCCAACCTAACTTTTGGCTTTTTATGGCATAGGGTACTTGAGAGTTTAGTTTTCTTGTCTTAGAGTCTGTAAGTTAATAACCTTAGCTATGGTCAACCAAGTACTGACCGGTGCCTTTTAATCTACCTCCACCCACACATACATGCAACACACATATAACACACACATACACAGACGCCGCCAACACACAGATACACACATTAATACATATATTCAAAAGCGAATCCATGCTGAACGCTCTTTGTTTTATTTACTGAAACTAGACAATAATTCTGAAACTACGTAGAAATAAAGTAAAAATTACATTAAGGTAAATAAAACAAAACAAAAACAAAAATAAAAAATAAATAAATAAGAATAAAAATAAATTTAATTAAAACAAATAAACCAACAAAATATGAATAAATATAAAACCCGAAAGTTATCTAAACCCCACATGTACCTATATGCGTGTATCAATACACTTATAAATGTCTACATTTATCTACACCCGCGCATATATACACACACACATTACAGACATACAGAGACAAATAATAGTGTTTTTCTTTACTTATGTAGCGTGGTAACCTCTTCGTATATGCAATATTATGCTACCCGACTACAGACGGGTGTGTATATATATATATATATATATATATATATATATATATATACATATATATATATACATACACACATATGTACATACATACATATACACATATATACATACACATACACATATATACATATAAACACACACACAACAGACATACACACATACATACATATATATACATACCCACACATACATATATATAACATATATATATAAACAACATTCGGACATCCATACATTTTTGTAATCTATATTGTTACAACAATTCTATACGAGGCAGCCTATTCTAATAGTTCAGAAATATACATGTATATACATATATCTACATACAATAGACACAGAGATACATCCACATACAAACATACACACAGATATATAGATACAGAGATATATATATATAAACATACAAACATACATGCATACATAAAATACACTTATACATACAAACTCACACAAATATAGACATATACATATATACATGCATACATGTACCGTGCCACCAAATGATACATCTAAAGTAGAAACAGACATGAATACATTTACTATATAAATTCACTTTTTCTATCAAATTCCACACGTCTAGTTATGTTTCATGGCCCCATCCGCTTGTTACACTTTCCTAAGTTGTAGGTTTTTACCGTAAAAATTGACACTACGTAAAAATTGATATTGAATTCAGCATGAATTTCATAGGGTTATCCTCATATTTAACAAACATTCTTTCGATGGTAAGGCAGATATATATAAGATGTATCACGATACAATAATAATATATAATAACATATGACAGAAATCAGAGTATTTAGGTTATACAAACCGAGTATATAAGCTTATATATTGTAGTACTTACCTTCATCTTTGTTTATTCACTCTAATACCCTTATTCCCTTTTCTTCCATTCACCCTTCATTCCTTACTTTCTTTCATCTATTTATTTCTTCATTTTTTTTTTTTATATTAATAAATTATTTTTCCTACCCGGGTATATAAAGATCATATATCCATACATGCACACACCCAAAAATATCCATATGCATACATTATTACGAGCTTCACTCAAAACGATCTATTACTCATTTGGTTCAAATATACCTTCATACAGGTACTACCGTTTTTTGTTTTTTTTGACTCCCACCCAGGTTGTATTTTAACTTGATAAACGAAATAGAAAAATGTATTTGGTGGAAATGTCACTTTTGAAGGTAATTCTTGGCCTGAAGACGTAATCCCCCAACGTGGGTGATTACAGAAACATGTATGCACATATGTAGCCATTAATGTTTGTATAAATAAAATGTATATATATATATATATATATATATATATATATATATATATATATATATATTAGTGTTGGGACAATTAATCGGAAAACTCGAAACTTTTGGTTGGTTGGTTGGTTGGTTGGTTGTTTTGTTTTACGGCATATCAACCCTTTTCAGGTTATTTAATGCCGAATCTGGTGATTTTGAAGAACGATTTTTTAATATAGTATATTTGCTTTTTAAGTCGTATTCTATTTAACCCATAGTTGGGACCCTAACAGGTGCTACCACTCCGGATCAGAGTGGACCTGGGAGAAATGGCAATTAAAGGGTGGCTCCACACTCCCTAAGGCCTGCAAGCTGGGGCCCTCACCATCGGATATAGTTTAAGGTCATATCCAGGATCGGATTCTTTTTATTGACCTTTCTTGTTTGATTCTGTTTAAAGTGGGGGATGCCCTTTTCTCTTCCCTGCAACCTCTCTCCCACAGAAGAGACGTTGCAAGCCTGTCTTTGTTTTATCGCTATTTCCATGGCAGGTGCTCGTCTGAGCCCCAATCCCTCGTCTCCCCTCACCAATCTTTCACGAGAAACACCCGTCTGGCAGAAACTACTGTCAATAATTTTCCTCACTCTTTATCTGTGCCTAAATCCAAACGTAGATTCCATGAGCAAAGCTTCTTTCTTAGAACTGCACGCCAGTGGAACTCTCTGCCTCTTGCCTGTTTCCCACTTGACTACAACTTGGACGTCTTCAAGTCCAACATAAACAAACTCCGGGCAAACTGCCTCCTTAAGTAAGGCACTCTATCAAAACCCCCAATACTAACGATTACTACAATACTATCTCACTGATTACTGTACACGCAATAACCCTTATCCCTGAGTTGCCTTCGGGCCTTGATAAGTGGTGACCCCCCTGTAAAAAAATCCACTGCTAATAGTAATTATACAGTAATAAATATTTATTTATTTTAAACCACTAGTAACGTTAAAATTTATAGACTCCCCACACACACATAATTGTATTTTTACATTTGAGAAAATATGTGCACATTTAACAGGTTTTTTATGGAAATCAGTAAAAATAGCAACTTTATAGTTTAATATTAAGAGATTTATGAAGAATGGGATTGTGGGTAACTAATTGTGTCGGAATCGGTAATTTAGTGCGGAATCTGTCATTGTATCGACTTCGGGAAAAATATTGGAAGCGTCCGATAACTAATATAGTAATCCCTCTTATTTTACACGTCGTACAAATTGATCGCAAACGATTGCAAATTGCATTGTTATGATGACTAAACTTATGCCCTCGTTAATTGAAAGTTTCTCTGTCTGTTACAAATATTGACGATAAAACTCTTACAAAGCATCCCTCTCGTATGCGTGCGTCAAAAGCAGAGATGCTCATTGAATTTATTGCAAACGTGCAGTGAGAATGGTGGTGGCTATGTGGAAACATACATTTTACGGTACCAGAGGTCGCTTGTTTTAATAGAACCACCCCCGACTTCGCAGCTCTTAAACATTTTAGTTAAAAAACGGAGACTTTACTTATGGAGAGAACCTCGTATGACAAAGTGTGCTTTATGCACAGTAATCGTTCACTGACGGAAAAATTGAATTGATAAAGGCGTTGATTATGTAGATAAATAAATTTTAGGGAACAAAAGGTCGCTGGTTTTAATGATTTAACTCCCGTCTTGGTAGCACTTCAACTAGTTTTATGTTTGGAACGATCCTCTGATACATATATATATATATATATATATATATATATATATATATATATATATAGAGAGAGAGAGAGAGAGAGAGAGAGAGAGAGAGAGAAAGATGCATGTAAATTAATAGATAAATATAAATATAATAAATATTTATGTATATATATATATATATATAATTATATATATATATATATATAATAATGTATAAAAATATATATGACATTTAAGCTACACAGAATAGTCCGCGTTTTATCAACGATAGGATTCGTCAGCCTCGTGCGAAGAGTTGTGGTTGTCTCGCGTTTTTATATACGCACATTCTATTGGGTTTTAGTTAGCCAATCAGCTTCCTAGTTTCCACCGCTCCTTTTTTAATCAGCCAATGGGCGTGCACTTACAGGACAAAGGCCACGTTAACTTTGCGTTCAACACTTCCTTTGTGTGTGCATTTTTAGCGGGAAGTGTAGATATCTAGTGATCTGACCTATTTTAAACCTAGGTGTAGTTTAATGTGGGATTTTGTCTATATTTTTTTAAATATTATGTTATATATATATATATATATATATATATATATATACATATATATACATATATATATATATGATTATTTATGTGTATATATGTTTATTTTATTTATTTTCTATTGTTATTGTTAATTTTAAAATTCATGGTTAAACAAGGAATTGTCTTACACATGTTCGAATGTTTTATGTTTCTGTTTTTGTGTACATTTTTCCGGTCGTCAGCAACATCAGCGGCGGAGTTTTACAAAATAGCAGAGGGAAAAAAGAAAGGTTTCTTACTGAAATTAGAATTTAAAACTTGAATTCATGGTTAAGCGAAGAATTGTCTTTCACATGTTTGGATGTTTTATATTTCTGTTTTGTGTACATTTTTCTAGCTAAAAGCAAAATCGGCAGAGGAGTTTTTAAAAAAATAACAACAAAGTAAGCTTTTCTAACTGAAATTATTATTATTATTATTATTATTATTATTGTCATTGTTCTTCTTCTACTTATTATTTTTATTTCTATTTTATTATTATCATTATCATTATTATTACCATTATTATCATTATCATTATCATTAATATTATTATTATTTTTTTAATTTACTTTATTGGTTATTACTATTATCACTAATATTATTACTAGTAGTAGTGGTGGTGGTGGTTGCGATAGTAGTGGTGGTATGTTTTTATTATTACTGTAGATGTAATGGTATGTGTTGTTTTTTGCTGTCATTGCTATTGTTGCTTTTGCTGTTAATATTATTGCTACCGATATTAGTGTTGCCATTATCATTGTAGATTTTATTTCTATTGTTGGTGGTGGTGGTAATGAGAATAGTGGTGGTGATGGAGGAAAAAGGTCGGGAGGGGATCTTTGACCTTAGTGGGGAAACCTCCTATAGATAATGTCTCAATAAAACTATCGGTGGTGGTGTAACCTTAAATTAACTAACCCCATTTATGGGAGAATATCAAATCAAAATATTGAAAATAACGACGTGAATGAGGCTAGAACATCTTGCGATGGTCTCACGCCAGGTAGGTTTCCCTCTGGTCAACAGGGTAGGTTCTGTCGTCATCATACAACTGTTCGAAATTCTGAGGATGTGGCTGGATATAAGGGGAGTGAGAATTGCCAGAGAGGGTACCAAGACACGAAGGAAGTTGGAACAGGAAATGGAAAAAAACGTGGACAGATAAGGAAAGAAGAATACTGTGGGAATGCTTTGTAAGAAGTGAAAGTACCAAATGTGGTGGATATATCCGATAAGTAAAGGAAGAATGGGAATCGAGAGGAGGAGGGGCTAGATGTGTCGCGAATTTGGTAAAACAAATTAAAAATATCAACTTACTTTCAGTGATTGCAAGAGAAGAGATTGAATGGATGGTTAGGAATGAAATGAATGACGAAAGTAAAATTGATGAAACTAGCTCTGATGAAAGAACTGAGAGGGTGGAAGTGCAGAAGGGAAATGTAAGCGATGATGGGAGGCGGACAACTGAGGAGGTATGGAATCCTATGGTTATGGGAAGTAATGAGAAAGAGTTTGAAGGATCTAGGCAGATGAGATCATTGACTCTGAGACAATGGAAGCCAGTGAAAGGAGCAGATGTATGGAGAAGTGGTGATGGTTCGAACTTTGACTTCTGTAGAAAAAGAAGTACTCTAGAAGTTAAGAGATGTTCTTCTTAGAGACGATATCATAGAGATTCCAAGTATGAAGAGTAGTGATAGGCGGAAGGTAAAAAACGAGCTAAAAATAATTCAAGGAGTAATTCAAAACATCATAATAAAGAACATATTGATTACGGAACTTAACAGGCTTCTGTATGAAGCGTCATACGTTATTGCGAATCGTCTTGGCTTATTACAGAAGAAAATGCTGAGAATGTGGTAGGGCTTTTGGAGACAAGTGTGGCTCAATGGAAACGGTGCTGACAGCAAACAGAGAGGAGATGGGGCAGGTTGGGATTAAACGTGGGATATTTCAAGGAGATTCGTTATCGCCACTTCTTTTTGTAATGATAATGATGCCACCGAGCATCCTCTTGAAGAGAGAAAAACTGGGATATAACTTTGGATCTGGTGACAGACGCCTCAACCATCTACTGTTTACGGATGATTTGAAAATATTCGGTAGAAAAGAAAAGGAAATGGAGAGACTGGTAGAACTTGTGATGACATACTCAGAAAACATTGGAATGGAGTTTGGGATTAGTAAATGTGCGGTGCTGGTGATGAAAAAAGGAGTAAAGGTTCATTCGAATGGAATAGTGCTGCCAAATGGAGAAATCATGAAAGAAATAGAAGATACAGGATATAAGTATTTAGGAGTGTTGGAGGGTGTAGGCATCATGAACATAGAAATGAAGGAAAAAGTCGGGAAGGAGTATCTTAGAAGAGTGAAATTAATTGCAAAGTCGAAACTGTATGGAGGAAACCTAATGAAAGCAGTAAATGTATGGGCAGTCAGTGTTCTGAGATACAGTGCGGGAATTTTAGAATGGTCTGACAAGGATTTGCATGTCATGGATATCAAAACAAGAAAAGTTTTAGCAATGTTTGGTATATTTTACATTCGAAGTAGCGTAGTAAGGCTGTATCCAAAGAGGAAAGATGGTGGGAGAGGATTGAAAAGTGTAAAAGATTGTGTTAGAACCAAGGAGATGTCGTTGAAGGAGCATGTGGTTAGAAGTGAGGAGTGGATGCTTAAGGTTGTGGCAATGAAGTGGATGTATCTGAGACCAAGGCTGATTATGTGAAACGTTTGGATAGAGAAAGGACAGAGGAACTGATTAGGAAGAAAATGCATGGAAGGTTCTTCCAGGATGTAGCCGTAGTGGCTGATGAAAGATCATACCAATGACTTATGGCTGGGTATCTGGCTAAGAGTACTGAAGATTTTGTTTGTGCAGCACAAGAGCAGGCATTAGGAACACGATTGTTCAAAAAAGTGGTTCTAGGAGAGGAAGTTGCTGCAGAATGCCGGATTTGTGGTAAGACCTCAGAGTCAATTGCGCACCTTGCAGCAGGGTGTAGTGGACTGGCCCAGAGAGAGAGTACACCAAAAGACACGATCGCATGGGACTCCGGATATATTGGGAGATGTGTAAGAAGGTTGGGGTGAAGTGTGCTGGAAAATGGTTTGAGGAGGTGCCTCATGAAGTAAGAACAAGTGAGGATGGCAAGGTAGAGGTATGGTGGGACAAAAGTGTCATAACGACCAAGCAATTGGAACATAATCATCCGGATTTGGTCGTCATTGACAAGGTCTAAAAAAAACTGGCAGATTGTAGACTTCTCAGTGCCCTGGGTTAGGAATGTGAGAGAGGAGGAGAATGAGAATGGAGCAATTATGCTCCATTGGCCTTAGAGATAAGGCGTATACACGGGGTTAACACACAAATAATCCCGGTCGTAGTTGGTACACTAGGAGTAGTATCAGGTCATCTGGAAGGACAATTGAAAAAACTACAATTCCCCGATGTTTTAGGCGGCCTTCAAACCTCTGCAATTATAGGTACCACCAACATCCTTAGGAAAACCCTTGATCTTTGAAGCTCCTGATTTGAAGCCGGGATTAAGGGAAATCCTCTGGAAATGAACCTCATCCCTTTCCAGAGAGATGTTCATGAACGAAATCATTATTATTATTATTATTATTATTATTATTATTATTATTATTATTATTTCTACTAGTTACATATGTGTTCTTTGTGTTAGTTTTGTTTTCGTCAATTTTCACGGCCCGTTGTTCTATCATTATTGCAAGGCGACGACATGACTTTACCAATGATAGATAAATTAAAATAGCGGTTTCGACTATCGGTTATGGGTAATTATCGGGGGTATTCTGAGACATAACTAAACTAAGATAACTCCCTTACTTCTACACTAAAGTTCTGTAAATTTTTAATAAAATCTGTTCAGCCGTTTCGGAGTCTATAAGGAACTAACTCACACACACACAGACAAATTTGCATTCATATAATTGTATATACATATATATATCTGTGTGTGTGTGTGTGTGTGTGTGTGTGTGTGTGTGTGTGTGTGTGTGTGTGTGTATACAGACTGGTCGGCTGCATTTATGCAATCAAATATAGAATCAGTTAACGATCGTAATTTTTCTATATTTTTCATTTCGACTAATGCATATATTTTTATATTTAGCATATTACACGCGTTTTGCAGCCCATAACAAAAATACTGTCTTTGGTTTTATTTGACTACTCTTCAGAGACGATCAACTATTAATAAAATTAAAGAATTCTAAAATAGCAGAAAAATAAAAAATTGATTAAAAAAAAAAGATGAAACCACCTTTATTCAATAGCACGAAAAACTTAAGATGATTACCAGAAAAAGTCCCACGCAAAAAAAAACAAAAACATCTGACACTTCATTTGAAGACTCTCAAATCGTCATCTTAAATTTAACTGATATAGCTAAGATTGTGAATTACTTATTTCGAATCCATAGTTGGGCAGAACTCTAACAAAACTTGAAAATGCTCGTTTATAAAATATTGTTGGGCATATAATTAAAGATTAATAGTAATAAGCTGCTAGATATTATTGAAACGTTTCCAAATATATCGTGCTTGGTAAATATTTATTTTCTTCGTAAATAGTATAAATTCTCTAAAAAATAAAATTGAGATTGTAGATAAAGAGATTTATTTATTAAATTTTATAATTTTATAATAACAATATTGTTATATAATCCATAAGCAATTATTTGTTTTCACGAGTTAATATAAAAAAAAACAAAAAATTAAAATGACTTAGTACAAAAAAATGGAGTCTTCCCCTTTTCTTTTTCTTATTAATGCCCACTAATTATCTTTAGGCGTTATATTGGTTTGGCATATTCATGTCTGCTTAGTTCAAACTTGGCGACAATTTACAGCTTTTTTTTTTAAATACGTATTTTATTTAATGTGATAAGATGACGTATTTGAAATCGAGTCATCTGTTGAACGGATCGCTAATGAAATCTACAATTTAAGTTTTGTTTTTTTTTTTTACATAGGCGTCACCACTTATCAAGCCCGATAGGCCACTCAAGGATAAGGGTTAAAGCGTATACAGTAGTCAAAAGGACAATATAGTAATCGATAGTAATGGAAGTTCGGTAAATTTGTTAACTTAAGGGAACGGCTCATCAGAAACTTGTTCACGTTGGACTTGAAGACAACCATATTATAGACAGCTGGAAAGCAGGAAAACGGAAGACAATTCCACAGGCGCGCAGTTCTAAGAAAGAAGCTTTGATCATGGAATCTATGTTTAGGTTTAGGCACAGATAAAGAGTGGGGAGAATTATTGATAGTTTTTTCAGCTATTCGAGTGTTTCTTGTGAAAGTTTGACGGGACCATAGATTGAAGCTCAGTCGAACACTTTCCATGAAAATAACGATACATCAGAGACAAACTCGCAACATCTCTTTTGTGAGATAGAGGTTGCAGCGAAGAGAAAAGGACATCTCCCACCAGGCCACGAAGTCTATTTTGAACCCTATCAAGGCAGGACAAGTCTTTTCTAGCAGCTCCTGCCCATATGTGGCAACAGTATTCCATCCTTGGACGTATCTGGCTCTTATATAGATAGTGAATTGCATCAGCAGATATCTACTGGATTGATAGAAGGATCCGACCATTTTTCCAGCGGCCTTGGCAACAGATTTGATGTACGTATTCCATTTAAGATCAGGAGTAATGGTCAAGCGCAGAAGCCTGTCAAAACTTGAGGCCTCCCCAAGACGAGTGTAACGAAAACGTGTAAGGAAAAATTCAAGATGGCGCCCGACTCTCTCTTTAACACGGTAAGATATCCTCAACACGGCACAAGGAGCAACAGCCACACGATTCCCCAGCCAACTCAATCGTCACTCCCCACGTCTTTCCCCTCACCCGCTTTTATCGTCGTTCTAGGCCGGCTAAATTTGCATATTCCGAGAATTTGTGTGATTTTGCGAGACATCATACTTTACAAAAGACGGCGGCCGCCATCTTGGTCTTTCTTTTCTATTTTTGGTCGATAACGCTGAGCTGGTCTCGAGGTAAGTCTTTTTCCCCTCATCCGTCTCTCCCACGTACCCACACAACACGCAAACACGCGGGCGCTTATCTCCTGGATGCACGTTACAACGAGAGCCATTCATTTTAATTGATGCCAGATGGGGATCAGAACGTTGATGATGTAAAGATAGAAGCTTGGTTTTAGATGCCTTAAAAGTAACCAGCCACTCCTTTCCCCATTGTACAACGTGATCAAGATCAGAGGAGAGAGAATCGGAGAGAACTTGGTCGTTTACTGTCTTAGATGTGCTACCATAGATGGTAGTGTCGTCAGCAAAAATGTCTACGAACGATGTAGGGATGTCATTTGGAAGATCATTAATCTAGATCAGGAAAAGAGTTGGGCCCAGGATGTACACCTGAGGGACTTCAGCATTTATACTGTGAGCTTCTGATTTTTGCCCATCAACTACTACTCTTATGAACCTATCAGAGAGATATGATTTAATAATTGAGAAGACATTTCCAGCTATACCATAGCTGGAGATCTTGTGAAGTAAACCTTTATGCCATACCCTATCAAAGGCCTTTGATATGTCTAGAGCAATTGCCCTAGAAATGTTGCCTCTGTCGAGAGATTCGCTAATCCTATGAGATATAACTGTAAGCACATCTGCTGTAGATCTAGCAGAACGGAAACCATATTGTGTGTCACTAAGAAAGTTATTTTTGCTGAGATGGTTGATTACTTCTGTATTTAACACAGATTCCAGCAACTTACTCATGACGCACAGGAGACTTATTGGCCTGTACTGAGAGGGGGATGAACGAAAACCTGAATTCTTAAATACAGGGCATACTGATGAGATTTTCCAGGGTGATCGGAAGCAATTCTCCTTAAGACAACGTTTAAACAGTTTTGTAAGTATGGGTGCTAGTTCTGGTTGAAGTTTTTTGAGTACTATAATTGGAATACCGTCAGGGCTGGTTGCTTTACTGGAATCAAGGTTTTTGATTAGCTTGGCAACATCACGTAAAGATATTTGTACATCACATAGTGTGTTTTCTGATACAGGAGGAAATATTGGGGGTCGGCGGCCTTGGTCGCAAAGGGTAGAATTGGCTGCAAAGTTCTTGGCAAAGAGTTTGGCTTTGTCTGATGCTGACGAGATTAACTCAGGTGCATTGATGATAGTTGGGATAGAGCACACGCTTCTGTTCATGATTCTGTTTGCTATTTGCCAAAACTGGTGGGAACCAAGCCGCTGCTCAGCTACTTTGGACTTGACGGACTGAGCATACAACTCTCTTGCGTTCTTTATTACTTTCTTACAATGTTTGCTGGCAGTCCTGAAAGCGGCTTTTGTTTCCATACATCTATTACGTTTGAAGCAGTGGAAAAAGTGATTTCTGTACGCAATAGCAGCAGCACATTCTGGAGAAAACCATGGCTTGCTGTTAGGTTTTTGCTGGAACTTTTTCGAGGCTACGAAATTGTCTATACCTACAATTAACCATTCCGTCAGGTCTGATACTATAGACGACACATCCTTTTTAAACATGGAACGCAGAGAAAGATCCAATATAAATGTACGGAAACTATCCCAGTCAGCCATAGTGTATCGATATACTGTACGATGGAGAGGTAAGTCTGAGGACTTATTACATTTCATTTTTATCTTTATTGATACAACTGAGTGGTCGGAAGATCCAAGAGGAGATAGAACGGAAACTGAACATAGTTCAGGGCAAGTTGTGAGAAAAAGGCCTAGGAGACTTGCATACTGGCCGTCATTGTCGGGCACACGGGTAGGTTCGTGAACAATCTGAGTGAGGTCATAAGCAATGGAGAAATCATGACAGAATCTCCCCTCATCATCGGTCTTGTTTGAGTGGGTCAACCATTCCACATTGTGAACATTGAAGTCTCCACATACGTGAATGTTAGCTGAAGGATATGCTAATAGAACTTGGCCAATTTTCTCAGATATGCTTTTAAAGATAGTAACTCCGCTGTTATGGGGGCGATAGAGAGTAAATATAAATGCCGTAGTGTGAGCTAGTGCTACTCGGAAGCACATATAGTGTAAGTTAGGATCTTCTATGGAGATGTCCCTACCACATGGAAAGCCATCTTTTATATTGGCAAATATTCCATGCCCATGGCGATCTTGGGGTCAGATTTGGAAGTTAGGTTAGAGTATCCTTTAATTACGAACTCATTTAGGGAAATAGTCTGTCCAGTTCCAGTTTCGCTTAAAAATAAAAGGTCTGGTTTAGTCTCCTGTAATTGGGCGTCAACCTCTGGAAGGTTAGAACGTAGACCCCTGATATCGGAGAAGGAGACATGGTAGTGGGGGTCTACGTTGGAAGTTTCAGATCCGGGTTTAATCGTGTATTTTTTATTGAAACTTGTCATGATGGAATTTTGGAGTTTGTGGACTAGGTCGTCAGACTTGCTTAGAGCAGGACAGAGAGGGGAAACTAAGAGAGAAAAGTAACGAAGAATTTTTTTTTGTAGCACATGATAAGGTAAAGCCCTAACAATTACCCACTTGTATGGCATCGAGAGGCCCCACCAGAGACTACTGCATGGTCCAGAATCCATTCACAAAATGGCAATATAGCAGCCCCAGTACTTTGCACCTGCTGATAGGACGGACTCCTTAGTGGTTAATCCAAGGTTCGGGTCCCTGACTATCAGGCGGATAACGTCAGCCCAGATAAAACGTTTACCTCCAGCACCCTTACTAGTGACATGGCTACAAGGATAGATATAGAAAAAGAAAATTTCCGCCATCTGTCGACTCTTCACGCAAAATACTGCCAACCTAGAATACAGCTTTTCCTTCTCCCTTTGTCAGAAAAATCACTCATTAAAAAACTGAGGACTGAGTGACAAATAAAGAGAAGCGAGAGTAACGGGAGCTGCCGCAACGCTTCCACAAAACGTTCTCTACTCTCCTTTAAAAAAACAAAAAAAACAACTATTAAGTATTGTACTTAATAAAAGTCCAACTG
Source organism: Euprymna scolopes (assembly GCF_053919585.1). Lineage (NCBI taxonomy): Eukaryota > Metazoa > Mollusca > Cephalopoda > Sepiida > Sepiolidae > Euprymna > Euprymna scolopes. The sequence continues at coordinate 21,461,889 of NC_136488.1, forward strand.
GCATGTTTTTTAAAGGGAACGTATGATGATAGATTCACCTCTCACGAATTAACAATGAATACAATTTCCTAATCTGTTCATGCAATAAACATGGTAGATATAATAAACATTTATGACGAGAAAACGCTATCATTAAAGAAAACAATCGGGAGATAAAAATATAAATTAAGTACTGAAATAGAATATAGTTATTAATATTTGAAATTAAACATAAAAATTAAAATACACTTATCTCGAACACGCATTCGTCTCCAGAGTGCAAACTGATTTTCAAGTTTACAAAATTTATAGTTTTAAATATTTAAAAAGATTAAGCGTAACAGTTTTCGTTGTCTATAGATATTTTAAAGGCAATTGCAAACTAGACAGTTTAAGATATTGTGATTATATAGATTAATATTGCCTATTAATGGGCGTCTGATATTTTAGTAAGATACTTCAAGGATGTAAGCCAATGTAGACAGTCAGTCAAAAGTACCCTTTAAAAATGGAACAAAAACACCTACAGAGCCTACACACACTGTTTTAAGCAAAAATAACGTATTTCTGAATTAAATCACTCTGCCTATATGCACACATACATATATATATATACACATGCATACACATGTATATACATACATACACCCACATATATGATATGGCTTTTATTGTTTAAAGATATTTTTGAGAGAGAACTCGAATGCCTACTAGAGACTGTTCTCGAGTGTCTTAGGTCAACTGTACAACATCACATGATCATACTTCCTCTTACAAGTAAACCCTGACTAAGCGTTCAAAATAAAATACTATTCGAAGCCAAGTAACTCCTTCTCGACATGGCCACCCGATACTGGCTTACACAATGATTGGTGTACCTTCTCTAAGTGATATTCTCTATAGAAACAGCATTAAGCTTGATACTCTACGAAACTAGATCAATTCTTGCGCTCGAATCAAGTAAGATGAATAAACTAAAAGAACGTAGTTTACTGGTCAATAAATGAGAATATAATTACCATCCCTAACTTCTTTATTAACATCTTTATTAACTTCTTTTATTAACTTCATTACTGACTAAATCTTTGAAAAAAAAAAAGAAAACAATAATGAAATATTGGAATGTTTACGTATCTCATAGAGAGAGCCCAAGTGTTAAAAATAGTTTTCTTGATTTTTGAGAACTTGGACTGACTAAAATAAAACAAAAGTGATACACACACACACACACACACACACACACACACACATACACACACACACACACATATATATATATATATATATATATATATATATATATATATATATATATATATATATATATATATACTAGCAAAGTCAAAACAAAAGTGATACACACGCATATATATATATATATACTAGCAAAGTCCTGACTTTAATATTTGACCTTGACCTTTAAAATAGTGTGCACCGTACCTAGGTCGAAGACCATCATCATGTAAGGTTTGGTTATCAGTTTAGTGGTGTGTACTGTAGGAGAGTACCTATACATATGCTATTACCTGATCTTAACCTTGAAAAATATGGTGCACCATCTCTAGGTGGGAGACAATCATTATGCCAGATTTGGTTATAATCGGTCCAGTGGTGTGGGCTGTAGGAGAGTATATATACATAGACTATGGCCTTGACTTTAACTTAAATGGTATGCATCATCCCTAGGTGAGGAACTATCATCATGCCAGACTTGGTTATGATCGGTCCAGCTGTTTGGGCTGTAGGAGAGTTGTACATACAGACATACACACACACGAACGCTACTAAGTATATATATATATATATATATATATATATATATATATATAATTTATATCTATAAAAACAGAGATGTGTGTGCCACAGACGATTTCTGATTGGTTAATCCAATAATCAAATCTCCTAAAAAACTATGGTTCGTAGGCTCTTAACTTTACCATAAAATATTATGGCTTTATTTATTGTCCATCTTGGAAGGGTTTAATTTTTTCCTAACTTGCGATTTACAAATTAAAAAAATACGAAACTACAATCTAACAATCGAACCTCCGACATCACGGCCGCCATTATGAAACTAAACTAAAAAAAAAAAAAAAACGCGCGTTCACTCATGGTCTTTACATTTCGGGTTTGGGTACTTGTGCAGTTTTCCATTGACATTAAAAAATGGAAATATTTTTTAAAAAAATATATTGTACGTACTCGTCATGGGATAAAGTTTTCCTACAGAAAAAATCACGTAATTTCATCAAGTAGTTATTTTTTTATAGCGAAAAAAGAAAAAAAATCAACGCTACAAGCGAGTCATTATTAATTAAACAGAAAGTTCAAGTAGGGGGATTTCCCTTTTTTTTATAGCGAGGCCAAATTTCGCGAATTTGGCCTTTTTTTAAAGCAGTTTGGCCTTCAAAATTTCTGTTTGGCCTTTTTCTTCACCGATGAAATAAAAAAAGCAAATAAAAACAACGCTATAAAACTTTTAAAAATACGACACACTTTTGTTGTTCTTGTTTGTTTTTTTTGGTAATTTTCCTTATTTTTTTATTTATTCAAGATAATACTATTAAATGGACACTATTATGCCAAATTAGCCCCCCCCCCAAAAAAAAATGCACAAAAATTCGAGATTTAAGGTTTTGACGAGATAATTTAGCGAATTGTCCGGACTATTGCGAGAGAACCATCCATTAGTTTTTCCTGAAATTTTGCCACAAATTGTATTTCAATACATAGATGTGCATAGTAACAACATTTTTTTTCCGAAAATTCCCGTTGCGTCTCCAGATTTCCTCGGTGAAGAAAAGGTCCAAACAGAACTTTTGAAGGCCAAACTGCTTTTAAAAAAGGCCAAATTCGCGAAATTTGGCCTCGCTATCATAAAAAAAGTGGGAAATCCCCCAACTAGAACTTTCTGTTTGGTTAAGAATCAAGGTGGCTGATTTAATAATTACTCGCTTATAAGACTATCAATACACACAAAAAAATATAGATTTATTTTTGGGTAAAGTTCCCCCGGGTTTTCCTTTCACTTGAGTAAATAATGGTCTTTTGTTATATATATGGCGTACTATTATCCTTATATATATGATATTTATGTTTATATATATATATATAAGTGATAGTGTATGTGTGTGTCTGTGCGTCTGTGTGCATTTCCCTACGCTAAAACTCTGTCAATTTTAAGCCTAGAGATTCGAAATTTGATATACAGGGTACTGAGATTTGGGAAAATCGATGTGATAGGTTTTCGACAGAAATTTGTCGATTAAGTGGTCAATATTCAACGATTTGACCTTTGAGAACTCTACCAAACTCCTCCTACAATTTTGTGTCTAAACACGTGATATTTTAGATATAGATTCCTTGGACATGGATCTAACTTATTAACTTTACTTGATCCCTAAACAATAAATGTTAAGAGGTCATAATAGGGGTCAAAGTTTAAAAAAATTGACCGTTTTTTTTTCTCAGCATTAACCTCAAAACACCTGGGCAACGCCGGGCACCGATTGCTAGTATATATATATAATATCTCGTTTTTCTTTTGTGTATATTGATATTCATATTAAAAACTCTCTATTCTATTTATTTAAAAAGAAAATACAATTTTCTTTTATATAGGTCGTGGAATTGCATTCACTAGCAAAAGATCTAGCTAATTTGCATAATATTTTAAACATTCATTTTAATTAATTCCATATAAGTTGCTTCGGTTTTCTAATGGGATAAGCATCTTTAGTTAACTATTACGTGTAATTATATTCATGCAGATATTCTACATGGTTTATACTTGCCAAATATTTGCGTAAAAAATTTACAGTAAACACAAAATTGTTTCCATATATATTTATGCATACGTATATATTTTTGTTTAACAAATTTTGCCTACCAAACTTCTCCTAGAGTTTTTGGCCTACAGACATGAAACTTTATATATAAGGTATTTGAATCCATGCAAAACTTTATATTTGGGTTTTAGCCCGGAAAAATCGGTGCAAAAGTGTGAAAATTAAAAAAAATAAAATTTGCCAGGTGAAGGTCGAACGCCGGCATTACGAATGCATAATGTAGCTATTGGTTCATATTTTAATTTTTAGCCTTGCAGTAAACATGTTTTCATAGCCCAGTCATTGACGGCAGAGGCAAAATAAATCGTGAGCTGAACCTTTTGGTTTCGATTCTCGGTGATGGCGCATGAGTCTATATTTTTTTATATGTTTTAAATCATTACTATATATTGCATCCAATCTATCTATCTATCTATCTATATATATCTATATATATATATATATATATATATATATATATATATATATATATAAGTGAAAATGTTTGTCTGTCTTTTCTCTATGGTAGTTAAGGAAGACTATTATACAGAAAGGCATTACTTTACATAATCACACTATTTAATATATACATATGCACATAACCTTATGAACAGTATATAGGGCCCGAGCAAAGCCGGGCAGAACTGAAAAGTAATATATATATGATACCTTCAATTATATTAGGTTCAATAAGTAGTTACTGTCCTCATTTAAGAATATCTTGTAATTTCTAAAAGATTTTATATTAGTTTCAATGAATACATAAGTGTGTTTTTAACCCGGCTTATGCATCTACCAATAAGTTTTCAACAGAACTCGACAGCTGAAACATTCACATTAGTACAGTAAAACAACGTTGTTTATAGACATTCTGCTTTTAATTATTTACTTGTTTCGGGTTAGCAGAGTTTAATCTGTGTTGATATGCACGACTGCTTGTGAAATGTACAAAAGTTATGACTCTTGTGTATATTTGGTTAAAACAAACTTTCATATTATGATGGATGGGACATTTGATAATTATCAACAGTGTCAATCATAAAAAGGCGTTAAATTAAAAGACGTAATTCAATGAGAATGTAATTAATGTTGACGTTTAAGATTGAACATGCAAAATCTGATGCACTGGAAACACATACTATAAGAAGGTTCTTATTTGTTGAGTAATATCTGAAATTATGATGTCTTTGATACAAGATTGAAATTTAACTATGACATTGGTCGTATTTTCTACTTATGTATTAAGAGAAAGTGAATTTAAATTAATACTGCCATTAATACCGGTGTTGGTTATGGGGATTGATATTTTTGTTCTAGTTAAAATTTGGCAATTAAAATAAGGGTGCTCACGATTGTAAAGAGCATTAAAAGATTGGATCAGAAAGAGAGATTATAAATAATTGTATCTATTAAAAAAGATCTTATAAAAGCAATAGATAATTAAGATATAAAAATCGATTAAAAATACGATTGAGATATGTAAATTGATTTGATATAAAAGAGATATAATTTAAAAAAGATATAATTTAGATATGTAGATAAGTATAATGCAAGAGACATATACACTGATATAATACAAAAAATATGATTACATTATGTAGATAAATATGGTATGATATATATATATGATTCAAATATCTATGTAAATAGATGTGATACAAAAAAGTTGCGATTCAAAGATGTATGGAGATATAATACAAAAGATATGATGTAACAATGATATGATTAAAGTATATAAATAGATATAATATAAAAATATATATGATGCAATAAAGTTATGATTAAGGTATGTAAACAGATGTAATACAAAAGGGATATGATTAATAAGCATGAACGAGAAAAAGTAATTAAATGTTTAATATTCTTATTACCGTGAAATTTTTAATTAATGTAAAATATGGTTTTAAATTAATGTGTGAAATTAAACCATTTTTATACTTTATTTCATTTTTCTGTATATTATGTTAATGTTAAAATCAAAGAGTGCATCTATTTTTTGTATCTCGCATCGTATTTTATGGATTGATGAATAAATATATAAACAAATACATTCAGGTCCTTCTTTAAAATCTTTGCTCTCAACACGAAGAAAAAATACATTAGCTGATTTCATATCACGTGAACAGATGTTCTTTTAACCGCGTGTTCTTAGCTCGTGGCACTGCGAAAGAAAAGTAGCAGACTAGCGACTGTTAGATAATGTTATGTTATGGCTTGAATCAAACGTTCCGAAATGATAGCGTGGCAAATATCAAAGGAATCCATTCCTTTCTAGTGAATTTAAAAATAGTGTAGCTGACCTTCTGATGTCAATGCCATAACGACATAAAGAGAGGCATTGGCGTACCAACGTCTGATTGGTTGAGCTTAGTTTTCCGGCGAATGCTTTTACCGTAGCCCAGTTTTTTTTGTTTTTTTTTT
>NC_136488.1:21473115-21503115 GCF_053919585.1 Euprymna scolopes
ATTATTCGTATTTTTTTTTATTCTTCGAATTACCGTTCCCATCTTGAGTTTTGTTTGTACAACGTTTCGGTCGATATAACCTCCGACATTCTTCAAGTTTATCTGGTCAAAATTTTTATGTCGAACTCCACAACGAACCGTGGTGTCGTGGATAGAGTACTTGATGAAATTCAGTTGTAAAAGTTTAATTCCTGGAGATTGAAGGTCCAATTCTAAATGGGGCAATGTGAAAATTAAATTGCGAATTAGTTATGACTTCTCATAAGTCATAACTCATAGGACGAGAGCATGCTACCTCCGGGGATTAAATAAAGGGTTCATTCGAAATTCCATGCAGATTTCTGAGTTCAAAAGAAAGATTCCAGATTTTGTCAGAAAGATTCCAAGGGTCAATAAAATGCACCTGAAGAAGGACGACGGTTTTATCGACCGAAACCGAATCATTCAAGATGAAACCTATGGTCCGACGAATACAAATTATACAAAAACCTCTTGCTGAATTTTCCAAATTTAAATATTAAGAAATCTATTAATGTAATACCAATGTCGAAAATATTATTTTTTATTCATACAAGAATTAATTCAATTAATATTAAGTCTTATGGCTCTATAATAATTCAATTAATATTAAGTCTTATGGCTCTATAATAATTCAATTAATATTAAGGCTTATGGCTCTATAATAATTCAATTAATATCAAGTCTTATGGCTCTATAATAATTCAATTAATATTTAAGTCTTATGGCTCTATAATAATACGTATGTATCTTTGTTTACGTTATCACTGCTTGCACAATTTAATAGCCAGAGTATCTCGTGTTGATGTGCGTAAAAACGCAGTATTTTCTTTTTCACAATGGATCTTTTCACAACTCGAATATACCGTCATAAATAGAATTGTAGCGTTTTTTATCGTTTAAAAAATGAATCCCGTTTTATATAGTCAAAGATATTTAGCTAAAATTTCTTTTTACGGTAATAAAGATACGATTTGAAAAATAATAATTTATCGATATAATAAATTAATTAAAACGTTACGTTGGTTCATATAAAACTATATATTATTTTTGTTCAATGATCAGAAGGAATACAAAACTGCAAACAACCGTTGAATTGCCACAATGTTAATAACATATAAAAGCGAACGCTGTAATAGGTGTATCAAAGTTTTTGTAGGAATTTTTGACACCCCTAATACGAAACTGCGAATAAAATATAAAAAAAAATCGTAATTTCTCCTTTAAAAGTGGGTTGTTTGTTTTCTTTGTGGATTATACTTCCAAAATAACCTATTAAAGTTGTTTTAAAAGTAATAGAAATATATATTTTTTATTTTCTAAAAAACAGTAATGAAATTAATTGAATTTTACGAGCTCAGTATTTTTCAAATTTTAAACTTTAAAAATCTATCAAAATTTTCCTATTGATTCTATTTTTACGATATTTTCAGGGTCAATGTGAAATTTTATGCTCTTTCCAATAAAGTGAATATAATATTTTAGACAAACGCTTTTTTTATTCACGCCCCCCCCCCATTTTCAAGTGTCTATTAAAAAGTAAATAATTAATTTACTAACCAAAGTTTTATATATCACAAACTGAAGATAAAAAATCAATAAATAATATATTCAAATTTAAAATAAAAAAGAAGTTTTTTTTAGAAATTTACCTGTAAAGTCCGAAGTTTAAAACCATTTTTAAACCACGTTGTTTGTTTTGTTTTCTTTTGTTTTCTTTTTAATGAAACCTTGGTCCTTGCTTCTTTAATTAAAAAGAATTAGGGTTTGAATTACATTTCTCGAGGAGTTGTAAACTTGGAAAGACGGGGTGGAATTATTCAATATTTTTCACGAAATTTCTGACACACCTAACGCTCTAATGTTCAAAAAACTGTAATAAAATTTATTAGCTCTTAAATGTCACATGAATCGCTTCATTCAAAACACTTTGCTTCCATTAAATTACTATAAAAACTGAATTGATAATAAAGTCCATAATGATAAAAAATAACAAATCAACAACAAAGAAAACATTTACTTCAACAATGTCATTGATATGCAAATAAAATGCACTATAGTTCTAACGAAAACGAAACTGCAACATAATTAATGTATAGACACACACCACTAATTAAAAAGTAAATATACTAGATTAATAAGCCAAGATAAGAAAAATTGCTGAAAGTTTACATGTAAAAAGAAATCTAATTAGTTCATAAATATATTCATCTCATGGGAGAGTAATTCTACGTAGCTTATATATACAAGACATCCTTTATCAAACGTAAGACAACCAGCCTTTCATTATAACATCGTAATACAACAGTATTAGACACGATAAAATTAGGCCAACTGTCAGATCTTTAATTAAAAGTATAATCTTTTCTGCAATGAAACATATTCGGTGCAATTAAATTTCAGTCTATATCTGACTTGACAACAGAGTTTCAGTCATAAATGTTCAACATTTGTTCATTTTTTTTTTCATCGAGGTTGAATGAATTGCTCAAAATGTTAACATATGCGTTACAAGAACATCTAAATATAATTCGTAAAATTGCTAATAAAATAAGCATCTCTTGGTCTTACTTGGTGAGTGAGTATCCAATTCTGGATCATCTCTTATTTATAATTTACACTTATGTTTCCAAAAAATATTTCTGTTTTTCAAATATGACGTTACATAATAGAAAACTAGTTGACCCAACAGGGTGTTGCCCAGCAATCTTTTGATTGCCTAAAACTATCAATTTATTCAAGCATAAAAAAACAGTATACTTAAGCAGAAGTATGTGTTGTATTACAAGTTCTGTTTGATGAGTGAAGAACATTTTTGTAATAAAAATTGACCAAAAAAGGGATGACAAAGAAACACAAACGCATATCTTAGATAATAGAAATTATCAAGATTAAATGTAGTTATCCCAGGCAAAATTGTATAGAATTTCAGATTAAAAATTGGTAGTGTTAATCCAGTAAGGAACGTAATTTCCTTGTGTCAAGAGGAAAATTAATGACTGAAGAATCTAAACAGTTTGATAATCCAGAGTGCTTCCTCCTTCAGGGGCGCTAGCTGAATTCTCCCTACTTTCCGCCTTCGTGCCACACCCCCCTGCGATAGGAAAGAATTAAATACCTAATCTAATAGTATATTAGGGACCATCTCCTCGCAACTTCGCAACTTGGGTTGGCACCAGTCGAGTATCTCTTCTCGGCAATCAACCTAATAATAACTAGCTATTTCGGTAGCCTTTAAACTATAAATTTGACATATCATACCTGGTTAATTGCATGAGGAACACTTTCACGTGCCTTGCCGCCAGGTTTCTGGATTGAATAAGTTTATTACTTGCTGTTTTAGTAAAAGTAGTGACTTATGATTGAAGGAGTATGTGAACTAAATAGGGGAAAACCAAAGAAACAAATGCTGTGTTCTGACTCACCCGATACGACATAAGCACAGTAAAGTTATAGTAAATTGCAAATATGTTGGGATGAGACGTAGTATCCGTGTTTATGTTTTGCGATATATTACAAAAACAATACTTGTTTTTTTTTCAAAGAATAAGATACTTGCAAAGAGCTTACGAGTCATGTTTAGATACCATTTTAAATGATCCGAAGTGTTATGTAATCTATTCCAGCATTCCGAAGAATAATTAAAGCTATAAATGCCCAAACTCAAATAAAACCATTCTGATATTCTTTTATTCCTCGAACATATTCAGGACGCCACGTAGAATATTATCAGAATTCAGAGAACGCTTTTTTGTAGAAACCTAGTGTAGTATGTAGAAAATGGTATGGCTTAAAAAATGAAACAATAATACCTTAATATCTTAATAATAATACGTATTAAGGAATTAACCCAGTTAATGTGAGTGGCATCGAGACACTTAATTGTAAGATTAAAATTCTTTACTACCGTGTTGTGGGAAAACTATTTGAGAGAAACATTTATTCGAAATTCATGTAATAATGTGTAAACAGGGTTAAAATATAAGCATAGTTAATTTAAACACGCTTAAGAAGGTGTTATAAGTAGCGAGTTTATATTGTATATGAGTGTATGATTGTATATGATATTTTCCTGTATAAACTATGGACGCGGGGCAAAAATCGAGTTTACTTTATATAATAGATAAAGATAATAACGTGGTAGAGGGAAGTGGCAAAAGAAAACTGAACCCACCCTAAAAAAAATAATTCATGGTAGAGACACATATATGTTCAAAAAAAATATAATGAAATAAGAAACAAAACATAAGATGAAAGCAAAAAAGAACAATGAAAAGAAAAGAAATAAAAATGAGAAATGACAGTTGGAAGACGAAACAAATATAAAAAGACATTGAAGACGACCGGAAAATAGAATTTCTTTAAACAAACAAGAATGAGGATTTTCTTTGACCTTGTTCACCACCAAACAAAGCATTGAAACTCGACTGAACACATGCTTGGTTTGGTTGTTTTTGTTTTACGGCATATCAACCCTTTTCAGGTTATTTAATGCCGAATCCAAAGATTTTGAAGAAAGATTTTTTAACAGAATATATTCGTTGTTTTCAAGTCGGTTTCTATTTAACCCATAGTTGGGATCCTAACAGGTACTACCACTCCGGGTCAGAGTGGACCTGGGAGCAATGGCAAATAAAGGGTGTCTCCACACTCCCCAAAGCCCGCAAAGCTGGGGCCTCACCACTGGATATAGTTTAAGGTCATATCCATGACCTGAACACATGGAAATAAATATCTACAACACAAAAGTAAAATAGAACAGATATATTGAGAGCAAGAAAGTATATACAATATTTACATAGAGTCCATTGGTATAGTTATGGGGGAGACCTCCCTGGAGAAGGTGTCGGCTGGATAGTCGTTGACTCTCAATCTCGTTGTCTCTCTGAGTTTCTTGTTGGGTCTCTCGTTGTGTCTCTCCCGTCTTTACGGTATCAACCGTATTTATATGGTTGACACCCCACGTCTGCTAATTAGGTGGATCCTACCACAACACTGCTTAAACGTAATGTGCTATTATTTGGGATCATTTTCTCATGGATACCATGTAAGGAGAACAACGAGATGTCTGTTCACATGAGATTTAAACTCTTGCATGTAAGTACAATTAAAGAAGAAAAACACAGGATGCAATTATTTTAGAGAAAAATTAGAAAAATTCGCTGTTAATATCAGCACACATTTAATGAATTAAAACAATGTTATTTGGGAACTGTTATGAGACAGGCGACTGGACCGATGGCTTAAGGTAATTTTGAAATATTCCGATACATAATGCGTAGCAAGGAACCGAATATTATTTCGAACTATTATGAAACAGAAAATTGCATTGACGAACAGAATCTCCACCTATTGCAAGTAAAATAACTAGATCAAAAAATCGAAGGCAATTTCAAACTATTGCGGAGCAGAGGGTTGAGCCGACAAACAAAAGGTAATTTTTAACTGTCGAAAGGTAGACACTTTCTAATTTTTCTGATATATCAGTTCAGCTGAACTGAAGGCAAATTCAAAGTACTGCAGGACAAGCAATCGGATCGACAAAACGACGACAGTTTCGAACTATTTTGAGATATATTAGACCAGCTGACCAAAGTAAACTTCGAATTATTGCAGGTCAAATAAAAGAACCAATGACCCGATGGTAATTCCCACTATATAATGCCGGACAACAGGTAGTATTTAACTATTTCGAAACAAAAAAAATAGACCGATTTACTAACGCTTATTTCGAACTATTCCAAGACTGATATCCGGTCTGATGAATTAAAGGTAATTTCCAACTCGTGTGAGACAGACCAGTCGGCCAATAGATAAGTACATAATGGAAAGACAAATAAAATGTAGTAAAGAGATGCGTGAACGTACGAAATTAAAAACGAAATGACTTGAACATCAATGAGGTCATTCAATAGGCGAGTTTTACGATAGAAATACTATCTTAAAGTTTTGCATTATAAACCAAGTGACCATTAAAACGTTAAGGATCTCAAGCGTAACATCGAGAAATGGGGCCAATTTATTGATAAATTGATGCAGTTGGATAGATGGAATTGAATTTGGAAAAGAATTTCAGGATTGTGAGCAAAATATTCGCGCCATTAAAGAAAGATCGCAAGGGTGTATAGAGTGCAACAGTCAAATATATTTTTGCCACAAAATACGTCATTCCGTCCAAAGTGGATAAAGTCGGGAACATATATATATATATATATATATATATATATATATATATATATATATATATATATACTTACTTACTTGCCGCCAGGCATTGCAAGATTTAACTGAGAAAATTGACGTCGATATTGAGCTCTTCCAGTAAGAATGGCACACACACACACCCATACATATATGTTACAAGTATCATAAAATAATTATTTTATTTTATTTTCATAATATTGCTAAAAATAGAAAATTAAGCAGATAACTTAGTTGAGATTTTCGTTTTCATTTTTATTTATGTTTTATTTATAGTCTTTATTGTATTTAGTTATTTATTAAAGTCTTCCCGCCGAAATTATCCTAACCTACGCGAATTCAACACCCGCATTAATATATATATATATATATATATATATATATATATATATATATATATATATATATATATATATATATATAATGATCCGTATCTTGCGTTGAGCGTATTGGGTAGTGAAATACTAAACTGCCGATAGCGTACAAAGCAATGCTCTTAGTGCAGCAGAATAGAGCTTAGGCGTTAGGACAATATTTAAACATAATTTCATCTTAGTGGCATTCAAATATCATAACGGTTAGAAGTACCAACTGTCGCCGAGGTGGTCGAGTTTCAATCCTGAATTAAAATAGTTGCTAGTTTAGCCACACTAAAAGCTTTGATGCACTGAAACGGAACGAATTGGAATACACTCTACTAAAGTTTTACTATGACAGCTGATGAATTTCAAAAATGCCATCTGGACGTGAGTACACTTTAGAAGGACGATATGCAATATAATTCTCTTTAAAACTTGGAAAAAATGCCAGAGAAAGTATCAGTTTTTGAGTGGCATAGGAGATTCAAGGAAGGCAGGGAGTCTGAGAGGAATGATGAGAGGTTTGGAAGAAGTAAGGTAACCAGAACATCAGAACTGATTGGCCAAATAAAAAATTCCATGAATAAGGACACTCGTGTGTCTATAGAGACAATGAATGCACAGTTTGATGTCAGTGTGGGAACTGTACACACAATTATTCACGAGGAATTGAAGATGAGGTAGATTTGTGCTAAGTTTGTCCCAAGGGTACTCCGAGAAGACCAGACGGAAAAAAGTTGCCATGACAACAAAAAGATGGTCGACTGATTAATTCGGATCTGTTCTGATTACATGCGATGAAAGCTGGATCTACGGCTATGGCCCAGAGATCAGGAGACAGAGTTCCCAGTGAAGCATGCTGGCTTTTCCATTAGTTCCCATTGGATAGTCAACAAGGAATATTATGTTGAGATATTAAGAGAATTAAGGGAGAGTTTCTGCCGGAAGATGCCAGAACTCTTTAAATCGGATCAGTTGCACCAAGACAGTGCTTCCTATGACTTTTGGTCATTTCCTAAGCTCAAAGAAAAACCTTAGAGGCTGTTGTAATGAGATAATTGAGGAGATGAAAAAAGCTGTGCCGAGAGTCACTGACACGCCCACACAAAAGGACTTCAATAGAACCTTCTAGAAATTGTTGAAATGGTAAAGCAAGCGCATTGCAACGGAGGAGATTATTTCGATTGAGACTAGAGTTTCATGTGTGTACTATCAATAAAAGTGGCCATACGAAAAATGTCTACGAACACACGTTTCGAGGCCTAACTCTCATCAGCGTAACTTGACTGTTTTGGGGATTTGAACCTCAGGCCATGTGTATTATGGCCTAGTACGTTAACCGTTACGCTACAAAGTCTTAGACCACTTTACGTGATATTTTAATCGCTTTTAAACATGTAGATTTTTTTCTGTATTTTTATACGATAATACGTTTAATAGCGTCTTCAACCTTGAAGATAATGGAATTTTTTTTCCTTAGAAAATCGCCCATATTCTTGTACGTAAACAAATATTATTTATTATATAACGCAATAATCTATATCTATATATATATGTGTGTGTGTGTGTGTGTGTGTGTGTATGTGTGTGTGTATTCACGCGTTTCTACTTGTATTTATGTTTATATATTTGGCTGCTGCTGATGCTATTATGAAGAGGTCATAGAAGATCTGAATGTTTTTGACAGATCTATTCCTGAAAATCAGTAGCCTATGAACGCGCAGGATAAACTTTTCGCTTGATCTCATGTTGATAATCGTCTCTGTGCCGTCCATTCTATTAGCTTTTACAGACGATTTTTTTCCATTCAAGTTATATCTTTAGATCAGCGTCAATCTTTTTTTAGAACAGCTTTGAAGGGTTATGCATACATGCAATCCACTCTTGAAACAGCATTTAATATATGCATAGCATTGTGGCAAAGAATTGTAGAAAAAAAGTAGAGCACAATGAAGCGTCACATATTGCCGAATTTATATATATATATATATATATATATATATATATATATATAGAGAGAGAGAGAGAGAGAGAGAGAGAGAGAATAAAAAAGGAACAAACCGTATTATGTGTTCACCAACGTTTCGTCTTTATTTCGAAACTTCCTCACCCAGAGGAAGTCTCGAAATAAAGACGAAACGTTGGTGAACACATAATACGGTTTGTTCCTTTTTTATTTTCTCTATTTTGTCGGAATACTATTTCCATTATTTTCATCATATATATATATATATATATATATATATATATATATATATATGTATATATATATATATATATATATATATATATATATATATGGTACAATATCTTCACGAAACTGATTGGCCGATGGTTTCGTGATCACCACATATTTCGACTGGTCTTTCTCTGTTTCCTTCTACGCTCACGTTGCTTTAAGATCCGTAGAAAGAAAAAATGAGTACGGTCCAGTTGACGAAGGTTGAATTTGTTGCTGGAGGGAAGAAAAGTTGCCAATCAAACAAAAGAAAATGTCAGAAAACGCTTGTTATAAACAATACAACGTGTATTATCACAATCTTCAACAAACACCGCGGAATGGGAGTTATTGTGGTTGACTGACAGAATAGAGTTTTCTTGGAAAATCTTAACAGCAATAAGACATGTTAATTATGAAAAATGGCGGCCATGCAATTTTATTTCTTTGAAAAGAATTACTGTAGATCTCCGGACCCTATGGTGAAACTTTGCCGGGAAATAAATTCATAGTTAGCTTTGTGGATTGGCTGACTAACTGGCCAGAAGCCTATGCAGTACCAGATAAGAAATCTCAGACTGTAGCTGGACTGTTACTAACCGAAATAATTAGAACTGGTATCTAATAATAGCTCCGAAAACGTTAATGAGGCAATGAGACCAACAATAGAAAGTCTCAATATCAAGCACACTCTTACATCCCCCTATCACCCACAAGCTAATGCTAAGGTTAAACGGTTCCGCCCTTTTTTTGGAGGGGGATATATTGGCAAAGCTCACTGAAGGCGAGAAGAAAAATTGGGATTTAATCCTGATCCAGGCATTAGGAGCCATAAGATTTTCTTTTAATGAAGTGACAGAGTTTTCCTCTTATTACTTACTATTTGGACGTGATGTAATCCTGCCTATTGACAATCTATTAAAACCCCGTAGGAAATATCTGGGACAAAATTTTCACCAGATAATCCTCCAAAATCAACATAAAATATTTATGCAAGCTAGGTAAAAGAATAAATGAAATGAAAGAGTAAACGGGGAGAAAATAGGGGACCCTGTGTATAATAAGACAAGCTTGATGAAAAATGGTTTACTTATTATAGAGTAATAGATCAGACAGGCCCAGTAACTTTTGTTGTATGGGACGAAATAAACGGCAAAGTAAAAAAGGCTCATGCAAATGATTAAAAATTAGCAGGGTTAGAAGAATGGGAAATTCCTACAAGGAAAGAAATAAATCAACGTATGAGACGGGCGAGGTGCGTAGGAGCCCTCTCAGGGACTGATTCGGAGTCAGAGATGGAGATTGAACCAATCCCAATTGCTATGCCACAAATAGAAAATGAAGAAGTAGGAAATGCCTTTCTGCAAAATGAATCGGTTAGTTCGGAGAGTGAAGACGAAATTCCCCTATCGGAGTTACGAAAAAAATATCAAGAAAAAGAAGATACGTAACCATCACCTTACATCACCTGCCAACCACCCACTCCCTGACTTTCCTTTGCGGACAGACGCCACACTAGACGATCTGAAAATCACCCCTTCTCAGGTGCATGCTATCATAAGAAATCTTGATACTGCAAAAGCATGTGGACCTGATCTCATCCCGGCTGTGCTATTAAAAAGTGCTCCGCCGAAGTAGCTCCAGTTCTCTCCGAACTTTACAACAAATGCCTTAACGAATCTTGCTTTCCTGCTTGCTGGAAAACTGCTTCTGTAGTACCAGTATTCAAGAATTCTGGCGAAACAACTGACCCAGTAAATTATCACCCCATTAGCCTCCTCCCACTTTTCACCAAAATATTTGAGACCATAATTAACCAAGCTCAAGTCTATCACCTTACAGATGCTAAACTTCTGACTGACCAACAATATGGATTTACGGAAGCCCGTTCAACAGCAGACATCCTAACTGTAATCTCAGAACGTATATACCAGTCACTGAACAAAGCGGGGGAGAGTAGAGCGATAGCTCTAGATATATCTAAGGCTTTGGACAGGGTATGGCATGAAGGTCTTCTCAGGAAAATCAGATCATATGGTATCACTGGAAGAATACATAACATAATTAAATACTTCTTAGATAAGAGAAAAATCCAGGTTGTCCTCGACGGTCGTACATCTAAACAATATGATATAAATGCGGGAGTGCATTAGGGGTCTGTCCTTAGACCTCTTTTATTCCTAATAATTCATAAATGACCCCCTGACAAAATTGTTTGTGAGATGCTGATGACACCACTCTCTATAACAGACACGACAGGAAAACAAATGAACACATATCTAAAGAAATGGCAGAAACACTAGAGGATGACCTCCGATCTGTAGTGGAATGGGGACAAAAATGGATGGTCACATTCAATGCTGCCAAGACTAAACTCGTTTCCTTCGATAATTACAAGAAACCTTCTCTACCACCAACAGCAATGGCCAATGACTCTTTATCTGAAAGTACATCTTTTAAACTCCTCGGCCTAACGCTCACAAGAAACACGAGTTGGAACAATTACATTGAGAATGTCGCCAGGACCGCTGCGAAGAAGGTGGGTTCTCTCTACCGTGCTAGAAAGATACTAATGTCCGAAAGTATCCTGTACATCTATAAGGCCACCATTCGCCCATGTATGGACTATTGTTGTCATATTTGGGCTGGTGCGTCTGCCACTAGTCTCTCGCTCCTAGATAAGGTTCAAAAGAGAGTCGCCAATCTGATAGGTCCTGAACTGTCATCTAAACTTCAGCCTCTGTCCCATCGACGAAACGTTGCATCCCTCTGCCTGTTCTACAAGTACTTTAACGGTGAATACTCTGACGAACTGCAAGCACTTGTTCCCCCTCGACGTAAATACCCCCCGACAAATCGGACAAACTCGACAAGCAGCTAAATCCCATCCCTACACAGTAGAGATCCTTAGATGTAAAAGAGCCTTCTACTCCAGTAGTTTCTTCCACTGGACAGCTAGACTTTGGAATTCCCTTCCGGGTCCCTGCTTCCCCAACTGTACTGACATGCAGAAGTTCAAGTGTAACGTGAACCGACGGCTTGCTGCCCAACTCCCTATACAGTACCCCTGATACCTATGTCCCTGATAGTAGTCCCTACAACAAAGTGACAATGTGCCTTGTTTGGGGTGAAAATGTAATTAAAAAAAATATGCACCTTTAAAATACAGATTAAGAAGCTATCAAAATAAAAAAGGGTATGACTTGGAATCTGGCCAATCCCATAATATAACTGATTACCAGCTTGCACCAAGTTGTAACTCAGCGAATTAAGCTGGGTGCTATATAGAATATAAAACAGGCATTATAGGAAAGAGATATGTTGATGTAAGTCTGCCTGAATGCGTCTAAAAAAACAAACAAAATAAAATAAAGGATCGAATTGAACAGGAAGCATTTGCTATCGTATATGCTTTCTAAAAACTTGATTATTATCTAAACGGTGCAAATTCAAAATAAAAATAGCTCATAAGCCTTTGAAATATCTATTTAAAGCAGATTGGACGAATAAAAAGATACAGCAGTGGGCTTACAAATAAGTGGATAACTTAGAATGTCTATCGGACAGAGAAAATACTTGTGCTGATTTATTGTCACATATCCCTAATAAGCTAGAACAATAATCGATGCCTCAAGAATTTGAAAGTGATGATAAGTTTTATCAAATAAACAAGATAAACCCACATCGGTTAGATTACAGAAATAGGTTAGATGAAACAGATGAAAAGGATGGCCGAATTCTTCATTGATGGAATAAACAGACGCAGTTCCTTGTTGGGGATGGGTGGTAGGTGTTAATCAACTATAGAGCGCGTATAGTTTAACACGTGTTGCTGTAGTTTTAATGGCTGTTGTTCCGTAAGTAACGCGCTGACATTTACCGTTTAACATTGAAAAAATTCTGTATTTACATTTTGGTTATGGTTGGTGACAGCGAGCATAATAAAAAAGAAAAACAATTGAATCCGTGGTAATGTTGACTAGTTACTTACCGGCCTCCACGACTAAAAATAATTCGTCTCAAAGTTGTATTAAGAAGCAGAAATGTATTTAAGAACGAAGTGTGTGTGTGTGTGTGTGTGTGTGTGTGTGTGTGTGTGTGTGTGTGTGTGTGTGTGTGTGTGCGTGCGTGCGTGTTTAGCAAATGACGGCGGAAAATATCCATCACGCTGGACAATTGTCAGTCTTGTGCATTCTTCTGTTTCTGATTGTTTATGATAAATGTGTCTTGTATAGACATCAATCCACATTCCTGAAATTTAAATATGAAAAATATTTAATTGTCTCATTTTTGTTATTTTGCATTGTGCAATTTTCGCTTCCCGACCTGGAATATAAGCCTTTTTGTTTTCGGTGATAATTACAATTCCGGTCATTTTTATAGGACACAAGAATGTAGTTCAAAAATTCAGCTGGAATATGTGCGTGTGTACAACTCCGCTTTTTTTCGGCGTCGCCTCGGCTCAATATCTAAAATTTGCAACAAACTTGATAATGTCGTTAACATATTGTTTTTCTTAGTCATGTTACCTGTTGATGTTCGGTAGAAGAGTTTGAAAGATCGGCTCACAAGTATGGTATTATTTATCATGGCAATCGGTGGCTGAGAATTTATTTTAATTGTTGAAGGAAATGACAAAAAATATTTTTAATTCCATTTTCACCCCAAACAAGGCACAGTGCTACTATGATGTATCTATATGCAATATTCATAATTGCTGGTATGTATTTTGCTCACAAAATTTCCTATGATGAGATAAGCCATTTATTAATTCACTAGCGGGGGTACCCGGCGTTGCCCGAGTGTTTGTTTCCGGGACGGGGGGGGGGAGTTTTAAAAAATGTTATGGTAGGTAAGTAGGAAGGATCAAACCCGGAGTCATGAGTAAAAGTAGGAAAATAAAGTGTGAAAAAAAAAAAAAAAAAAACATCTGCAACGTTAACAGTTCGGCCACCAAGAAAAGTCCATTCCAGTTGTTTAGGAAAAAAAACGACTAGGGTAGGTCGGCGCGAACGTGAAAATATAATGTGAATTGTCCAGCACGCTAACCACTACGCCACAGAGCACTGCAGTTTAGTTTAGTGATTTTAAATAACTTCACATGAAAGAACTACGAAGCCAAACCGGTGTTCTCTTCTCAACTGTTCCTTGTGAATGATCCCCAAACGGTGTTAAGTGGTGGCAGGGGGAGGAGGAATTTATTAGAGAGAAAATATTTTACCACTTCCATTGATCTTAACCGATTTTGGCCGTGACTTCTCAGCAGAAAAAGTATAGAAATCTAAGATTATCGAGGAATTTGAGAAATAATAAGCCTATAACACACCTCAGATATTGTTCTGCCGTTTGTGCATATTATATTTGCATGAAATATCTTGATTTTTAATCCTATTAATGTCAAAATCAGACGGGAAAAAATGAGTTCATTTTATTTATATAGAGATAAACACGTTAATAATTATCGGTACTCATTTGTCAAACAATAATTCTGTTGTAATTATAGATAATTAATCTCAGAATTTTAATTTATATATATATATATATATATATATATATATATAAAGAAAATTAATGTTACTTATCAAGCTCTGTCTGTGGAATAATAACTAAAGGGCATTAGACTAGCGTTTATGCAATGTTTATGACTTCCACTCGTTCGAATACCATAGATTGTATAATGTATTCGTCCGAATGCGGCGTTTAATATTACTTAATTCCTTTCATTCCCGTGGCAATTGTTTGGTCGCTTAGTAGAGGGATCAAAAAGTGTCTTCCTGGCTGAGTTCGAATCCTATGACCGGCAGAAATTATAACCCCCTACGCTGATAGTTGCAGAAGCATGAAACACTAGTGTCCGTAGGCATAAATAATAATTGTTTATATATATATATATATATATATATATATATATATATATATATATATATATATATATATATATATATATATATATATATACGGGGTAGCCCATAAGTCACTGTACATTTTAAAAATTTAATAACTTTTTTCTATTAATATATTTTAATTTCTCTTTTCAGAATTATAAAATAGAATCTTTGGAAAATGTTTGTATAGATAAGTTTACAACAAAACCACGAGTGAGAATAATTGAATTTCACTTTGAAAATGAACGGTCAATTGTTGCAATGCAAAGATCTTATATGCGCCATTTCAATGTTCAATATCCTCTTAAAAGATATGCTATTGAATTTGTTCAACCTCAGTTAGTAAACATGCCATGGTATTGGTGGCAAACAAAATGGAGCAACTGCATATACAGCTAGAGCAACAATGCAGTTGTTAACTGTGATGTTTCAGGATATAAAAATATCTTGAAATTTCGATTTTGAATGGCCTCTACGTTCATCTAATTTGACAGAACTACACTTTTGGCTGTGGGGATATCTTCAAGACAAAGTGTATGCAAATAAGCCTCGAAGCATCCAAGAACTTAAGGCAAACATACGCAGGAAATTCTTTCCTTACAACTTCCGATCTTAAGAACTGTCATAAAGAATAGCTCAGAAAGAGATCGACTTTGCTAAGCCGAGAATGGAGGCTATTAAAGAGACATTATCTTTCCTAATTAAGTCAGAACAAATTTTCACACTATAAACTGTGTAATAAAAACAGGAATTAATTGTATACAATCATTTAAGAAAAAGTTATTTGATTTTTAAACTGTAAAGTGACACATGGGCCACCCTATATATATATATATATATATATATATATATATATATATATATATATATATATATATATGAATATATGTTCACCAGTAATATATTTTTTACTTATATTTATTGTTTGATGAAAAAAGCCTATCTTTGAAATCGGTGGGTTAAGAATTCTTTCTTATTTAAATTCTCTTATTTAAATATTGTATGTATTAATATATAGATAATAAATTAATTTTTATTTCCCTTGGCATTTTTTTGGCAGCACACTATTTTGAGGATGAAATATATGTATTATACGGATAAGCCTTATGTTTAGAATACTTATTCCAATTTTGATATAAATTCATCAAATGACATTGATTCTAGAAAATATATCAAATGATTAAGCTTAACGGGTCTTAAGAAGAAATTAGAATTCAGAGAATCTTGTTTCTTGGTGTCTAATATGTAAGGATAAAATTCAATACAAATCTGATCGATTGAATTTTTTTGCCAATATTAAACCCTCTTAAACCTTTTAAATGTCCGATTGAAACTAAAATTTCGGGAATATTTATTAATATAAGTATTCAATATCAAAATAAACATAATCTAGAGGTTATGTTCCAAAATCTATATAAATAAAACGGTAGATATATGTATGTATGTATGTATGTATGCATGTATGTATGTATGTGTGTAAATATTTATTTGATTAACTCTTAAACTACTAGTCAAATAGCACTGAAATTAACACGAAAATAGCAACCA
The DNA here is from genome assembly GCF_053919585.1 of Euprymna scolopes. NCBI lineage: Eukaryota > Metazoa > Mollusca > Cephalopoda > Sepiida > Sepiolidae > Euprymna > Euprymna scolopes. Next base: position 21,489,345 of record NC_136488.1, read on the forward strand.
TACACCTAGGATGGTTTATAGGGAGTAAAACATTTTTTGAATGGATGAATAACGTGTACAGAAGTCAACAAATTGAAATGTTTATTTCAGTTTGCCGAAATAGTTGCATTACTTTGCGCATTCCTATAACTAATGATAGTTAAAGGTTGTTTAATTTCAAAACTTTCTCGTTTGTTTGCCAGGTTAGCTCAAACTGTAGAGAAACCGGATGAAACGTTAAATGTCTTGGTTTCGATTCTAGCTGATGGTACCTAAGTTATTTTTTCTCTTTTTTTTTTTTTGTAAATCAGTACTCTATATTAGGTACAATATAATACTTAATAGAGAATTAGCTCAGTAATAATTAATACGAAATCTGCATGAATTAAAATATATTGAATAGTATTTTACGACAGGCAAGGTGGGAGGCTCCCTCTACTATTCCATAGATATTTAACTTGTTTACTAGTGAATCCTGCGCATATAGATATAAAAAAATATATACGCATACCAAACTAATGACTTGTACTTCAAATAGCATTCAGCCAAAGTGGGTTCAGCCAGTTCCATTCATCCCTATTACATCATAATGGTTGTATAATATTTTAATAGCATTAGAAATATAGTATATCATTTTTTTTTTTATTCATTTTTTTTTTTTGTTCAACAGTCCAAGGGAAAAAGTTATTCAAGTAGAAGACTTTACGGCTCTATAGTGTATCATTGGGATTTTGTCTGGTTTGTCGATGATATTGTCGTCGAGGGGGTATTAGTGCTTTTAGTTCGCCAAAGAACTTACCATTGAAATACTTGTAAAACAAACACAAGGATGCCACGTTTTGGCGATAAGACAGATATTTGAATTTAGTTGATAGTTCAGCACTTATTAGATTGAGAATTCTTTTTCGAACCCTGCCTAGCAGCGAGTGACTAGTGACAGATGAACCAGATAAGTGTTCATTTGTTTTACCATCGTTTCGCATATACGGCGTGGTGTCATCAGAAAATATCCCCATCTCAGAGAAAATTATTTAGCGAAACAGTACTGTATGTGGATGACTATAATGCTCCTATTGTGGGTTGAGCATATCGGGAAGTGATATACAAACTGCCATTAGCGTATTAAGCGACGCTCTTTGTGTAAACAAATCGAGCGGAGGCATTTGGACGACGTCAAAAAACGTCGTTAAATTCATTATCCTACAGCAGCACCCGTATAGCGTAATGGTGAGAAGCTTTGACTGTCATTTGGACGGTTGGGTTTCGATCCTGTCTTGAGGTAGTTGCTTGTCTAGCCGCATTGATGAGCTGTGAAGCACCGAAACAGTACTGTATGTGGATGACTATATATATATATATATATATATATATATATATACATTAGCATTATATATGTATATACACACACACACACATATATATATATATATCAAGTGCGCTTAAAAGCCAAATAACAACGTAATATAAGGAAAAATAAACAAATATTTTACTTGTTTGAACTTTATAATTAAAAAGATATTTCGGAGCCAAACTTCATCCTTAGTATAGTTTTCTTTCTTTTAATTAAAATGTGCACTTTATACATATTTTATTTTATTCAGATTAAATCCACGTTTCTATAATGGAACTCACACCTTGACGTTATATATATATATATATATAATATATATATATATATATATATATATATATATATATATATATATATAGGGAGAGAAAGAAAGATGTAAGAAAAGACAGGAAAAAGAACGACGTAAAAATGAAAAAAAAAATAGGAAAGGGAGTAAAAAGTAAGGGAGGTAAGAAAGAAAGATTGTAAAAATATTTAAAAAAGCACGAAATTCAAAAAGAAAAAAAATGCATATAAGGAAAAAAGAGAGAAATAAAGAACAACAATCCAAGAAGAAATAAATATTAATAAAATAATAATCCAACAAGAAAACGCAGACAAAAAAAACGCCAAAAAGTTAGCAACTTCTTTAAAACTGGTAATTTAACATCCAAAATAAAAAGAAACTTACAATATATAAGAAAATAAAATGCAATAAGAAACATATGTGTAAAAGAGTATAAAAAGCAAGAAAAATAAGGAAAACATAGAACGTGTTTTTCGCCAACCACTTTGTGAACATATGTCTACTGTATTACAAAAGATATGAGAGTCAGTCACGGTTGGTTATTGTTCAGTGAACGATGATTGTCAGGTCTGCTTCCATATTTACCAACGCAAAATATGACAGAGAAGGCGACATAATAATGTTTAATCAAGCATAAAATAAAGAACACATTTTGTGGTTCTTTTTAATCAATTTTGTAACGCGAGGCACGTACTGTTCACGTTCAGAACCCTAAACCTAACCCTAACCCTAACCAACCAAGTATAAATCCTGCTCTTTTGTATTTTGCATGTCTTCAATTTCAAGATTTTCAGGAAGAAACTGGTTTTGGCAGTTATTTCCCTGTTGACAGCAATTTCTATTTTATTTGCTATTTTTCTGATTTATTTCCGAAGAGGGTAAACGTGGCGTAGGAATGGAATTTTTTGAATAAAAAAAAACACGTATTAGAGTTCTATATGGTAAACAGTTCGCATTAGTGTATCCAGATCTTGTGATCCTGCTGCTTCTGCTAGGGATCGAACCCAAAATAATGGGCACCGTTTCGTGATAATTTCCGAAAGTTCGTGATAACACACGATTATATATATCCGGTCATTAAGGATCAAAACAATCACGCTGGACAGATGAAGAACATGACATGAAGATAACGCGAATTGTATGTTCAGATGTGAACTGAATAATATGATCAGAATGGAGTGAAAACTAAAATAATACATAGAATGGGATCCTTCTACCGCTCCAGAAGATATCTGATGCAATTCTCTATCTACATAAAAGCCAAGTACGTCCAAGGATGGAATACTGTTGCTATATCTGGGCAGGAGCTGCTAAAAACAGCCTATCCTGCCTTTACAGAGTACAAAATAGGCTTCGTGGCTTAGTGGGGGATGCCCTTTTCTCTACCCTGCAACCTCTCTCCCACAGAAGAGACGTTGCGAGCCTATCCTTGTTTTATCGTTATTTCCATGGCAGGTGCTCGTCTGAACTCCAATCTCTGGTCCCCCCTCGCCAATCTTTCACGAAAAACACCCGTCTAGCTGAATCCACTGTGAAAAATTTCCCCCACTCTATATCTGTGCCTAAATCAAAACGTAGATTCCATGAACAAAGCTTCTTTCTTAGAACTGCACGCCTGTGGAACTCTGTTCCGTCTGCCTGCTTTCCACCGGACTACAACTTGGATGTCTTCAAGTCCAATGTTAACAAATTCCTAATGAACCGCCCCCTTAAATAAACACTTCATCAAATGTCCACACTAACGTAATGTACTTGCAATAACCCTTATCCCTGAGTGGCTTCCGGGCCTTGATAAGTGGTGATCACTGTGTAAAAAAAAGAAAAGAAATAGTATATAGTAAATTGTGTATTGACAATAGCTTTTTGAGGAGAGATTAATACTTCAGATTATGTACACCATGCAGAGATATGTGATTGGGGTAAGCCGAAACAATAGTATGCGAATAAATTCTGTTTTTTTTTTAACTGTGAAAAGTTTTTACATATATTTGTTGTGGTTTTCATTATATTCAAACATTTTTATTACAATCTTATTAAATTATTACCAAACATTTGTGTTATAAAATATCTATATTATATATTTTTATATATATTTACATGGTAAATATTTTCCAAAGATGAAGCAACCAATGAAGTTTTAACGGGGTTCATAAAGAGTGCAAACACCGAAGTAAGGTAAGATATACTTTTTTACTTATTCTACATAAGCACTGATATGCCGCTAGGCGTCCATGAGCATGTTTCGGTCAGGCACTTACAAGTGATTAAAGAACTCTTCAGGCGATATTGCTTATACAAAAGTAAAATTTGTAATTAAAATTATAACATATTATATCTATATATATATATATATATATATTTAATTATACATGCATATATATATATATATATATATATATATATATATATATATATATATATATATATATATATATGCATATGAAAATAGAATGGAGGTGGAAGGATCTGAATACTCAACGTTTCGCCCGATTTATGCGGGCTTTTTCAAGAGGGATGGTCATTGACCAAATAACCATCCTTCTTGATAAAGCCCGTATAAATCGGGCGAAACGTTGAGTATTCAGGTCCTTCCACCTCCATTCTATTTTCATAAGGGCGGATTTAATCCAGCATAACAATCATATATGCGTACATTGCGTACTTTTCTGTTGAGTTTAGATATTAATTTTTATCTGATGAACAAATTTTCAAAAATAGCTAATGGCATATACAACATGATATTAAACGACTGCGTTCATATAAATGTTAATGCCTAAATCCAAACAAAGATTCCATGAACAAAGTTTCGTTCCCAGAACTGGCCGCATGTGGGACACTGTTTTGTTGGCTTGCTTCCCGGTTGAATCCAAGCCTTCAAATCCAATGTAAACAAGTTCTTGTTGTACCGTCCCCATAAATAATCAAATTCTACTTAATTTACATCACTAGCGATTACGACACTACCACCTTACATTCATTAACATTTATCCTTGAGTGACCTTTGGGCCTTAATAAATGGTGACTCCTAAATAAAAAAAATTACTTAATAATTAGCATAAAATAGCAAATAATAGAGAAATAATGTGGCGTATATCCATCATTTAACAAGATAAAACTACAATTCTCAGTATTCGTGGAGACCTAATTTTTAAGCAGGCCACCTTTTTAATAACCCAATATATAACGTATTAAATTAAAACACTTTAAAATGTAGTTTCTCATCTATGGTAGTGTCAAAAAGTATTAAAAAATATAATAAAAACAAATTAATATGTTTCTTAACGTAAATGTTGATGAATTTAAATGCAATTACTGTAAACCCGAATCGTGCCTTTTACATACAGTCACAATAAATAAGAACATTAAATAATTCGCTATAATAAAGACGGATATCAATGTCTAAATCCAATTTATACCATTGTAAAGACTCTAAGAGTAGGCTCATCCTAACCCGATGGACCAGGTGACCGACAGTTTTCAGAGTCAGAAGTCAAAATTGTGATAACTGGTAATATGTAGGCGAAAGGCCGGAAGCGGGGCAACAAGTGGGATTCTGCGCGCATACTGTGAAGTTACTTTTTACAGGAAATTTGGCAGACAAATCCCTGGGGAGCGGACGATTAATAAGCCGCCGGTATTAACTGAGTCTCACTCTGATATATTCCCGTAAAATATATTAAACAATGTCTTTTTTATATGAATGTCTTATGTTTTCCCATTACCGATAATGAAGATTCGGTTAGGAACAGCAGAATCATGCCCATCAGGTCTAAGTCCTGACTAGCTGAACATATGACAAGCCAAATAGAGTCATCATATTGGTAAAACAACAGTTTATTGAGCTGAACATTATGCGATGAAAAATGTGTGTATAGGCGTACATTGTTTTATCTTGTTAAGAGATTTAAAGAACATTGAGAATCCTCGCATCGCGTACGTAAGAAAGATACATAAGAAGTCAAAACCCTATTCTCAATAAAAAAACTATAAAAGGAAGAATATTATTCCCTCCGAACACAAAAAGGACAATTCACTGAAAATCTAGTAAATAAGGGATTATTTCGAGTTAAAGTCCATTTAGTAGTACGCTTGTAATCTTAAGAACAATGAATGAAATGTATTTTTACGTTGAAATAATCGCAAGAAAAAATTGAAGTCTTCATACAACGGACGTTAGCTATTATTGTGCACATATACACATTCCACGCGTGTTCTTAAGCTTACAAGCGTAATACTAAATAGATTTAACTCATTGATTAATTTCATGAGACATCTTAAATTAAAGACTAAAATTGTTGATAATTTTACATTCAAAATCATATTAATGAATTTAATGGAAATTTGAATAAATATTCGAGACAAAGGATTCATATCTTGATTTTTATATGCTGTGCTCGAGGAAATAATTTTGTCTGAGCTAGGGTGGGTATTTCTCTAATATATATATATATATATATATATATATATATATATATATATATATATCGAGTCTTGGACTTCCGGTTCTTTGACTGTCATGGCTCTTGCGGGCTGCGACGTTGTTTGGCTGTGAATTTATTATATATATATATATATATATATATATATATATATATATATACATGCATATATATATATATATATATATATATATATATTGAGTAACACAATTCATAATTTTGAATTAAAAATCAGTTTGAAAAGGAAAACAAACACATCCCATTAGATTGTATGATCGTTTCAGAAACGATGCTCATTTTATTTTAATTGACAATGAATATAGTTTTATTGTTTAATAACAAAAATAGGGGGGGGAAGCAATTTATATATATATATATATATATATATATATATATATATATTGTTTAAATTATATAAAAAATTAAAGAAATGTTAATATTTCGTTGGAAAATTATTTTACTAGTAAGGCAATGCATCTTCTTCAATCACTGAATCAATCTGCTTTAACGATTTCACGATAGTCCTTATGTTATTTCTGGGATCGTCAGTTGTTTCACACGAACCATTGTTTCGGGAATTTTAAAACATAATATGATGTTAAATCATGGCTCCCCAAGAGTGTTGCTTTTAAACATGATAACAAAAATGTTCCGGATATTGGATCCAGTTTTTTAGATTCAGACTAATTAGGCTAATCTATTCATGTTATTTAAAAATGTGTTTCTTACATGTTTCTTACATGTTTCTTACATGTTTCTTATATGTGCCATTCATCTTTGTTTCCAATAATGAAAGTATTTGTTATTTGCAAAGCTCCTGTATTTATAATGTTCGGCTGAATTCATTATACTAATTGCCACCTTCTTCGTTATTAATATTTTATTTATTTATTTACATCATTATTTACTCATAATATAGTTATTAGTTTGTAAAGATGGATAAAAATTAAAAAATAATATAAATTATTATTACAGAGTTACTTTATTTTGCTTTTGTGTTGTTTAGAAACATTATACATTACTAATGCAATAATGATATTCATATGATTTAAAAGCACAAGACAAATGCTTTATTTAACTGTCTAAATACATTACTGCTTAATCATTCTTATTACTAAGCTCTTTAACTGGGAGGGAGTAGCAGATCTATTAAATTTAAGGTAATGCGAGCTATACTTACAAAAGAATCTATGAGATAATACTTCCGTAAAATATATATTTAGGGTAAATCCGATTCTTCTGCGACATAGGAACTAAGAGAATGGAGAAAGAATTTCTTTTATTAAACATTTTATGAATAAAAATTTCATCCTCAACTTTTACATCTCAATCCAGAAATGTAGCTTATATCCCTCTGTGTTCACAATTTAATTCTAATTCCTTTGGGTATATCAAATGTTTATTTGTTCAAATTTCTATTCATCATTTATACAGCGTCAATAAATCTTCTACAGCCATAATAATTGTATGTTCTCTCTCTCTCTCTCTTTCTCTCTATCTATCTATCTATCTATCTATCTATCTCTCTCTCTCTCTCTATATATATATATATATAATATATATATATATATATATATATATTGTGTATCCGATAGATCGGCGCTCGTGACATATATAATGAAATGCGAAATTGGAAGAGAAGTTGCAAATACCTTATAGTTTGCTTACATTACGCCATTTGGAATTTAGAAATAAAGTTACAAAAACCCACATATTTGTATTAACGAATTACATTAATTTAGGTATATTCTGACAGAAACATTCTAGTTATTAATTATTAAATTTATTATTCATAATTAATATATATAGTCATCCACACGCATACAATTTAGCTGTATCATAGCTTATCAGTGTGGCTACACTAGGACCCATCCCAAGCCATGAACCAATGCTATCACCCTCTAGTTGATAGTCGGCTGTTTTATTCCCTAAGACATGGGATAGATGCTCGTAGATGCTATCTCCAATTTATTTATATAACAATGACCACCTCTGTAAAGTGTTCCATTTGTTTATTTACAAATACCTTTGCATTACGCTAAATAATAAAGGCAATATAATTTGATGATAATGCTCTATCCATAGTCATTCACAGAAACTGTTTCGCTATACCACAGTTCTTTAGTGCTGTCAAAAACCATTCCAATCCCGGAATGGAACCTATGATTATCCTGGAGATATTCGGAGGTTCTATTCTCCAAGCCAATAGATCGGCGTTCGTGACATATATAATGAATATTACATTAAAAGTACAAATACGTTTGTTATTACATGTTTTTAATATTTTATTTGTGTATGATCTGGATAAAGTTCATCTTTATGTTGATGCTTTCGTACTTCAAAACGAAACTCAAGAATGACAAGTCTCGCGAGAGCCTGATATGAAACGAGAAGTGAGATAAATGAACTTTGAAGGAATATAACTGGGGAGGGGTAAATGACAAACGAGAAATAAAGGGGAAATCAGGAAGGAAAGTAGCAATTTTTTTAGCTATTCAGCAACTGAGTTTATTTTGACAGGCGGTTTCTGCTTTCATGGCTTTTTGCTTTCTCGTATTTATTTATTGCAAGACACACACACGTATAAGTAGGTCTTGTTGAATAGTGAGCAAATGCCGCTTATTTCTTTCCGTTTGATTGATAGATAGTATCGTTTTACACATTTCGTGTTCTCTGCTTTTTTAATTGCTTCTAATAATATCCGGACATTTTTTCATTTTTTTACGTTTTGTGCGTAATTTGTGTATTATTACAGTTTTCAAGGTGTAGCGTATATTAGAAATTATTTATCTTAGTTAATTGTTTGCGGATGTGTAAAAAATGTTAAACACAGCGTTTTTACAGATGCGTTAAAAATAATATGAGGTAAACACAATATCATCTGAAGTAAAAAAAAAAAGTTTTGTAACGTAACTAATAGAAAGTATAAAACTAGATGTGGCGAAGATGAGTTAAAATTATTTATTATTATATAGAAAAATAGGCTGACATTAATCAAAAATATGGTTGGTTGTGTTTAATTGTTTAAGAGGGGAATACGGTTAATTTTATCACGATCAGAAAAGTAAGCGAACAACTTTGCTTCTGTTGTTAAATAACTCGGTAAGCTCAACTATATTCACAACTAGAGAAAGAGACGTTACTATCTACTGAGTCACTCAGGGAGAGAAACAGCTACTCCTGTGATTGAAGAAACGACTGGCAATCCGAGAGAATCGAAGGATTTCACCTACTATGTTAAATGCCCTTCAGCTTTATCAGTTAATTGGTAAGGATTGCGTCATCGAATCATCTCCATGAGAGGGTCTATAAGCCAACTGGTTCGTCTCTCGATCGGTCAAGTTTATTTAATTCATTATATGGGATTATTATGAGCTCAGTAATTTTCTCTATTTATTAAATCAAATTGTATCACCTTGTCACATATATATATATATATATATATATATATATATGTGTGTGTGTGTGTGTGTGTGTGTGTGTGTGTGTGTGTGTGTGTGTGTGTGTGTGTGTGTGTGTGTGTGTGTATGTGAGTGTGTGTGAGAGCGTGTGAGTGTATGTGCGTGTATATATATATATATATATATATATATATATGACCCAACCATCTATAATGGTCGAAAATTGCCCTAGATGGGGAGTGATTAGGGATAAATTAGAGCTTTCTATTTATGTGAACGATTCCGGGGTATTGCCAGATAACTCTGCTGGTTGAAAAAAAAGAAAAAGGAAACAGTTTGATCGCTTATACGAATATAAGAAGAAAAAGAAAAAACAATTTCTGGAACAAAATTATTTGTGAATACGATTGTTTTGAGTATCTAGCCATGTTTAGTCTAAAAGTGACCTAAAAAATGCCACAACCGAGGTTGACCGGTAAGAATCCGATAATGGAAATGTTAGGTTGCTGATGGAAAATCACCTAATTAATATGCATAGGTTATTGACCAATCAATGCGAATCAGAGAATGGCGAAGTGAACAGAGATTGGTTGAATAGGAAAACCCAACTAAACAGACCTTCCCAACCCCGCACATTTTAAAGGTACAGCAAAGCAGAAAAAATGAGTTGTTGTTGAGTTTTTTGTCGGTCATGTGTCGCTGTTGGGAGCTCGTGTCAACGTTCCCACCGCCCTGCGAAAAAACACCCATACACTGATCGACCGATAAGCAAGGAAAAAATCGATAATTGAAAAGAAGGCCCAGTTTCAATTATTACCGAGAAACTGCTAGTAAACGTAAAGAATGTCATATATTTCTATTTCGTTTTTTTTTTCTGTTGATAATTGTACATAATTACCATTTTTGTGCTCAGAATTGTTAATAATGAATCCTTATAATAAAAACTAAGCCCAACATCCACGTCGATTATTCATTCTTTGTCAACTGGTGATTTAACTGGTGATGAATGATACCAAATGAAGTAATCTTTTTTTAGCATCCGGCCCGTAACGTCACATAATCCCTGTCATCGTAAAAGTGGTTGAAACTGCGTCATTGGACTTCTGTAATCGATGGACACTACAGTCTTCTTTGTATTATATTTTAGCTGAGAAAAGCCAGATCTTCGCACAATGTTATATTGATCCTTTCGTGACCAGAATATGACCCTTGTGAAACTCCAAATCGGGGCGTTCGACGTGTTATGTTGACGCCGTTTATACTAGGAAGGACCTTAGAGAACTCTGTAACTTCGGGTCGCGTCGTAATATTGGTTTCACCGACAAGGAATGAACCTGTGGATTTAAGGAAAGAGAAAAAGAAATTCTAGACGAACTTAATATTGATCAGGAAACATCTTGAGACGATAAGAAATCCACGGACATAAAGCAGATATTTTTTTGAAGTTCACGAAGTCTTCGTCAGTTTTGGTGACTGTTACACAGAATTTCTATTTGAGTGCATCCACTGAGGTACACCAGTTTGCATCTGTTTTGGTTGGCTCAACCACTCAAGATTTCTTCTCTGGAAATCGTGTCTACATGTCGGTGAGTTAATTTTTTTTTCTTTGACGTGAGTATATTTTACGCTGGTTATTGGTATGAAATCCTTGAAGGCGAATTGTGAATTAAGATAAAGGATTAGTATTATAAGTACAATTTTTTAAGAAGGGGTCACATTTTAAAAGAAAGGGTGTAATTTGTTGCATATTATTTTGTTGCTAATTGTGTGTGTTAAAAGTTTGTGATAAGGAATCCCAGCAAAGCGCTTGATTATAAAGAAATATCAACATAAGACCATAATATGTATATATATATATAAATATGTGTGTTTTACAGAAAATCATCTATGCTGAACTCTCTTCAGCCTCTATTTATATGTATCCCCAGAATAGCTGCGTAAAATTCGATGTTGTTTACAATTTAAAGTTTGTACATTTTATTTATTTACGTTGTGCCTAAAATAAGTTTCCAGACTCTTATGTACAGGCATTTACCACTGTCGTAGATTCTTGAAAATTCAGTATGTTATTGCTATACCTCTTTTGAGATGATTGGCCAACTTTTGTGATTTCATGTTCATATGAACAGTAAAAGGAGAAATTGGAATACACCCTACTAAAGACCGATGATCGCAACTAGTAAATTTCAAAATTGAAATCTGGACGGGAGGACACTTTAGAAAATCGATATGCAATAAAATTGTTTTTAACTGGGAAAAAATATCACAGAAACGTATGGAATGCTTCAGAATGTTTTGGAGCAAGCACCAGTTTTTGAGTGACATAATAGATTCAAGTGAGGCAGAGATTCTATGAGGGATGATGAGAGGTAATTGAGGAGAAAGGAAACCAGAACACCAGAGTTGATGGACTAAATAAATAATCTCATGGATAAAGACCGTCGGGTGTCTATCGAGACAATAAGTGCGCATTTTGATATCAGTGATGGAAATGTACACATAATTATTCGCGAGAAACTGAAGATACGGAAGATTTGCGCAAAGATTGTCCCATAGCCAAGGTCCAAGATTACAATAACTGGTATATTTAGCTAATTTAGACCTTGGAGAATGGGAATAATAGCAGTTTCCATATGTTTGAAGAAAAAGGTCAATTTTGAAGAGGTCTAATGCACAGCAAAATCATAATTTCTAACATGCCGGCGTAACCCGGGATAAAATATATCATTATTTTTGTTTATATATATATATATATATATATATATATATATATATATATATATATATATATATATATATATATATATATATATATATACAGCTGTTTCATTAGTGGGTAAGCAATTTTACGATTTATGTGTCCATAAAAATATCCTATCCCCACCAACTTCTTCAAATGTTTATCCATTAGATTTTTACAACAAAAGGTATATTTTTAACATGCTGAACATCGTATTCGCGTAAAAAGATTTCCAAAGCAATGCCTCCTCACTTCCTCCATCTTTTGGTGTTATGTGAAGATAGTTTTCTGTTTTAACCTGTAGTTTCGTATTTTTATTTTTATTTATTAATTATTTATTTTTGTTTAATTTCCCTTTTTTTCTATTTGTTTTTTTCCAATTATCATATAATTTTATATAATTTTATTTCTACATTCATGCGCGTTTGTTTTAATATTCCTTTTTTGCTTGGTGTTTGACTTCATATTATTACCTGATCCTTCTGTTTAAAGGGTGATCACTCTCATGGTATACTTTTTTATATCTAGATTACCTCCCTTGCATCTTTTATCTTTCCTTATATTATACGTTTCGTTTTTACTATTTTTTCCTTATCTGCTCTAGTGCGTGAAATTAAATATCTGTTTCTGTGCAAACATCCGTGGATTACATCTAGTCGTGTGTTTAATAATTTTTCTTTTGATATTAGTATATGGTATGATTCTAATATACATAGGTTTCATCTTTTCGATTTGCTAGGTTTATATTTTTCCCCTTTATCAATTATTAACCATCTTAATTTATATTCAGTTTTTTTTCTTTAAATCCTTAATCCATACTGCTAAAGTGGTTGAGTGTTTCTTTGTTTTTTCCAGTTGTTTTCGTTATTACTATTGGTTCTGTTTCTATTTTCGTTATAGTAGTTGTAGTTGTCACCATTGTTATGATCCATTCTATTGTTGTTTTCATTTTTATACACATTGTTGTTGTTTTCGTTATTTGTGGTGTTGTTTTTTTTTCTCAGTTCCATTTGTAAACGATGCTAGGTGATTACGATATCTGCCCTTAAAGCAAGTTCCGGTGCTCCCCAGATATACTTTAGTTTCATTATTTGTTATAACTTCACATTTGAGTGAGGAGGCATGGCCTTGGAAATCTTTTTACCCGAATACGATGTTCAACATGTTAAAAATATACCTTTTGTTGTAAAAATTTAATGGATAAACATCTGAAGAAGTTGGTGGGGGACAGGATATTTTAATAGACACATAAATCGTAAATTGCCTTCCCACTAATGAAACAGCTGTAATGGAAAAACCCAGGAAATAAACGAAGGTAATAAAAAAGAAAACGTGAGTCTTTAAATTTTCAAAAAAAGTTTACACTATATATGCTCTGCACCTGCTATACATAGAGCTTAACTCAAAATTAACGGTGACTGGTTTTAAAATAACAATCTAGACCCGTTAAACGAAAACAGTATACATTGAAAGTAACGATATTTCAAAAACAAATTTAATATATATATGTGTGTGTGTGTGTGTATGTGTGTATACATATATATATACTATATATATATGTGTGTGTGTGTGTGT
>NC_136488.1:21508115-21713115 GCF_053919585.1 Euprymna scolopes
ATGTTTTATACGTAATATTACTTCATCATTAGACTGTATAAGAATTTACGTTTTTGAAAAAGTACGTTATATCATCTCCAATGTAAGTTATAGTTAATGTACAGAACGTTTAAAATCTTTATTAATCCTGATTAAAATTCATTACATAGTTGCGGATCTAGAAGATCTCTAAACTTTTACTCTACGGCTTAATCCATATTATGAACAATTATAATCTTGTTAATTTGTGTCTAATGATCTGTATTATTTAATGCAAATCTGGGATATTTGAATTTCAAATGAGAGGATGTTTCCATATTTTGCTACCAAAAACCCATAAAATTACTACAAGGAAACTGACATTAGAGAATCTTTATTAATTGCCGTCTGATAATTATTTTTAAAAATTTCCTAAAATTAGAAATAACTGAATTTTCACGAAGGATTCACTCTTATTGATCAACTAAATTAAATTAAATAGAGTCGATTCATACTGGTTGTGTTTAATAATTTCTAATGATCGGTTTATTTGTATTATTTGGATTTTGCGGACTACTGTTTTTATTTTGAATGTCATTTTCATACAGTTTCGGTCGATGTAACCTCCGATTTTTCACAACATTTCTGTCGGTGTAACCTCCAACCTCCTCTAGGTGCATATTGTTGAACTCTAAAATCTTTCTGTCGAACTCGGGATTATGCACTGCAATTCTATATACGTTTAACGCGAACGCGAGGATCTACATGTAACATTTATTTACTTCACGATTAAAAATAACACTAACGACAAATGTTAATAATACGATGAGCAATCTTCACCTCAAAAATTCAGAAACGTGTTATCAGTTTATTTGTTTAGGGGTGAATCCTGTATAAACACATACACACATCTAAGTTTATAAAATAGAGGTAGATTTCATCAACATACATTTATGATGAATACAGAAAAATTCATGTCTCGTTTATTTTATTAATGTTTTTATCATATATTCTATCGATGCATTGATTTTTTTTTAGAATTGTTTACTTAATCTTAAAAGCGAAATGAAAACTAACTGTAAAATAGAATAAGCTTAACCTTGCGATAACTTAGAAAGTATGATAAAAATGAAGAAATAATAAATAAAAACTAACTGTAAAATAGAATAAGCTTAACCTTGCGATAACTTAGAAAGTATGATAAAAATGAAGAAATAATAAATAAAAACTAACTGTAAAATAGAATAAGCTTAACCTTGCGATAACTTAGAAAGTATGATAAAAATGAAGAAATAATAAATAAAAACTAACTGTAAAATAGAATAAGCTTAACCTTGCGATAACTTAGAAAGTATGATAAAAATGAAGAAATAATAAATAAAAACTAACTGTAAAATAGAATAAGCTTAACCTTGCGATAACTTAGAAAGTATGATAAAAATGAAGAAATAATAAATAAAAGCTAACGCACTTAAATGAGAAATCTATATATCTGTGAAAGTGAAAATTTCTGTGTGGGGGGTATGTCTGTCTATCTGTCTGTCTGTGTACATTTTTCCTACCAAATAACTCAGTGTTCGGACTACAGACACGAGATTTGACATAAGGGCTATTGTGATTTGAGAAAATCATTTTAATCGGTTTTCGGCCAGTAACTTGGCTGTCAAGGGGTCAAAGTTCAACGATTTGATCTTTGAGAACTCTAGTAAACTCCTCCGCCAATTTTGAGTCTAAACTTGAAATTTTAGATATAGGTTACTTGGACATGGATCTAACTTTTTAATTTGATTTGAACCTCAAACAATAAATGTTAAGGGATCAAAATTGGGGTCAAAGTTTTAAAAAATTAACCTCTGCGGTCTCTACTAAATTACTCAGCCAATTATTCGTCTAAACATTTGAAATTTTACATAAAGTGTGTTCAGACATAGGTCAAGCTTTTTAATCGTTTTTGTGCTGAAAATTTTGCTTCCAACGGGTCAAAGTTTAAAAGATTTTTAGTTTGTGTTGTCTAGCAAATAATTAAGCCAATTTTGGGTCCAAGCATTTGAAATTTTACATAAAAGGTATCCAGACATGCAGCAAGCATTTAAATCAGTTTGGGGGGGGCGAGAATTTAGCTGGCAAGAGGTAAAAGTGTACAGAGTTGCCCTTTGCAGACTCTACCACACTCCTCCGCCAATTTCGGGTCTTAACACTTGAAATTTTTGATGTAGGTTACTTGGGCATGGGTCAAACATTTTAATTGAATTTGAGCCTAAAGCAATAAATGTTAAGGGGTCAAAATTGGGGTCTCTACCAACTTTTCTCTATTGTAGTTAAGGAAGCCTATTATATAGAAAGGCATTACGGTATATATTCACACTTTTTAATGTATACATATGCACATAAAGTTATGAACAGTACATAAAAGCCCGAGCAAAACCGGGCGGAACTTTGCTAGTACAAAATAAAATTGAATAAAATAAATAAGCAACAAAAAGCCTTCATAATCATAAAATTATAAGTACAAACGTAACGCCTTCTATTATTTATTTCCCTCCGAATTGATCCGAAAGAATTGCAAATTAAAGTCGTTATGATGACTAAACTTATGCATTCATGACCTGAAACGTTCATGTTTCTTTTGCAGACGATGTGCGACTCTAATAAATCAACCTGTTAGAAACAGAGATGGATCATTGAATTCCTCTATCCAAAAAAGAAAAAAAATGAACCAATCAACATTCAACGTTAACAAAGGCGATACAGTTAATTTCAGAATATTTAGTAAATGGGTTCGCCCAGAGTGGCGACGGAGATGTGATTGAAAAAGCGTGTTACGGACTTTTACGACTGAGGCATCAAACGAAACTGGCAAAAGTGTATTGAGAATGGTAATTACTACGTTGAGGAATAAAATCTGGAGTACAAAAGCTCGCTTATTTTAATGGTGCCATCACGTCTTCGTAGCTCTTCAACGTTTTAGTGTTTTAGTTAAAAAAATAGGAGGCTTTACATTTGGAATGAATCTCGTATGACTAAATCTGAGATGGGGATAGTTAACGGGATAAATGAGACAGTTTTATGTTTCTTTCAATTTAGATTTCGGTCACTTTGTGTTAGTTTTACCTACTTAAAACTGAGAAGCAGAAAATATCCATTTCAAATAAATAGAAATTAATACACAGAGAGAGTAAATAAAACCAAGGACTATGATTGGTTATTAGCAAACGGAAATACTTATTAGCAATAAAAACCACCGGGAAATGAAAATCACCGTAACTAACCTGATGATTTCCTTTCTGAACACAATTTAAACGTTTTTCTTTTCTTTTTTTCTAAACTTTTGTTTTCTAAACTTTACTTGACATTGTATAGTTTCATCTATTGAGAATTCTTCAAGGATATACTGAAATACACACACACACACACACACACACACATATATATATATATATATATATATATATATATATATATATATGCGTAACCTATATCAATTTTATTATAGCATAAATGTATATCATTAAAAATTGAACGCTTCAAAGACAAGTGAAGACTTTTCTTTTTAATAAATCCATTTATTTATTAAAATTAAATTCGAATTTTCAACTCATAAAAGAGCTTTCATCAGTAAAAATCCAGAAAATATTTTTCTGTTTTCTCTTACATGTCATACTGATGGTACTGCCTCGCACGTCTTCATCTGTTAGAGTGTTGGAGATTGGGCTTTTGAACGCTAGATTAAATGAGCACATTGAAAACCCCAATGCACTTTTATATTGGAATTCATAATTTAACGGAAAAGCACTTATTCACGGGGGGGGGGGGTGATTAAATCTTTCTCTCGGTTTTTCCATTTAACTTGACTCTTCGCGATTATTTGGTGTTGCGCCAGTCGATGTCGACACCAAGATTTTTTTGTTTTTTGTTTTTGGTAAAAGGAGTTAACTTATAATTTTACGGTTTCAGTTTTCTTGGTTCCGTGTGGCGGTCCTCCCTTTTTTGTTTTACTTGCCTTTATGTTTACCTGTGGCAGCTGGCACGGCGAAATCTACGCAGGATTTTTCCTTCTTGTTAGCTATTATGACACGGGTCCTTTTTGGGAGGATTTTTTTTTGTTTTTAATTTTTATCAGTTTGTACACTCGCTAACTTAGATATTCCAACTGTTTTGTCGATCTTAGCTTTGATTGTATCAAACGCGTTATCTTGTGCGGCTACCAATAGGGATGCGATTTCTCTGTTTAAGTGCTAATGTGTTTTCGTGAGTCCCATCTTTTCTCATCCTTATTATGGGTATTATTATCATATCACTCACTAGGAATTCTCACACAGGTTATTGCCAGAGATTACTCACTGAAAACAACCGGTGTTATACTCTGGATACTGAGTGACAACAAGTCTTTCTAGAT
Organism: Euprymna scolopes; assembly: GCF_053919585.1. Lineage (NCBI taxonomy): Eukaryota > Metazoa > Mollusca > Cephalopoda > Sepiida > Sepiolidae > Euprymna > Euprymna scolopes. Next base: position 21,512,470 of record NC_136488.1, read on the forward strand.
TACCAGTACTATCCATCTCTTTCGATAGCATTTGTAAATCAATTTGCATTATCGCAACAGTCGTTTACCATTAATTTCTTACTAGTAATTACTATTATTCTTCACCGGTATTTGAGTGGTGGTGGTAATAATAATAATAATAATAATAATAATAATAATAATAATAATAATAATAATAATAATGATTCTTATTATTGTTGTTGTTGTTGTATTGCTGTTATTGCTGTTCTCATATAATGAGCAATGTAACAATACTCTACTATAAATATATGTAAGAAAAATGCTGATGTAAGTTAAATGTAAAATTTACTTTATCTCCGTCAGAACTATTCGAGCGTAAGTCAGAATAGAAATTTTACAGAATTCAAATTGCGTATAAAATTTCTTAATACTAAAAACATAATAATCGGAATAAACAATTGACAAATTTTCTTGTCAGATAATTTAGCCCTAAAATAATCGCTAAAGCAGCAACATCTGCCATCGGTAGATCCCATAAAAAAAACGTTAATGGTCCGAAATAAATTGAATGGTCGACTGAAAGGCATGGAGAATGTTGTGATTTGGCGGAGGAAAATATAGAGCACCATGTAAAAAAACGCCAAGTCTGTAAGCGTGCAGTTAGCGCCCCTCTCTTTTTTAGAATGCTCTTTATTACATAAAGGTCATTATCTAATAGACAATGTTTAGTCTAACCTTTCTATTTCTATAGTTGAGAAAGAAATTGATACACACTTTTAATTTCGATATAGTAATTATGTTGTAACAGAATTGGAACGCTGAAAACCAATCATACAGCCATGTCATATAACTACCGAACAGAGGTAGGCTAGAGTAAATTCTTCAGTCTTACTAGGGAAACTAGCTAAGACGATGGAAACTCCGAAATATAATTAGTTACTATCTGATGCGTGATACTTTACAGTCAATAACTGCGCGATAAAGGTAGTTGAGAAAGGTTTACGAGTCACTATAAGCAAATTAATATCAATTTTTTTTATAGCCGGATTTATAAAAACCACTCGTAACCCGGTGAAAACAGATGTGTACCAACTAGCATGGAACAAAAATACTGTCTTAATGATCTGTGTTAAAAAAACATATGTCGTCCAAAATTGTTCTAAATATGCCTTGCTTCAATGGATTATGGATTAGCGCTGCCAATTATTTGTTAGTGTTGATGGGCTGCCTTCCCTCTCTCCATCAATCAATCGATAACAGATGTGGTCTCCCACATTTACGTCTCACTTTTCAACATCGGCTTGACTCGATTCATTGCGTAAATTTACACGCAAGAAATTAAGCCATATTCCTATTCAGTTTTAAATAATGTTATTTTGTAATAAACCTAAATGTTTTCTGCATATTTTATCTATGGTGGGGTGGTTTTCGAAAGTGCCCAGCTGTACATATGCTTATATATAAATTATTTGAGTAAGTCCAATGGATAAACATAATTTTAGCGTTCTACAATTTATGCCTTACGACCTTATTTCAGTGAATGAAAATGGAACTCAACTCAACTGATTTCAAATTATTTCTGACCTATGTTTGTCTCGCAACATAACAGACGGGTGTGACAAATAGGGTTGTATGGTAAATTCCCAGGTAAGTTTTAAAATTCAGTAGAGTAGAACTTTCTAAGTCGAATTTGTAGTAGCTACGTGTTATGTCAGTAACGTCACAGTGACGGGAAGTTACTAAGTCTTATGTGGCAAATGAGCAGGCAAGGTCTTTTTCTTTAAAATCAACCATAAAAAAGAGAGTAGTGGATTTAGAAAACTGGTACCCAATTGTTCGGGGTATTTCGCGTGCCATGCGTATACATGTATGAAGACAGAATAAGAACATAAAGAAATCATAAATAAATACCATACTGAGCAGGTATGATTAAGGGAATATTGGAAGGTTTTACTTAGAGACACCGGTGATAGGAATTGACCAATGAAATAGAGCCACGTTCTGCTAGTTACCAATCAGAAACCAGAATTGCTCCATAAAAATATTGAATCCTTTAGCATTCCCGCACATGATTTTTTCTTGTCCACACGAGAATAATCTTTTGTTCTTTGCCTACAAAATGTTAAAATCTGATATTTTTACGGAGCAGTATCCGCCTAAAACTAGTCATCCCCAAAACTTGTATAGAATAGCTACTTATGGAAAACCTTTCTTTCAATTTAAGAGTTTATTTCGATTATGTAAAATATTTCTGGGCTTAGCCACGTGGAAAAAGAGGTCTTTATTTAGCTGTATTTTTAATGAACAAATCCAATAGAAATGATATAGAAAATAAGCCATGCTTTTTACAAGAGAAACACGGACGACCGTTCTGAAGATGTTGCTTTTCCATGTGCGCGTTTCGCGATAAAACTGTTAATCGTATTTCAAACGTATATATGAGAGAAAGAAAGAGCCTTTCATTGGTCCATACAAAATAAGGTACATTCATTCAAATTACGTATTAAGTCATGAAAACGATTTTTGTACTAATGCGTCAGCATTTATCAAGGCCCAAAATCAGTCGAAGATAAAGGTTAATGACATTGCCAGATTGGATACGATGGTTAAAACTGGGATATTTTTCTATAAGAGAACGACTCAACTAGAATAAGATTTTAAAACGCTAATTGAGATTTCCCGTGTTATTGTGTTCTACGAAGGGATAGTTTTTGATAAGAGACTTTACTCGTGGAAGTTCAGTTTAGTTTTAGGTACACAGAGAAAGGGGCGTTATTTGCAATAGTTGAAGATTGACGAGGTTTTATGGAGGGATGTTCTACAGGAGGGGGACTAGAAATTTCACTCAAACATATACCATATATATATATATACCCATAGAGAAAGAGTAGCAACCATTCTTTAGTCGGGTAGACAGTGTACATAGAAAAAGACATCTCAGTAAGTTTTGAAATCGATTTCGTACTTTGTAAAGTGGCACCGCTCAAATGTGGCAACAGTAGCTCATCTCAGGTCAGATGGGTCAGGAGTGAGATACTATCTAGAGTGGTAGAATGATGCATGCAACGATAATTTCCCAATGACCTCAGCAAACGATTTAATGTGTGTTTTATTTTAGGTCTGCAGAGAAAATTTATACATATATGCGCGGGATTTATACGTGCTGCTCTTTTATGCGCTTGTCGATTCTTTCAATGGTCACTGTCTCATCGAGTGTTCGCTGCATGATCTCCTTAAGCTTCTTTTCTTCTGACCGTGATTTGTCATCAATGTTGCTAGATTAATAACTTTTTGTCAAGCAGGAAAGTCACAAAACGACGTCCGTTGAGTTTTCTTCAACGTTTTATTTGGAGAAAAAAGACTAATGTTACCTTAATAATAATTTATTTCTTAAACTTAACTTTCTAACTTCACTTTAATTTTTTTATCTTTTGCGTTTTGAAGTGTGTGGATATGTTATCAATAATTATTATCTTTCAGATGAGAATAAGAAAATATTTTTTTACGAAAACGCTAATAGGCATTCTTTCACACCTTTAAAAATAAATTAAAACTTTTATTTTAGAATGCGTAAATTTTTATTGTACCAGTATATAAAGAATGCGTTAAAGAATCGATCCCCTCCAAAAAAAATGTAAAAAAAAATAGGGTGTGCAAATCATAATGATAATTGTATCTGCGTATTACGTTTTTTCAAAATACGGTAGCCTGTTACGGTTTACAACAAGTTGTTGTCTCATTTTTTGAAAATTAACTATAACTATGAAGACACGGATTTCAGTAGATGATTTTGATATTCCAGCAAGTTACATCCGCCCCAGAGGGTTACCAAAAACGGCTCTTTTAAGGGGTACAGATGTCTAATGAACGTTTTTGTCAACTTAATTTATGCAATAAAGAATTGGGGAAATACAGTATGATCTAGTTTATGGAAAAAAAGTGTGGCTCATTGTTTCTTATTAATTAGAAAATGAGAAACGAAAAATGAAATTAAAATCTGACTCAAAGTAAAAACAAAACTGAGAAATATAATGCTAAAATTTATGCTTGATGTAAAAATAGAAAAAAAAAGCAGTTTTCCTTTACTTTTGACAAAACATTTTAAGTTTAATTGATCAATTATTATGAAGGAACAATTATAAAGCTAAAAATAACATATTTCACCATAAATGGCGTTTGTAATTATAATTTAATTCAATTATTTTTTTAAAAAATGTATAATCCTGTCTAGATACATTAAAATTCATGAAAATACTTAAATAAATATTTAGACGCGACTGGGTTCCCATACATAAATCCAAAATGGCGACAGTACGTACATAGATCTTAAGATGTACGAGATTGTGCGAAATAATAGAATTATTTGAATTTATTTTAATATAAAATATATTCTAATATGTTTGCATATTCTTATAGCCAATCAGAGCAAATTTTATTTAGTTTAATTGATTCGAAGTTAGTTTAATTGATTCGAAAATCTTTTTTTATTTATGTTTTTTGACATTTGGCCGAAAATGGATTGGGTCAAACGCGTTTTTTTTTACATAAATTAAAATTCTATTAAAAAGTATTATGCTATTCTGTGTGCAAGGTCCTGGTCACGGGTCGCCAAATGTGACCTCTCCGGGTCACCGGCAACCAGATGTGAACCCTCAGCGATCCCTAATTGTGATCTCCTTGTCACATATGTGTCGTGCTCGTTCTTCGCAGGGAATTCTTCGAAAGATTTCTTGATCAGGTTGGTCGGTATCGATTTCAGCTTCGGATTGATATGCCGTTGTCACGCTGGAAGTGAATAGATTTTCATGCACGCAAAAGAAAGACAGACTCAGATATCTCTATTCTACTTGGTTAATTCAAGTTAGATATACGAAATATAATATACCCTTATATACAATGGTTCAGTTGTGGATTTTTTAACAAACACTATTGAGTCCCAATTAGATTTAGATACTCTCAGTTTTTTGGTGGTGGTGATGGACGGAGAGAGAAGGGAGTGTCAACGGCTCTTCGTTTAGAATTAGATTCGTTTAGAACTCAGCTTCAACTCTCTCCAACTGATGATTTTAGCGTGGGGTCCGTTTATATACCGAGGTATCGGGGTATGGTAGGTTGCTCCCTAGACCAATCATAACCGGTTACGTCATCCCAGGGGAATCTGTGTGTGTGTGTGTGTGTTGTGTGTGTGTGTGTGTGTGTGTGTGTGTGTGTGTGTGTGTGTGTGTGCCCATGAACCTGCGAACGTTCTCAGTTGTGGTTCTCATGGTCGGAAGAGGTCAATCCCCCCGACCTCCCGATCGAGTATTGTACTCAGTGGCCAGACGACCCTTATTTGGGTCTCGCTGGCATCGGAAACGAATTGTATTTCGTTAAGTCTCTCAAAGTGACATTAAATTGTCACTTTCACCAAACAATCAGATTTATATATCGACTTCATGAAAAAAATAATTCATAACTTAATTCTTCTTTTCAGCAAAGTCGACCGCTGCTGCCCGGGCATACAATAATACTTAAGAAATAACACAAGCATGGTTGCCCGGCATTCTCCGGAGTTTCGGGAGTCTCAACCTCCCCAAATGGATAACCCTACCGCTTCTTGGGGCGGTCACGTCACATCTGCTTTAACATAATAAACTCCATTTTTTTATTTTTCTGGTAAATTAAAATAATTGTTTAGGAATAACATATTTTAATAGATTTTGATAAGCTTTAGAAAAAGCAGTCTTCGATCGATTGATGGTCACTATATATATATATATATATATATATATGTATATATATATTACAAGTTATCAATCCTCATTTAATCAAATACATGTAAAAATCCTGTTGTAAAAAGCCGCAATCAGACGAGATAAGTTTTTGTCCGTTGTTTTCCGTTGTTCTCTGTTAACGTCCTTGCACGTGTCGATACGCAAATTATTGTCAATGCAATCTAACCGAGCTAAGGCATCCTTAACTAATCGACCCTCTTTATGCTGTTCAGATATTCACACGTATTAATGCCGCATTCGTTTTTTTTTTCTTTAAGGATTACACAAAACAACAGAGTTTGATTACTTTTTTTCAATTTGTTCTGAAACACGGAGGCGGACTAAAATGCCCGTAAAGATGTAGTGGAAAGAGACGAGGTTTGTCTTTTATTATTCTTCCATGCCTTGTTATTCAAACAAATAAACTCATCTAATTTCCGTGCGGCATTAGATCCACACGTGTTTCTACTCAAATATCTGGTCGCCAAACGTTAACTATCTTTGATAAACTTGTGGTTTTGATGAGTTTCATTGTGCATATTTATTACGTTGCAAGTGATAGTAACATAATGCACTTTTATTACAGAAAATCTCTGCTACCCCGCATCACCTGACGTAGCATGAACGATCAAATAAAATCAAAACTATTTCCCACTTAACATGATATCTCAAAAGATTACATAGACAAAAATAATAAGATTATTATACGTAGGCGTCTTATTTGGTATGAGAATTGATAATTTACTAGCAGTTCAACCTGCTTGCTCGGGCCCTATGTACTGCTCATATCTCTCTCCCCCCCTCTCTCTCTCTCTCTCTCTCTATATATATATATATATATATATATATATATATATATATATATATATACACACACACACATATATATATATATATATATATATATATAGAGAGAGAGAGAGAGAGAGAGAGAGAGAGAATTGATATGTAGTTTGCTTAAAGCATTATGTGGGATAAGTATGTAGTAGAGATTTAGAAGGCTATCACAATGCGAGAAATGAGATATGGTCGGTGTTGGTGAGAGAAGACGAAAACAAGTGGCGATTTACAAATCAATGAGTATATACGTATATGTCTATATATACATATACTTATTCAGTTGTGTTAAATACAAATGTCTTGTTATATTTGTGACATATCCATAATATATTTCTTTCACATCCTCCTTCTACGTCTCTCCTTCAAAAGTTAACCTGTGCAAGCCAGCTAGCGACTCGTGTGACCTAGATGGACCAGGTCATCCTACTGAACAAGCAAGGAGGTAAATAAATTAAACAAATAAATGAATAATACATAGCAGCAGAAAAAATAAAGACAACGAAAGAGACATAGAATATACAAAATAAAATAAAGCTTAGGCAAAAGCAATAAGTTATAAACTTATATATATATATATATATATATATATATATATACATTTGCTGCGAGGCTCTACACCACAGCCCTTAAATTCATTTTCCGCTTCATAATCTAGCATGTTTTGAATCGATCTGTCACGTCCACTATTTTAAAAAGAGAATATTTTTCCCGAAATATATTATGGATATTGTCACAGACATAACAAGTAAGACATTTGTATTTAATACAACTTAATAAATATATGTATATATAGACATTTATGTATGTACTTATAGATTTGTAAATCGACACTTGTTTTCGCCTTTTTTCACCAACACCGACTATATCTCATTCCTCGCATTGTGATAATCTCTACTATCTATCTATCTATCTCTCTCTCTCTCTCTCTCTCTCTCTCTCTCTCTATATATATATATATATATATATATATATATATATATATATATATATATTAAAAAGTTTGACCTATATCCAGGTAACCTGCATCTAAAATGTTAAGTATTTAGACCCAAAATTGACGGAGGGGTTTGGTAGAGTCTGCAAAGGACAACTCTTTCACCTTTTACCTCTTGGCAGCCAAATTTCCGCCCAAAATCTAATTAAAAAGCTTGCTGCATGTCTGAATACCCTTTATGTAAAATTTCAAATGTTTAGACCCAAAATTGGCTAAATAGTTTGCCAGATAAAATCTTTTGAACTGATCCCTTGTCAGCTAATTTTTTTCCAAAACCCGATTAAAAAGCTTGCCTCATGTCTTAATATGTTTTATGTAAAATTTTAAATGTTTAGATAAAAAAATTTGCTGAGTAATTTGGTAGAGACCACAGAGGTTCAAATTTTTTTAACTTTGACCCCCCCCCATTTTGACAAACAACTGGGGCATCATTTTACCCTCGATCCTAGTGAAGCGTTCTTAGAGGTCTGTTTGATAGGAGTATGGTTATGTTACCATCGACTGTAACCGGCTCGCTTCCTTGCAAATAGAATCCTCATCCTTGTAAACTTTCCTTTTGATTCGATGCTAATATCTCTGACGTAAGCTTAGATAGCGTCTTCAACATTTGGGCGTCTTTGTGGCTAACGAAGTTTCATTCCCCTGAATATTTTTATTATGGTCGAACCAACGTTGTTGACTGTCTTATCTCTCTCAGTATATAGTGATTTATTGAGAAATACGGTTTGGGGTCACTTCCTGCATGGCTTCGCAAGGAACGAGAAATACATATAAAAACAAATATCGACAATCGAGCTATCGACAAATAAACAAATATTCTTAAGGTTATATAAATGTAAGACTATATATTTCTGTGTAGTTTGCAGTTATAGAAACAAAAAGTATTTCGTAGTTAACATCTCTGATTTTGGGCGGATTTTAGGGTTCACACTTGTATCCATTAAGTAATTGACAGTCACTGTGAAAAAACGTGTTTTTGTTTTATTTTGTTTTTTTTTTTTTTTTTTTTTTTGTTTTTTAGTGAGAACAAAAACGCAATTCTCTCATGGGGTACCAACGGCATTTTTTCAAAACTTATCAACTTCTACTCAAAATTAAAATCTTTGCCCTGTCTGACTCTCTCGAATTCGCGATTGTCATACTGTATCTAATCAGGCCAGATAATCAGACGTTGCCCGATCAAATTCTACTTACCTCATAAGCGATCTCATTGGCTACTCAATCGCAGAGGAACTTTTCTAAAACTGAATTTTTACGACGAGGTTCATCTTACCCCCGTTTTATCATGTCACTATTACAGATCGACCAATTCACTGGATGTTGACATATTTAAAATTAATTGATTTGACCTTTAACTTCACTTTCGTCTTCACAGTTACGAAATTTGCAAATTAATCGTAAAATAATATTTTACTAGTGCGAATTTGAGCTCAGACATAAAATAAGTTGTAGTCTAAAGGCAACTTACTCAAATTGTCTAAAATTCCATGCATTCGTATACAATACTACTTATCCATCCATCTATACTTTTACTATACTTACAGAATATGCAATAACCTATATCTATCAGGTATAACTGTACTCCATTTCAAATGTTCTCTTGTCTCTATACTGAACATATCTAATCTTTCAGTCTTACTAAATGTCCGGTTTGGGCACCAAATCAGAATTTCTAATAGAAAGTAGATCATACTCTAGCACTTTATCCTAATTCCTAAACCTACTAAACCATATCTAACCATACATTCCTAAACCTACTAAACCATATCTAACCATACATTGCTAAACTTACAAAACTATATCTAACCATACATCAACTCGACTCTCTCGATCCAATACTGTAGCAAATTTAACTGCTTCCACTGCATGAATTTTTACGTATGCCCTCTCTCAGTATAAATGAAAATGGACAGCATAATAATGCCCTTTTTAAACCACACTTGAGGAGTGAAAATCTTCTGTAGAAGCTAACCTAAATGCCCGATTTTCCAGGAGATATTAACCTAAATAACCAATAAATATTAACTACCCATGCGGGGTCGCAGAAATACCTGGATTAGGACCCAGGCGCGGGGCGAACCCCCTCGGAGCTGATGGACCCGTAGGTCTTCCCAGGCCATCCGTCTAGGAGAAGGAAAACTCTGAAACTAAACCTAGGGGAGGGAGGCCTCTTCAGTCCTGGACGACAACCTTCCTAGAGCTGGTGACTCAAACAAATCACCGGTTGGCAAACCTAAACTGCTTAAGGAGGAGATAGACTCTGTCTATCGCTCGGCTTTCATACTCCTTCTTTGCCTATTGGCCAGGCGTAGAGGTACTATCACAGGGACTCGCTTGAATCACCCAGTGGTTGACCTTGTTTCCTGACTAGGGTAATGAACGCCGCTTTTCCCCACTCCTGCCACATCCCATCCCCCTAAACTGGACACAGTGGGGTGCTTCAGTGCCATATATGTCAGTGCAGTTGGACTGGGCTGGCTTTGCCTAATGGATTGAGGGTACCGGATTGACAGTTCCTGGCTGCTGTTTCCGACTGATAGTACAGGAGCCCTAACTCTTTGGTAGCGCTTAGAGCGGCTGCTCCATCAACAGTTGTAAAATATCGGGATGTTTGTAGTGCCATGTCGCGCATGGAAAGGGACCCTGCACTCATCCCCGGTGGGCTTTCCCGAGGCCACAATCCTGTGGGTGAGGACAGCTGATGGTCTACTTGTATTGCATGTCTGGTATTCTGCACAACTACTTGTCCAGCACCCCCTCACTCATCCACCCTAACTGAAACTTTTAAATAAAATAAAATGAAATGACAGCTCAAGCAAAAGTTACGTTTAAACCAGGACCAAACTCAAAGAAAACCAACCTGCCTCCTCCCTTGAGGCTTGCATTTACTAATATCCGCGGGCTTAGAACTAACTTAGATGATGTTGAGTTATTTCTCCTTGTAAACACCCCGGATATCTTAGCATTAAGTGAAACTAACCTTCACTCCTCCATACCCTCTAACCACTTTAACATGCCTGGTTATCTCCCACTCTACCGTAAGGACTCGGACAGACATATGCATGGACTTGGAGTCTATATTCGAAACACCCTCCCCCTAACTAGAGAAATAAAACTAGAATCAGAGGGCCAGGCCTTTATGTGCTTCAGACTAAATATGCAACACAATATTAGCTACTTATATTTTCTCTACCGCTCTCCCTCAAACCAAGACTGTACCCTAATAAACAAAGTCTCAGACAGCATAGATATAGCACTCTCCCTCGATACTAGCGCACAAATACATGTATTTGGTGACTTCAATGTCCACCACAGTAACTGGCTAGGATTCTCAAATCACACAGACGTAGCTGGTAGCGCCACATATAGCTTCTCTATATCTCATTCCCTATCTCAGATGGTTACATTTCCGACACGTTTCCCAGACCAGCACGATCAACATGCCTCACTTCTAGATCTCTTTCTGACAACAGTTCCCAATGACTGTACAACAAATGCCCATAGCCCACTCGGGAATGCTGATCACGCTGTGATAATGGTAGAAATCAGCCTAAATTCTCGCCCTAAAACTGAAGACCCACTACTCAAAACAACGAGGTATTACAAAAAGGCTGATTGGGAAGCCATCAGGGAGCTCATCAGAGATGCCCCATGGCAAAATATCTTTACTCTTCCAGCGGAACAGTGTGCAAATGAGACAACTGAATGGTTCAAAACTGCTATTGAAGCACATGTTCCCGCACGGAAATACTATAGCAAGCCCCACTCCCCCCAATGGTTTACTTCTGCTTGTGCAGCTGCCATTTGTCAAAGGCAGCATGCGTTCCGCAGATTCAACCGACATAAGTCCAGCTCAAATAAACAGAAGTTTATAGAAGCTAGAAATAATTGTAAGAGAGTGATAGACACAGCTAAGTCAGATTACTCTGAAACCACCAGAAAGCGCATCGAAGCACAGAAATTAGGAACCCGGGATTTTTGGAAAATCTACAACAGCGTAGTTAATAATGGACAGTCAATTATTCCCCCACTAACAAACAATCATGAGGTTGCTTGCACGGCAACTGACAAGGCTAATCTGCTTGCCAGTCGGTTTGCCTCAAACTCCACACTGAACTCGGTACACCACTCACTCCCTGATTTTCCTCTGCGAACAGGCGCCACACTTGACGACTTGAAAATCACCCCTTCTCAGGTACATGCTATTATAAAAAACCTAGACACCTCTAAAGCATGTGGACCAGATCTCATCCCGGCTGTGCTATTAAAAAAATGCTCTGCCGAGGTTGCTCCAGTTCTGTCCAAACTTTACAATAAATGCCTTAACGAATCTTGTTTTCCCGACTGCTGGAAAACCGCCTCTGTGGTACCAGTCTTCAAGAATTCTGGTGAAAGAACTGACCCACTAAATTATCGCCCCATTAGCCTCCTCCCGCTTTTCGCCAAAATATTTGAGTCCTTAGTTAATAAAGCCCTAGTCCAGCACCTAACAGCTGCTAAACTCTTGACTGACAAACAATATGGATTCAGGCAAGCCCGTTCAACAGCAGATATCTTAACTGTAGTTTCTGAACGTATATACCGTTCATTGGATAAAACAGGGGAGGGTAGAGCGGTGGCCCTTGATATATCTAAGGCTTTTGACAGGGTATGGCACGATGGTCTTCTAAGGAAAATTAGATCATATGGAATCACTGGAAGAATTCATAACGTAATTAAATCCTTCTTAAGTAATAGAAAAATCAAAGTTGTCCTCGACGGACGTACATCCAAACAATATGACATAAATGCGGGAGTGCCTCAGGGGTCTATCCTTGGACCTCTATTGTTCCTGATATTCATAAACGACCTCCCTGATAATATTGTTTCGGAGATGGGTATATTTGCCGATGACACCACTCTCTATAACAGATATGAGGGGAAAACAAATGAACACATATCCAAGAAAATGGCAGAAACACTAGAGGATGACCTCCAATCCGTAGTGGAATGGGGACAAAAATGGTTGGTCTCATTCAATGCTGCTAAGACTAAGCTTGTTTCCTTCAATAACTACAAGAAACCTTCTCTACCACCAATAGCAATGGCCAAGAACACATTGCCTGAAAGTACTTCTTTTAAACTCCTCGGCCTAACGTTTACAGGGAATATGAACTGGAATAGATACATTGAGAGCATTGCCAAGGCTGCTGCAAGGAAGGTTGGCTCCCTCTACCGTGCTAGAAAACTACTTACGCCTGCCAGTATCCTATACCTCTATAAGGCAACCATTCGCCCATGTATGGAGTACTGTTGTCACATCTGGGCTGGTGCATCTGCTGCTTGTCTCTCGCTCCTGGACAGGGTTCAAAAAAGAGTCGCAAACCTGATAGGTCCTGAACTGTCATCTGGGCTTCAACCTCTGTCCCATCGACGAGATGTTGCATCCCTCTGCCTGTTCTACAAATACTTTAATGGTGAATGCTCTGACGAACTGCAAACACTTGTACCTCCCCGACGTAACTACCCCCGACAAACCCGACAAGCTACTAAGTCTCATCCCTTTACAGTGGAGATCCCTAGGTGCAAGAAAGCCTTTTACTCCAATAGTTTCTTCCCCAGAACTGCGGGTCTTTGGAACTCCCTTCCGGGATTCTGCTTTCCCAACTGCAATGATATGCAGAAGTTCAAGTGTAATGTTAACAAACATCTTTCTACTCTTCTCCCTTCATAATGACCCCGCTAATTAATTCCCTAATAGTAGCCCCCTGCTTCAAAGTGGCACTGTGCCTTGTTTGGGGTGAAAATTGAATAAAAAAAAAAAAAAAAAAAAAAAAAAAAAAAAAACCAGTTTCGGTCAGAAAAAAAAAAAAATTATTTTTCATCTTACTCAGCGCATGCCACTAAATATATGCTAGTATATTAATTTCTATAATTTCTACACTTTTACACATCGATAAAAAATTTCAGTTTGCAGCTGTTATCAAATGTACAAGGGGCAGGTGTTTTTCAAAATCCTAAGGTTAACCACTGATCAGAAGAATCCAAGTAGACGCAGAGTTTCCGTCTTTGTTGCGAAAAGAGTAGAAATTAATAAATAAGCGGAAGAGAGCGAAAGAAGACATAGCTCGTCCGAAAACAAGTTACGAGAATATGACACATAACTATAGTAAGTAAGGTAACACAAACTTATTTGGAACCCTATTAAAATTTAGGGATAACACTGCAAGTATTTGCGTTTGTTTAATGACATCTAGCAATTGAAATCAAAATAACAGCTGCTTGGGAATGTGATGATCATTCATGTAGATGACACGGTCAGCGATGAGGAGTTAAAACGTCAGTGTTTTCAGTTTTCGGCAGCTGACATTTCTCAAGCACAGTGCTGTCCAATATAAATAATAACCATTCTATCTTCAAGATCTTTCGATGACATATTTCAAGGGTTTTGGGTGTCGACTGTATAGAATCCAGGATTCCCAGGCATACAAAATGGTCGATAACAAAACAGTGTTATATATACAAGCTCAATAGTAGCTTTAGTAATAAGTTGTATTTAAAAAAAATTTCGAATAAAAACATATATTGTTGGTTTCTTTATAATAGTCTATATATAATTTTCTAGGAAACTAGTTAAATAATAGAAATCATTGTTGATTTGATGAAGTTTGCAAACCATAATTCACTTTATATATATATATATATATATATATATATATATATATATATATATATATATATTACATAGACGTCACCACTTATCAAGGCCGATATGCCACTCAAGGATAAGGGTTAAAGAGTGTAGAGTAGTCAAAAGGACAATATAGTAATCGATAGTAATGGAAGTTCGGTAAATTTGTTAACTTAAGTGGAACGGCTCATCAGAAACTTGTTCACGTTGGACTTGAAGACAACCATATAATAGAAAGCTGGAAAGCAGGAAAACGGAAGACAATTCCACAGGCGCGCAGTTCTAAGGAAGAAGCTTTGATCATGGAATCTATGTTTAGGTTTAGGTACAGATAAAGAGTGGGGAAAATTATTGATAATGTTTTCAGCTAGTCTAGTGTTTCTTGTGAAAATTTGGCGAGGGGGGACCATAGATTGAAGCTCAGTTGAACACTTTCCATGAAAATAACGATAAAGCAGAGACAAACTCGCAACATCTCTTCTGTGAGACAGAGGTTGCAGCGAAGAGAAAAGGACATCTCCCACCAGGCCACGAAGTCTATTTTGAACCCTATCAAGGCAGGACAAGTCTTTTCTAGCAGCTCCTGCCCATATGTGGCAACAGTATTCCATCCTTGGACGTATCTGGCTCTTATATAGATAGTGAATTGCATCAGCAGATATCTACTGGATTGATAGAAGGATCCGACCATTTTTCCAGCGGCCTTGGCAACAGATTTGATGTACGTATTCCATTTAAGATCAGGAGTAAAGGTCAAGCCCAGAAGCCTGTCAAAACTTGAGGCCTCCCCAAGACGAGAGCCATTCATTTTAATTGATGCCAGATGGGGATCAGAACGTTGATGATGTAAAGATAGAAGCTTGGTTTTAGATGCATTAAAAGTAACCAGCCACTCCTTTCCCCATTGTACAACGTGATCAAGATCAGAGGAGAGAGAATCGGAGAGAACTTGGTCGTTTACTGTCTTAGATGTGCTACCATAGATGGTAGTGTCGTCAGCAAAAATGTCTAGGAACGATGTAGGGATATGATTTGGAAGATCATTGATCTAGATCAGGAAAAGAGTTGGGCCCAGGATGGACCCCTGAGGGACTTCAGCATTTATACTGTGAGCTTCTGATTTTTGGCCATCAACTACTACTCTTATGAACCTATCAGAGAGATATGATTTAATAATTGAGAAGACTTTTCCAGCTATACCATAGCTGGAGATCTTGTGAAGTAAACCTTTATGCCATACCTTATCAAAGGCCTTTGATATGTCAAGAGCAATTGTCCTAGAAACGTTTCCTCTGTCGAGAGATTCGCTAATCCTATGCGATATTACTGTAAGCACATCTGCTGTAGATCTAGCAGAACGAAAACCATATTGTGTGTCACTAAGAAGGTTATTTTTGCTGAGATGGTTGATTACTTCTCTATTTAACACAGATTCCAGCAACTTACTCATGGCGCACAGGAGACTTATTGGCCTGTACTGAGAGGGGGATGAGCGATCACCTGAATTCTTAAATACAGGGCATACTGATGAGATTTTCCAGGGTGAT
Organism: Euprymna scolopes; assembly: GCF_053919585.1. NCBI lineage: Eukaryota > Metazoa > Mollusca > Cephalopoda > Sepiida > Sepiolidae > Euprymna > Euprymna scolopes. Next base: position 21,528,235 of record NC_136488.1, read on the forward strand.
GAGAAGCAATTCTCCTTAAGACAACGTTTAAACAGTTTTGTAAGTATGGGCGCTAGTTCTGGTTGAAGTTTTTTGAGTACTATAATTGGAATACCGTCAGGGCCGGTTGCTTTACTGGAATCAAGGTTTTTGATTAGCTTGGCAACATCACGTAAAGATATTTGTATATCACATAGTGTGTTTTCTGATACAGGAGGAAATATTGGGGGCTGGCGGCCTTGGTCGCAAAGGCTAGAATTGGCTGCAAAGTTCTTGGCAAAGAGTTTAGCTTTGTCTGATGCTGACGAGATTAACTCAGGTTCATTGATGATAGTTGGGATAGAGCACACGCTTCTGTTCAGGATTCTGTTTGCTATTTGCCAAAACTGGTGGGAACAAGCCGCTGCTCAGCTACTTTGGACCTGACGGACTGAGAATACAACTCTCTTGCGTTCTTTATTACTTTCTTACAATGGTTGCTGGCAGTCCTGAAAGTGGCTTTTGTTTCCATACAGCTATTACGTTGGAAGCAGTGGAAAAAATTATTTCTGTGCGCAATAGCAGCAGTACATTCTGGAGAAAACCGTGGCTGGCTGTTAGGTTTTTGCTGGAACTTTTTCGAGGGTACAAAATTGTCTATACATACAATTAATCATTCCGTCAGGTCTGATACTATAGACGACACATCCTTTTTAAACATGGAACAGAGAGGAAGATCCGATATAAATGTACGGAAACTATCCCAGTCAGCCATAGTGTATCGATATACTGTACGATGGAGAGGTACGTCTGATTTAATTTTTATCTTAATTGATACAACTGAGTGGTCGGAAGATCCAAGACGAGACAGAACATAGTTCAGGGCAAGTTGTGAGAAAAAAGGTCTAAGAGACTTGCATACTGGCCGTCATTGTCGGGCACACGGGTGGGTTCGTGAACAATCTGAGTGAGGTCATAAGCAATGGAGAAATCATGACAGAATCTCCCCTCATCATCGGTCTTGTTTGAGTGGGTCAACCATTCCACATTGTGAACATTGAAGTCTCCACATACGTGAATATTAGCTGAAGGATATGCTGATAGAACTTGGCCAATTTTCTCAGATATACTTTTAAAGATAGTAACTCCGCTGTTATGGGGGCGATAGAGAGTAAATATAAATGCCGTAGTGTGAGCTAGTGCTATTCGGAAGCACATATAGGGTAAGATAGGATCTTCTCTGGAGATGTCCCTACCACATGGAAAGCCATCTTTTATATAGGCACATATTCCATGCCTATGGCGATCTTGGGGGTCAGATTTGGAAGTTAGGTTAGAGTATCCTTTAATTACGAACTCATTTAGGGAAATAGTCTGTCCAATTCCAGTTTCGCTTAAAAATAAAAGGTCTGGTTTAGTCTCCTGTAATTGGGCTTCAACCTCTGGAAGGTTAGAACGAAGACCCCTGATGTTGGAGAAGGAGACATGGTAGTGGGGGTCTACGTTGGAAGTTTCAGATCCGTGTTTAATCGCGTATTTTTTATTGAAACTTGTCATGATGGAATTTTGGAGTTTGTGGACTAGGTCGCAGATTTGCTTAGAGCAGGACAGAGAGGGGAAAACAAAGAGAGAAAAGTAACGAAGAATTTTTTTTTTGTAGCACATGATAAAATAAAGCCGTAACAATTACCCACTAATATGGCATCGAGAGGCCCCACCAGAGACTACTGCATGGTCCAGAATCCATTCACCAAATGACAATACAGCAGCCCCAGTACTTTGCACCTGCTGATAGGACAGCCTCCTTAGTGGTTAATCCAAGATTCGGGTCCCTGACTATCAGGCGGATGACGTCAGCCCAGATAAAACGTTTACCTCCAGCACCCTTACTAGTGACATGGCTACAAGGATAGACATAGAAACGAAATATTTCCGCCATCTTTGCCGACTGTTCACGCAAAATACTGCCAACCTAGAATGCAGCTTTTTCTTCTCCCTTTGTCAGAAAAATCACTCATTAAAAAAATGAGGACTGAGTGACAAATAAAGTGAAGCGAGAGTAACTAGAGCTGCCGACAATGCTTCCACAAAACGTTCTCTACTCTCCTTTAAAAAAATCTATTAAGTATTGTACTTAATAAAAGTCCAACTGGCGTGTTTTATAAAGGGAACGTATGGTGATAGATTCACCTCTCACGAATTAACAATGAATACAATTTCCTAATCTGTTCATGCAATCAACATGGTAGATATAATAAACATTTATGATGAGAAAACGCTATCATTAAATAAAACAATCAGGAGATAAAAATATAAATTAAGTACTGAAATAGAATGTAATTATTAATATTAGAAATTAAACAAAAAAAATTAAAATACACTTATCTCGAACACGCATTCGTCTTCAGAGTGCAAACTGATTATACTATATATTAAACTATATATATATATATATATATATATATATATATATATATATATATATATATATATATATATATATAAATATAGCATTGTTGCTAAATCTGTACTAGGGCATTTACTCGCTTTCAATCAGTGTACAAAAAGAGGGTAACATTTAATGGATCTCGCATTGTACCTCGTCCAGTCTCTAACCTTTTCCTCATCACCGAAATGTTGCATCCTAGTTTTACGAGTACTTTAATGGAATGTGCTATGATGAACTAATAGCATTCCTCGTCCTTCGACATACATTATTCATTCCAACATGATAAGCAACAAAAAAGAGGGTAAAATGTAATGAACGCATTGTAATTTCAAATTCTTATCATTAAAACAATAAAAGATGATATCGCTTAAACATCTCGAACATTTTTTATTATCCTTTAAGGGCTAACGTGTATCTCTCGTAGAGGGATAACGGAGTACTTAAATATTAGCTAAGATATTTTACAGCAATATGTTTTCCTTCTTATTTGTATTATATTAGACTAAGCATGAGTTGCTGTATCCACGTTTGTACATTATTTCTGGGCCTTAAATTCAGCAAAAATTTCTGCTGAATATAACATGGTCGTTTTCAAGTCCAATGTAAACAAGTTTTTTCTGAAGCCGTCCTCTTAAAAAGAACAATTTTTATCGAATTCCACCATCATCGATCTTCACGTGATGTCTCACCTGGCACTCATTAACACTTATTCTTGAATGGTCTCCGAGCTTGGAATATTGATTATTAGGGTTATGACAACAGCATATTCTTTTAATTGTTTTGACTCTCGAGTGTGTATCCGTTGATGTCTTATATGCTTATATATGGAGTGAAGTGGTTCGCGGTTGATTAACTGTGTCTATCTGTGTCGGATAGATACTCGAGAGTCAAAACAATGATAATAATATGCTGTTGCCATAGTCCTATTGGTTACATTATAGTAAAAGAAAACTTCTCTTCTGGATATTAAACACAACATCACGTGTGGTTTGGTAAAAATGTTTCTGTGGAACTAATTGGATTCGACCTTGGGACATTTAGGTTTTCATTTAGTGCCGCTAACTAACGTTGGTTTATTATCAATATCTGTAAAACCTTTGACATAAATATTACAAAAATGGTTGCATACTGTAAAGGAAGACGTTGTGTTAAACAGGCGTAATTAGTGAGAATCAATTATGTACTGAGAGATAACGGCGTTCAAGTGATTAACAACACAAACTGGAGACCTGGATTTTTTTTTCATAGAAGTCACCACTTATCAAGACCCAGAGGCAACTCGAGAATAAAGGTTAATGGGTGTACAGTAGTCAATGGGATGATATCGTAGTAATCGTTAGTAGTGCAAATTTTGTAAATTGGATTACTTAAGGAGACGGTTCATCAAGAACTTGTTTACGTTGGACTTGAAGACGACCAAATTGTAGTCAGTTGGAAAGCAGGGAACATGAAGATAGTTCCACAGGTGTGCAGTTCTAAGAAATAAGCTTTGTTCATGGAATCTACGTTTAAGTTTAGGCACAGATAAAGGGTGGGGGGGTTATTGATAGTGTTTTCAGTTAGACGAGTGTTTTTCGTGAAAGTTTGGCGATAGATTGGAGCCCAGACGAGCACTTGTCATGAAAATAATGATAAAACAGAGGCAGGCTCGCAACGTCTCTTCTGTGAGAAAGAGGTAGCAGGGAAGAACAAATGGCATCCCCTACGAGGATACGAAGTGTATTTTGAACTCTGTAGGATAAGCTACTTCTAGCAGCTCCTGCACAGATATGGCAACAGTACTCCATTCCAAGTTCGAATCCTTCCACAAAAATCGCTTTCACTTACGATGTTGGCAACCTTCACGTGGTCCATTTTATGAGTAGTTGATGTCTTTCTATAAATAATTCTGACGAGAAAATACCGAGGAAACAAATGCCAACAATAGAATCCTCGAATTTATACAATATGATTGTGTTGAGTTCGGATCTGTGGATAGAAATGTTTAACAGTGACGAAATAGAATTACTAATAGTCTGGTATATGAATAGGAGAGATCTTACTCGAGTTACCTCTCCAAACACATAAACGTATGCCACACACAAATGGATATACATATAATAAACTATTAATGGTGTACGACTCACATTTAACGTTTTGTTTAGATTGACAATAAATAAAAGAGGATCGTGAAACTGGATTTGTTCTCACGAAGCTATTCCTTTGATGTAATAAATATAATTAACTTTTAGATTTATAGATGTAGTCATGAAATTTCCGTAATTTAATTAAAAATGTATCACGTTGGCTGCAAACCATTTTATATGTTGCAAAAAAAATATATACACTAGTGAAGCAGACAAAGGCGAACTTTATGAGAAAAAATAAATAGAAAGAAATGAGTAAAAGTAAGATAGTGTTAAGGTGACAAAGAAATGTAAATAAAGAGAAGAGTTTGTTTGTTGTATTTATTAGATACTAGCGGAAGTACCGACGTTGTCGGGTGTGGTGAGGTGTGTGTGTGGGGGGCTAATCAAAACAAAATGGAAAATAAAGAATAAGCGAACGTAATAACTGTTTAAATATTATTTAAAAAAAACAGCGAACGTAATGAAAAAAAAACGAACGCAAAAATAAAAATACATTTGACATCTCGGCTCGAACGTGCAATCTTAAGATGACGACGCTGCTACCATACAGACTGTGCTATTACCACGTCAGCAATATGGGGTCGTTTGTTTTAAATTTAAACTAATTAAGAAAGAACGTTTTTGCGCATGCGTGTATGGCTAAATTGTTATGAAGGAACGATTTTTTGCTACCGTCCCTGTAGAAATGTGCCCAGTTGCGAGTGAAGGAATTAATGTTTTTAGCCAATTTTTCTATATTTGTTGCCCGAAGGGCGAAGCTTCAAAATGATACCGATCTTGTGAAAATCCGTCATCTCTGTCGAAGGTTTAAGGCAGACATACAAACATAAATACATACATACATTTAAACAGACAGGTGAGATTTATACTATAGAAGGTTGCAATTACATAGATTAATATATGCAAAGCGAGTACATGCTAGCCACCATGCGCTGTTTACTTTATCTACAAAGAATGTTCTATAAGCAATGACCCTGAACCACTTTTCATAGCAGTTAAGCAACGAAACATGACGCAGTAATTTATATTTCTCTACATAGGAAGCACCTAGATGTGTCTCATCGTTTAATGCATCTTTTGGGACCATTTTCATAGAACACTCTAGGTAGGACGTTACTTCGGAATTAAAATCTCTATTATATAGGAAACGCCTTCCTTTCAAAAGCAACCTCATGACTTCGAGAATAGAAAGTCAGAGGGTGCTAGACTATGGGAGTAAGGATATGGGAAGTATATCATAGTCACACGCCTGTGCTTTTGATCTGGCGACATGCACGTCGTAAACCGGGACGCTAACTTTTTTTTCAGTATAAAACTCTTTGGATTAATTTTTATCGCTATGCATTTTAATTTTTGGTAGAAGGGGGAATATTAGAGAGAGTTCAAAGTCTCGCTGTACAATTAACCTTATTTGTTGACTCTTGAAGAAATTGAGGTCCTTTAGTTTGTAAATGTTTTTGTTTGCTCATCGGATGCTCATTTCGTTGTCACGTAGCAAGAACACTATATTGAAAACACGTTTGAATTTCAAATGGATCCCATAAAACAATAAATTAATAAAATTACTTTTGTTTACAGTGTCACTTTCAAAGAGACAAACATTTGCTGGCGTTGACCTTTAAATAATAATGTATATTTAGACATACTGTTCTTTTTATTAAAATCGTTGCGCTATTAAATTACTTTATCAGCTTCAGAAACAGATAAATATTAAAGCGGGAAGTATTTCTAACCGCCACAAGCAACAGGCGACATTTTGATGACATTTTCATACAAAATAACATGCAATAAACCGACACCAATACGAGAAACTATTCTAATAATGTGACCACTTAATGAATGCGCTATTTTAAAAATCACTCTTACAAACAGATACAATATATCTTTCATACTTAAGCGTAACAGACCCACAAAATATTATCTAAATCTTTAAAATTACACATCAATAGAAATGTTTATGGGAAATTCTTGGAGAGAAATTCTGTTCACCGAAATTTTGTTTATGCTTAAAAATAAAGATTTTCTTTACGATTGTAGTAAGAATATGCGTTTTTATTCTTAATATCTTACGAAAGAGAACCAGAGAACTGATCTCAATCAAGCTCTTATCATGAGAATAGCTGGGCTGTATATGTTATATTGGGCCTTTTGGCTATGATCACAGCGTAGTATCTGTGTTATGCTGTGGCAGGTAATGCACAAGGTCTGAACGATTATCATGGTTTATTTGTTAGAAAAATATATGCAGAGAGAATGTTTTGAAAAAAGGAATGTTTTGAAAAAAGGAATGTTTTGAAAAAAGGAATGTTTTGAAAAAAGAAATGTTTAACTAAAATAAAATAAATCTAACGGAAGAATTTTAACAACGACTTATATAAATAAAATATTATTGAAATACTGATGCAATAAAATAGATTAAGGAATTCAATTTTATAAACAACTAGCAGGACCTAGTAACCGGTGTTGCTCGGTAGAAGCATGACACCTCCTTGTAAAAAAGTAAATTACGGTTGTTGTTGGTGGTGGTAGCTACTACTACTCCTGGAAAATTAGCCGTAGCCGAAATTGTATAATCTGGCTTCTATTGGCGATTTGTCTTGTTTTGAGGCGATAACCTGCCGGTACTGTTTGATACTAAAAATGAATTAACGGAATGCGTAAATAAGTATGAATTTTTTAAAAAATACGAAAAATGGTCTATAATATTAATATTAATAATAATATTATTAATAATAATAATAATAATAATAATACTAATAATGATAATAATAATAGAAGGTAAAAACAAAAGTCGTGACTGTTTCCGTTTCATTGTTCAAGTCTTCCACTTTTTTTTCAAATCTTCCACCAATAGTAATAAATTAAATTCCAGTTTTACATCATCTTTTTTTTAACTTAGAACAATCAAATACACCCTACCTTCTGCATGTAAAGAATGGGTTTTTTAAATAGTACCGCAATAATTCCAGCATGGTAACATTTATGCATATAAAAAGATGTTAATGTCTGTGCAGTCTCGATAATCGGTTAGAAAAAGAAAATTTAATAAAATACTCCACAGAAAATAAAAGTGGTAAAAAAACAAATATGTAACACATAAGTTTTTTTCCATAGCCAATGGAATTTATTTTAAAACCTACATGCATAATATTTTTGGTTTTTAACTTATTTGTAAGCGTTTATTCAGTTCTAAAAAGAAAGTATGTACATAATATGTAACAACTTTGAAGCGTAGGTATTCGGCGAAAAATATAAAATTAAATCAAATCGTCCCTGGGAATAGCAAATAAAAAAAAAACTAAACAAATATAGCCCCCTGAAAAGGTCGACAATTAAATAATGGTATTAGCAATTTTTTTAATTTTTTAAGAGCCGTTTTTTTAAGGGAGTTGTGGTGTGCAGGTATTTTGTGCATATTTAAATCCTATGTAATCGGTGAATGATATAAAATAAAATAAAATCGTCTACAGGAATAGTACATGCAAAAAAAAAAGAAAGAAATATATCACCGTGTAAGTGCCGATGATCGTTCAAAAATCGAAAGTAAAATAATGGTACATAAATATTTTTTTCATTTTAGGGCCGTTTTTAGGGAGATATTGGCATGTAGGTATTTTGTGGATATTTACATTTTCAAACTAACGCTGTGTTTATATTTTTTTTAAGTGTTCTGTCTGTACAAAGAAAGAGCAATATGCGTTTGTTTACATAGTATTGTTGGTCTGTCTGTGCAAGAAAAGAGTTATCATGCGTAATAAAACGTCAATAATTCTCAAAGTTTTTTTATAACTCACCGTATTAAATTGTGTCAGGGTTCCAGTATTTAATTTTTTTAGCAGAATTTAATTATGTTTGATATAATTTTATATGTTTGTGCGATTATCGATAGTAAAAAGATGTTATATTTTTTATTTGTGTGTGTATGTTGCAGTATTTATGAAACAGTATAATACAGCGACGACAACAAAGAAGGAATGAAGGATGTAAAAGATACACATGTGAGTGCAGTTAACGATTGTTAAAAGACGTTATGCATGTATTCTCTGTTAATTTATGCACGATGAATTGTGTAAAAAGAGGTGCAAGTATCTAATAATATTAGGATAATTGTAAGGTTACTAGTAGTTAATTCTCTCTTTATGAAAAGTTAATATGTTTGTATTTGTTATTTTGGCACTATTGTCTCCTGAGGAGAGCGACACTATATTTGTACACTTTTTGAAGCGTTTGTTCATGAAGTTAATAACTGTAATCTGGAATATTAGAATTGTCAGATCTCAGGCCAGCAGAATGGACTTTGATAAGGGAGACTTTATTAGTTATGAAACGGAAATTGGAAAGATTATGTTAGGTCTATGTAGCTATGAGTCAGTTACGATCGGTATAATCACAGATTCTTTGTAAAATGTAGAATAAGTTCCGGTGAAAACTAGTGGCAGTGGGAGGATGAAATATTTAGCGATAAAAATAAGGACTCCTTCCTCTAAAAATGTTGCTATTGTGATGGTGTAGCTCGTACGATGCAATTTAGCATTTTCATATCACTAATAAATGTGTCTAAAAGTTACATAAGATAGTGGCTATTAGCCTAGACGCTAGACGTATTGAATTTGTATGTGCCATTTGATGTAGCAAATATATCCTACTTTGGTTCGGAGGGGAATTTTTGCAGTCATTTTATTATATAGAAGATAAACAATGGAATTGACCTGGTAACAAAGAAAGAATACGTTTTGATATATGGACTAGAGATACAAGAAAGGCAGAGAGAATAAAGAAACCGTCCACCAGAGACTGACCTACTAAGAGACGATGTAAGGACTAAAAACAGAAAAGTGTTGTAAATGCTAGAGGGGAAACACCGTACTGTGAAAATGAGAATAAACGAGGGAAAAAAGAAGTTCTGTTGCTACTGCTTTTTTTTTACACGGTGGTCACCACTTATCAGGGCGCGGAAGCCACTCAGGGATAAAGGTTATTGCAAGTACATTACGTTAGTATGGAGATTTGATGAAGTGTTTACTTAAGGGGGTGGTTCATTAGGAATTTGTTAACATTGGACTTGAACACATCGAAGTTGTAGTCAGGTGGAAAGCAGGCAGACGGAACAGAGTTCCACAGGGGAGCAGTTCTAAGAAAGAAGCCTTGTTCATGGAATCCACGTTTTGATTTAGGCACAAATATAGAATGGGGGAAATTTTTCACAGTGGATTCAGCTAGACGGGTGTTTTTCGTGAAAGATTGGCGAGGGGGGACCAGAGATTGGAGTTCAGACGAGCACCTGCCATGAGAATATCGATAAAACAAGGATAGGCTCGCAACGCCTCTTCTGTGGGAGAGAGGTTGCAGGGAAGAGAAAAGGGCATCCCCCATTAAGCCACGAAGTTTATTTTGTACTCTGTCAAGGCAGGATAGGCTGTTTTTAGTAGCTCCTGCCCAGATATGACAGCAGTATTCCATCCTTGGACGTACTTGGCTTTTATATAGATAGAGAATTGCATCAGTAGTGAGGTATAGTCTTTCGAGCGACCTTGGCAACAGACTTGATGTACGTGTTTCATTTCAGGTCAGGAGTAAAGGTCAAACCCAAAAGCTTGTCAAAACACGGGGCTTCTTCTAGACGAGAGCCATCCATTTCAATTGATGCCAGTTGGGGATCAGAGCGTTGATGATATAAGGATAGGAGTTTGGTTTTAGATGTATTAAAGATAACCAGCCACGTCTTCCCCACTGAACCACGCGCTCGAGATCAGAGGAGAGAGAATCAGAGAGAACTTTGTCATATACAGCCTTTGATGTGTTGTCGTAGATGATAGTGTCATCAGCATCGATGTTAACGAATGATTTAAGTATGTGTTTAGGGAGGTCATTGATGTAAATCAGGAAGAGAGTTGGGCCCAGGATTGACCCCTGAGGGACTCCAGCATTAATACTGCATGCCTCCGATTTTTGTCCATCGACCACTACTCTTATGAGCCTATCGGAAAGAAATGATTTAATGATTGAGAAAACATTTCCAGTTATACCGTAGCTGGAAATCTTGTGAAGTAGACCCTTATGCCATACCTCGTCGAAGGCCTTTGATATGTGAAGAGCAATTGCCCTAGAAAGGAAGCCTTTTTCAAGAGATTCACTAATCCTGTGAGATATAACCGTTAGCACATCTGCGGTAGATCTTGCAGAACGGAAACCATATTGTGTGTCACTAAGAAGGTTGTTTCTGCTAAGGTGGTTGACTATTTCTCTATTCAATATGGATTCCAGCAACTTACTCATAACACACAAGAGACTTATTGGTCCGTACTGAGAGGGAGATGACTTATCACCTGAATTCTTAAATACAGGGCAAACTGACGAGGTTTTCGAGGGAGTCGGAAAGCACTTCTCCTTACGGCAGCGCTTAAACATTTTCGTAAGTATGGGAGTAAGTTCTGGTTCATAGTGAAAATTTTTTGCAGTGTCAAAAAGGGAGCCACAACCTAAGGTTAGTAGTCCGTTCTCAGACGACCATTGTGAGCTTATGTATCATGTTTATCAAATCTGTCCCGAACTGCTATTTTGTCCAGGTTTCGTGAACTCTGTTTGAATATGTGTAAACATGCATCCACCACGAACATTTAAAACCACTAGACGACACGAGCATCTGTTTCATACATACGTATATTATATACATTAGACGTGCATAAACGCACGTATATACACTCGTTTATATACAACTCCACAATCCAACATATAGAATGAAAGGGATAACTTCTCATTAGATAGCGAAATGGACTTGTACTCTGTAAAAATAGAAGAGGATGTTCCAGGCGGCTACTTCCCAGATGAGAGCCGTAATCCGTCTTAAACTTTTATTTAATAGAAGATTGTGTCTGCTTTATTATAAGCAGTTTTATTGAGACTTAAACAACGAATTGAACATAACATTTCCATGTCATATGCAGGGAGAAATCATTCTTAGGAGCTTATCAAAACAAAACGTTTCTTACAATGGAGAGAAATCCATGTCAACCCGTGAAAAACAAGGTTTTAGAAGATTACTTTGAGAGTTAAGATAACACGCCAATTTTCCCAATTGTGCCACGTCCTTCAGAACAGACAAGAGATAATAATCATGGTGTTGGTAAGAAATTCTCTTCGAAGTTATCTCATAGATAGTTGTGTCGCCTGTGTAGGTGTCAACAAATGTTCTCAGTATGATTTAGGAGATCATTTATGAAAATCCAGAAAGCTCAAAATGGATTCTAGTGATTAGCCGGCATTAAAACTATGTTTTCACTCAACAACTACTTTAATAGATCTGTCAGAGAGAAGGGTTTTTCTGATTGCAGAAGTACAGCCAGGTATTCATTTTTTGTGAGGCAACCATTTGTACTAGACCCTATCAAGATATTTGATACGTTGCACTAGAAATAGGATTAATATCGAGAGATTCGCAGATGTTATGCGATATTACAAGCGTCACTTCAGTAGTTGATCTTGTAGTACGATGGACATATTGATTATCATTAATGTATTGTTTCTGCTAAGATCAAATCAAATCAATTACAAAAAATACCTAGGTGCAGCGAGTCATGTCAAAAAAAGATGATATCTACGTCCATATGCAGTAGATACCTCCAACGTGCCCTATAGATTAACCACCCTATATGTAACACGGTGTAACTGTAATTTAATATTATCATCCTAGTTTTTTACCATTTAAAAGAAGCTTCTAATAAACTGCTAACATTTTTACAAATGTTTTACAGAATGCGAAAATAATTAAAATGCGGGACTAAAATCGTGTTTACATTATTGACGCTTTAAACACGTCCATATGTAGTAATTTTTCTCTCGGTAATATAATTATCGTAATTACAAGAAAAAAAGGCATAATTCTAAAAAATAATCATTTTTTAAAGGTTTAAATGATATTAAATTGCAATATTTATTGTTGTAACATAGAATGTTTTATATAAGGCGTCCAATATTAAAAGAATATATTAATATAATAGAATATATGACTTTTGGCAAACTTAAAATCAAGCATCGACTGATAAAAATTTTAATATATAACCTATGTTTGTAAAAATATATACTTACTAAGTATATATTGAATCAAGTTTTTCTAAATTTCCAAAGTTAAATAAACTCAATAAAAATAGATTTACAGGTTCAGAACATGTATATTGATAGTAAACATTCCAAAGCTGCAGACGTGTTTATTTATTTATGATATATATATATATATATATATATATATATATATATATATATATATATATAGTAATTTATAAAATATATATGGCGATTTAACTACAGTGAATATTCTGCGTTTCATCCACTATAGGATTCGTCAGGCGCATAAGCCTGACGAATCCTATAGTGGATGAAACGCAGAATATTCAGTGTAGCTTAATCGCCATATATATTTTATAAATTACTAACTAGCTCTACCTACGTATTGAGCACTTTTGAAGTAAATACTTAAAGTTTACGCATAAATCTATACTTTCGTATATTAATTTTATGTGAGTAAATGAAGTAGTTATATATATATATATGTATATATATATATATATATATATATATATATATATATATATATATATATATATATATATACTGAACATCCCAAAGCCACAGATGTATTTATTTCTTAAATAAATAAATACATCTGCAGCTTTGGAATGTTTACGATCTATGTACATATTCTGAAACTGTAAATCTATTTTAGTTGAACTTATTTAACTGTGGAAATTAAGAAAAAACTTGATTCAATAGATACTTTGTAAGTATATAATTGTTCAAAGGTACATTTTATATATATATATGTGTGTGTGTGTGTGTGTATGTGTGTGTGTATGTAAGTATATATATATGTATATATATGTATATATGTATATATATGTATATATGTTTATACGTGTATATATAATTAGCAACTCAGGATATCTTTTAATACATTTAAGTGTAAATATTTGAGATTAAAACTATTAATACGTCAATGTTTCTTTGAATAAATTAAATTTGCAATTTAGACTGGAAAGGGATTTTATAAATTATTTTGTCGAAGTATAAATAAAAGTTTTTCAATAATAAATAGAATCCTAGGATATTAGTAGGATATATATATATATGTATGTATATATATATATATATATATATATATATATATCTTATTTTATTTATTTTAATATACAGAAAACAATCACATTGCTAGGTGTATCAGAAAGTGGCTATTAAAAATGAAGATCAGAACTTTAATAATTCAACTATTTTTCGAAGCTTATAACTACTTGAAAAATGTAATTCAAACCCTATTCGTTTTACAATTAAAGGAGCAAACACCGAAATTGTTAAAAAAAATAACAGGTCTAATAGCAAAGTGTGCAACAGTTCTTTTTAAAGCAGTTTTCTTCAAAAAAATATAAAGAAAATCAACATATTTTGACTTGCTTATAAATATATGTATATAGATATATAAATGCCAAAAAATCACTTACTTAAAAAATATACTATTAAATGGGTAGTTCCATCCTTAATTGGTAAGAATTTATCCGTATTGATATTTTAAATTCCATGTATTTTTTAAATAAAAGGATTTTTGAAAGCGAGGGTCGTAGAAAATCGCATTTTCGCAACGTGTTTTGCGCGAAGCTGTTTCTGCTAAAATGAAATTTATGAAATACGGATGAGTCCAAGGGATATAAATAATGTCTCTTTTTTATTGCGTGTGTTAACCAAATTAGTATTTTTCATCCTCCGTATTTAAAAAGGAAACGCACATTCACTTATAAGTTTTTCCCCTAGAACAAAATATCCGCTTCGTTGATTTTTTAAAATTCTTTTAATGAAATGAGTTTTTGATTGATATATTTTAATACTTCTTTATCGACTAATATTTTTTTTTAATATCTAAAAAAAGAAAACATTCAATGAAATAGAAATATTTGCCGTCAACGTCTGGGATTTAATTGACGATGTAAGAATAACATGAGCTTTCTTTTTAAAAAAATCAAAGTGGTTTGAAAAAAAAGGTAAATTTCCAAAAAAATATTCTTTTTTATTTAAATTAGAATATTTTCTTTATTGATCTTTTATCTTCAATTTGTGATATATAAAACTTCGGCACATAAATTAATTATTAAAATTTTAATAGACATTTCAAAATAGGGGATGAATTTGAAAAACAACGTTTCTCTAAAATATTATATTTGGTTTATTGGAAAGAGCATAGCATTTCACATTGACCCTGAAAATATCGTAAAAATTGAACCAATAGAAAATTTTTTATATATTTTTAAAGTTTAAAAATTGAAAAATATTTAACTCGTAAACTTCTATTGATTTTATTACGTAAAAACATGGCTGCCTGAAGGCACGCCGGCATTTTGTAAACATTTTGTAAACACTGTTTTTTTTAAAGTAAAAAATAATATTTCTATTATTTTTTAAACAACTTTAATAGTTTATTTTGGAAGTATATTCCATACACTTTAACAAAAAAATTACGGTTTTTTTTTATATTTTATTCGCAGTTTTCTGTTAGGGGTATCAAAATTTCCTCCAAATTTCTGATACACCTATCACATTGCAGTAATTTCCAGTTTAAAATTAAAATCGATATGTAATACCGAAAAAAAATACGAAACTTTCCAAATGAGATTTAGAATTTAGATTTAACGCTAAAATCTACTTGAGATGTGGTAACGAATAAAACACAAAAAATAATAAATTAAAATAATAAACATTCAGAATCTTTTCCGGTTTCAAAATAGTCCAGATTTAACAATTCTCACTGTAATTTAGAACACACATATGAAAACAGGTGCCCAGAAAAAAAAAAAAAATTCTCCAACATCGGTTGTGGATTCATAAAAAGCACGATGAGACCGTACACACTGCTTGATACGGTTAATAACAAAATGAAAATGTGTTAAGATACGAATTAACCCTCTGTTTTTTTTTCAACTTATCTGATTAGATGTTTACCACGAAAACTTTTAGATCACATAAAATTTAAAATTGTGTGTTTGATGTCGAAACAATTGGAATCTTCGAAAAAATACAAATATGATGTTATCTTTCTCCTTGTTGTTTTGGTTTTTGCGAATATATATATATATATATATATATACATATATATATATATATATAGAGAGAGAGAGAGAGAGAGAGACAATATATATATATATATATATATATATATATATATATATATATAAGAATTACAGTTAAGTTTACCAAAATGATCCAAGATGGCAAAGCTAACGTGAATTATAAATTTTACAGAATTAATATTTATAAAGTAATTTCAACAAGGTGTAAAAGCTCGATAAAACCAAATAGGAGATAGAGTTTATAATAAGAACAATTATCCAATAAAATATGTTTAAAAAAACACCATATATTGGAATTCTTTCCCTTTTCCTTGTACCTATTTGTGAATTATTCCACGGATGTCTGCCTTTTGGATTACTTTGAATCATCTTCCAATTACACGATTCCTTTGGATGTTACTTGTGCGAATGGAAATTTAACTAACTTTCTTGGATTTGCATTTTTGGATTTTACCGTCATTGTATACTTTACCTTTCACCAGACTATCCATTCACGTGAAATCACTTTTTTATTCACCATATTTCCTCTGCTTCACTTTTTGTTATCAAGTAAGATAAATGATTTACTTGTAGTTTCATTTATAACTTTTGCAAGCAAAATCCGATCTCGCATTTTGCTAAATCCTCCCCTCTGATTAGAAGGAAAGTATTTCTTCGAAATTCTGCGGATTAAGGACTATCCACTTATTTAGTCTTTCCTTTTAAAAATTAAATATGTTTTTAACATGTTTTATTAACAACTTGTTCTTATATATATATATATATATATATATATATATATATATATATATATATATATATATGTGTGTGTGTGTGTGTGTGTGTGAGAGAGAGAGTGTGTGTGTGTATATATATGTGTGTATATAGATATAGCTTATATATAAGGCTTATATATATATGTATATATATATATGCATATATATATATATATCATATTCGATTATCCAATGAAATCATAGCTATCCTGCGAATATGATGAGAAAAAAAATTAATACTAATTGAATGAGCAAGGATGCCCTGTGTAACCCGGTCGTAAAGTACGCTTAAATATGATATCTTAATTCCTGTAGATTTTGTATATATTGTTATAGAGTTAATCTTCTATCGAGTTTTATATATTATAAAGTTGCGATGTAAAAAAATAAAAAATATATATCCATATGACTTGGGTGCATTAGCTTGAATCGAAACCGAAACCAAAACTTGAATATATATATATATATATATATTTATCTTGATTTCTCTCCGTTATAATCGAACACGAAACCAAAACTTATGAAGATTCTTAGTAAAATTATTTATAAAAAAATGACTTAATGCCATCAGCTATAATCTAAAACGAAACCAAAACTTATGAAAAATCCTGGGTAAAATTGTTTATTGCAAGAAATGGAAGTCCATAACAATTTACCTACAGTCAAGCGTGACACAAAATAAATAACAAACACGCTATCGTATTAATATATAGATAATAATGAAAACGGATAAATAAAGCGGGCTAGAACATCTAGTCGATATTATTGCATTTATAAGCATTCATTGGTATTCACTTTTCGAATTAATTCTTTATCGAATCAGATTTCTATGGAATCACATGAAGGTTGCTAACATCCATAATAATGCTATGGTTCCAACCGATTTCGAACTGGTTTAGGATGTATCGTTATCTAGCCGGATTGAAATGTTGAAATACCATGAAGTCTATCCGTGATTGGTCATATATAGTTTACTCTTCCCTTGTATGGCATTGCCCGTTAATGATATTGCGTGTTAATATTTAGCCTAATGCAAAGCACTGTGTAAATAAAGCACTGTCACTTTTTAGGTAAATCTTATTGTAGATATCATTTATCAACAGCGCCTGTCTAGGGTCCTTGTAATTTGCGCTGTCGACGATCGACTAAGTAGTTGTAGATTTTATCCATGATATCTATACTTAAATGGTGCTATAGAACTGATTAGATTCGAACTTGAACTCCAAGCTATCAAGTCACGTAGGTATGTATTTTCTGACGGTCATCTCAATGTTACGAGATTAAAATCGCCGCGCGTTATTTTGGAGCTCGGTAGTAACAGTATCCCAATTAACGGTGTACATGATAAGCGCGGTAGCTATTGGAATATGCGTAGGAGGATTGTTCTGAGAGTTTCCCTATTAACGCAGTATTCATATTAAGTGAATCACTGGGGTTTGAATCTAAAGCAGACACACCCGGTTCAAGTCTCGCCTCTCTTGAATCTAATTACATATTTATGAAAAAGAAGCTATACAAATATCCCAAAAGGTTAAGTGAAAAATAATAGATTCGATGCAGGCGAGCAGCATCTGTAATCCATTAGAATTGCATCGAATTGTTGATGAATAATAAAGTCTCAACCGAATTAAAACCTAGAATTAATGGCGTCGAGTGACCCATTAGCATTTGTATGTGTTAATATAAATATATGTATAAAACATTATCGGAGAGTTAATTGAGTCGTGGCTGCTACATTGGCAGACTGTTCTGGGTTCAAGTTCAATTATGTACGAGATGGTTTTTATTAACTTGATTTAATGAATTATCACATTTGAAAATGATAATCTGCTAACTGTAAAATATACACCCACTTCATAAAACTCATTTTGATTGCGTGATGTTACACAGCACATCCTTATTATAGCAGCATAATACCGTTGACACACCGGTTCTCGTCAGATCAACAAAGTTAAGTAACGCTGGGCCTGGCTCGTACTAGATGAGTTACCATTCGGGGATTGTAGGCGCTGTATTGCCCTCCGTTTATTTCGGCATTTTTTATAGTCGCCCTGAACCCCAACTTACCACTTGTATGCAACAACGCCGACTCAACAGAGGTATGGTTGAAGAGTGCACAACTCTTGCCGCAAAAATTCCACACGAATACCACACTTACAGTGGGTATCCATGGTCTATCAAGACTGAAGGAAGCTACCATTATAGCAACTTCGAAACCGTTGCCAGTATTAAAGTCACAGAACATTCACATTATGTGCAGGGAAAAGTCATAATATATATATATATATATATATATATATATATATATATATATATATATATATATATATATTCTAGTAAAACTATAGATATTGCTTGCTTTCTGTTTTGTTATCTTGTTTGTCACCGTGCACACTATATCTCTTCAGGTGTGATAAATCTAAGTACACCTGGCTTCCTCCTCACAAGAATATGATTGTTTGATGAAGCCTAAATACCGGCTAAGAGAGTAGCTTGGAGGAGACGTCGAAAGATACACCGAAGGTCTCGCGATTTAGGATATATCAGCTTCGTTTGTACAAAAGGGGGCTGGACTTGCAGATGGCAGAGGAGACGGTCAGATGTCTCTGGGCTTTTAAAGATGACGTCAAAGGAAAGTCAGTCAGATCGTGGATCCAGATGCTCGGGGAATGACATAAAAGGGGAACGTAGAATCATCAGTAGATCAGCGGCACTGACCGACATTTCAAGGCAATGTGTGAAAAATTTTGACGTCATCTGTGCCAATAAAATAGAAGCAGCAGAAGAAAAAAGGAGAGTCACAGAGCGAGGACAAACCCTCATCACGCGTCTACACTTATGCCACAACTATCATACTGAAATCTGAAAGGTTGTCATTGCCAGTAAACAAAATATTTATAACCCATAATTTATGTGTGTGTTTTATTTCGCTGCCAAGTGTATATATCGAGACTGCGACAAATATTGACTTTTTAGAAATTATATAGATTGCACATTGGACGACTGACCGCAGCGAATATATAGCACGTTCAGTAAAGCGGCTTATTAGATTATTACTCTAATATTTAGCTAAGACCACGTAAACACTTTGTTGGACATAACAACTTTAGAAAAATGAGGAAATAATTATGTCATAGATTAAAATAATGACGGTGATAATTGAGCTCACACAAAATGATGATGTCATTCACTAAGTGAATAGAGATTTTGAAGTGTCACGGGTCGTCTACTGATGGTTTACTATAGTATTAGAATTCCGCGGATAGCGTTTGTTTTCTTGTTTGTTTGCCTGCGTTCACGCTTTCTATGACGTCACAGGAGCCAAAGTTGCACAATAGAAAAACTGTTCTCGAATAGTATGTACATTCATGAAATCGACATTGTTATATCCTCAAGCGATATTAAATAAATACTGGCGCTTAATTAATGTTTAAAACGTGCAAGATTTTACAATTGTACAAAAATACGCCCGGTTTGAGGACGATATAAAACGCTCACTATAAATCGAGTAATATTAATTTGAATAAGTAGTAGAACTATTTGGTTGTATTATTAGAGTTATTGGGAAATGACTGTTGTCTAGTGGTTAACGAAACGGACTGACGACCTGGTAGGTTACAAGATCGAATCCAGTTAGTTCCCCAAAAATCACTTTTTCTAAGGATGTTGGATATCTTCACGTTGTCTCTACCGTAATCCCCAATGTCTTTCTGGAAATAATTCTGACTAGAAAAATATCGGGGAAACCAGTAGTAATAATAGAGTCTTAGGATTTATACGATTACCTATATATTCATACATAGCGTGTGTATTATTTTCTGTGTCACACTTACATCCGGGTCGTTTAATTGTTATGTACTTCCAGTCCTTATCATAAATAATTTTACCAAGGATACTTCATAAGTTTTGGTTTCGATTATAACTCATGGCACTCCAGTAATCTATTCTTTTTATAAATAATTACATCAAGAATTCTTCATTTATGAGTTATGGTCTCGATTTTGATTATGGCTGAAGGAACTCAAGTAATATATTTTTTTTTCATAAGTTTAATTTCGTTTTTTTTTGTTTTATTTTTGAAATCGCAACTTTATCATATATAAAAATCGATAGACCATTAACTCCATAATAGTATATATGAAATCTGCAAGAATTAAAATATCATATTTAAGTGTACTTTACGACCGGGCTTAACAAACTTAGATAAATACTTTTGCAGTTTTAACAAAAAAGCTGCATACATAACATCAAAGCGTCTCCATTGACACTAAACTTCTACAGAATGCTGACATCAATATATTACATATGAATGAGTCCCCTGTGGACATTCCACAGGCTCCGCTAGTAATTATATATATTATATATTGAGATTATCATAAGTTCCAAAAACTACACACACACATCCATATATATATATATATATATATATATATATATATATATATATATATATATATATATATATGGAAAAACGACATAGTAAACAACTCATGAAAGCAAATACGAATATAAATTTGGAAAACCCAATGTCCGTAGGGCGTGCAGAAATTTATACAGATGGATCTAAAGACGACAACAAAGTAACTTTTGAAGCTGAAGGCGGCTACATTGAATAGATGTCAGCTATACTACATAATCAAGTTACCTAAATTGATTTTTTCAATAAAAGTTTTCGAATAAAGCTGTAGTGTTGTTTTCTTTAGGACGACACTTTTATCGTTCCACCCTGTAAAATAAGAGATACTTTATTCAGCTGGAAATAATTGATTTTAGGGCAATAATTAGAAAGTAGGGAAAATATCTTCTGCATATATATCCAAGGAAATTTAGTGTTTCATCCAGAAAAAAATTCTATTTCATTCATAGATGCAAGCCTGGCAGGTACTGCCACTTCGTGTCATATTAACCGAAGTAAGATTCTACAATTTTCTAAGCTTCGATTTTCGGGCACCAACACAGGATTCATTTAAGAAGAACATCAAAGATGCAGATTTGGAATTAAGAACTATTCACATTTTCAGTATATAATATGAGAACATTATTATTATTATTATTATTATTATTATTATTATTATTATTATTATTATTATTATGTTCTTTAACTTCACAGTGTTGTGATGTTTTATACATGTTTTATTTCACTCAAGTGCGGGCTTTTACATCAAAGCTAGTGAGCATACTCAGACAGAAAGCACCTGACGTAGGATATTTACTGTACTAAACAGGAATGACTTCTGGGGTACAGTGATGTTTTACTTGATTCCTAAGCACTTCAACCAGTTCTCAATATCATCTGGAATTGAATCGAACACATATATTATGATTGGCACAAGGGAAGTTTTCTTATTCTACAACCTAGTAATCTCCACCCTCATTTTTTGATAGTCCCGTAGTTTCTCATTCTATTTGGCTGTTAAGTTGATACCGTTTGCGTAAGCCACATCAATAATTTGGTGTTCATTGTTTTTTTTTGTTTTGTTTTTTGTTTGTTTATTTGTTTGTTTGTTTTTTTAGAATTACAATATACGGTTTCCTGTCAGTCACATTGAACCATGAAATTCCAGAGAACGTTAACGTCCTCATTTTCCACTACCGCTTCTGGGTGATATTGGAGCCACTTGTCCGTCACTTAGATTCCAAATTTTTGTCACAAACTCCAATGTAGATTTGCACATACTTTGTCATGGTGAAGTATTTGCAAATCTGCATTGGGGTTTGTGCTAAATGCTTTGAATCTAAATTATTATTATTATTATTATTATTATTATTATTATTATTATTATTATTCACTCACTCACTCGCTGGGGGTTTTCATCACACAGGTAAACATACAAAAAATTATCTTTGAGAACCTAATGGAAAGAAGAAGAACATGATGAAGAAGATGAAGAAGAAGCAGAAGCGCGTTCAAATAAAATACATCTACTACGCTATATATATATATATAAAATGGATTCATTTTCACCTCTGATTTTGACCTTAATAGGATCGAAAATCAAGAAATTTCATGCAAATGTAATATGCACAAACTGCAGCACATTTTCTGAAGTGTGTTATAGGCCTATTACCTCTACACTTCCTCGAAAATCGTGGATTTCTATATTTTTTTCGTGTGAGAGTTCACGGTCAAAATCGATTAGAATCAATGGAAGTTGTAAAATCTTTTCTCTCTAATAAATTCCTCCTACTCCCACTACCACTTACACCGTTGCGGATCCGTTCACAAGGGACAGTACGAAGAAACACCGGTTTGGGTTCGTAGTTGCTTAAAAAATTGGAATGCCATTTTAACGTTTCTTTTCGTTCGATGTTTTCTACTGGTTAAAACGCACCATTGGATTTACGCGAATCGAAGGGTTATTGATGCTATTTTTTCCGCTTTTCGCTTTGCGCTGTGTTTTATTTTTGTTTTTTTGTTTTTTTGTCCATCATCTTTGTCCCTGATTTATGCTTTCTGTTTTTCCAATTTCTTTTTTAAAGAAGTTTCACGTTTGTTCGCTGTTTCTTCTTTTTTGTTTTGGTTTTGCCGATTTTTTACAGAAGTTAAACATAGTTTTTATTTTTATTTTGATATTTAAACAGGGTTATTTCTTCGCTTATTCTTTCGTTCCCCCTTACGCATATACCTCCATACAACCGGGCAACGCCGGGTACCCCCGCTAGTTGTAAATATTTTTAAAACTAAAGCACAAAAACAATTTGATTAAGTTCGGCGTAAAATTAATTACGCTACCTGGTGAAGGACAATGAAGAATACCAAGTCTGATGCTTAAAAGCTACCAAAATACCTTGCTAAATACGTTTACGAAACCAGTTTTTGTAAGGGATTACTGCTGACAAGTTTTACTTACAAAGTCTATTTTTAAAGTCTGTGTTCCCCTACCAGGATATCAGAATACATCACAGCACTGAGAAAGTCTACAAAACAAGAAATGAAATGGCGAACGAATTGGTGCGTTGGGAGAGTGGGGTATGTAACCGACGGGCAGAATTATTTATCATATGTATAAGTAGTTGAATCGCGTGTCGTGTTTAAATTCACAAACTGAAGCCCCTTGACAATTATAAACGAAAACACCTCGTTATCTGGTAGGTGTTAAAAATGAAAGGGATACTGAGAAACACGGCGTTTTCTGTACAAAAATTTCGTGCCTAAATTGGTAAGGATAGCGACCAGGTCTGAAACATATGAGTTGCTCAATGTCGCTATTTTAAGAAACAATTTTAGAATGAGTTATTGTGACAAATAATAAATATACGTTGACCGTTCGATAAGTAATGCCCCTGGTTAATTACTCATAGCAATAGATCAACGAAAGTGTCACAGATATTAATCATCCTCCACGGAGAAACTGTCCAAATTCATGCATTTATCCCATTTTTTTAATTTTTAATTTAATGAATACACTTTTTTAGAACATATGACCTTGCTAACAGAGGACTTCACCCTTGCCTTCTTCAAAGGTGGTGATTCCAAGTTATTCTATTGGCTTTAGTGTATGGATGATAGTGATAGACCCAGGTTTCATTCCGTGTGGTCAATCTCATTAAAAACTTTAAAAATCATCTTCTTGACACATCTTCAAATTCATACTCCAGCACTCGTTTCTATCTTGCTTCTATAAATCTATCTGGCAAACACCTTATGCACTTAATAATGATATAGAATAATAATCATACTTCTAAATAATAATAACAATGCATGTACTACTACTACTACTACTACTTAATATTATTTACTCACTAGGAGTAGTCACATAAGCCATCAAAGATTGCTCTTTGAGAACAAAATAATAAATGGCGGACGATATTTTTTAATTTACAGTTTCAGTTTTCATGATTCCATGTGATGTTCCTTCGTGCTTGTATATGTAGCCCTTCCGTGTCGTTTACGTGTGGTGTTAGTCTCCACATTCAAGGGTTTTCCTTAATATTTCTGCAGTTTTCGTTATTGAAGTTCGTTGTATCTTTTCTGCCATTCCTCGGATTCAAATCTCTCCCAATCTTTTTTCAAGTTTTTTTGTATCGTTCCTAGCAGTTCCTACTATTAGTGGTGTCATCTTTACTTTCGTCATTCTCCAGATCCCTTTGAGCTTCCTGGCCATTTCCGTGTATTTTGTTCGATTTTCAGTCTCCTTGCTCTCCACTCTGTGATTTGCTGGGACGGTAAAGTCTACAATCTGGCAGGACCTTTCCTTCTTGTTAACTATTATGGTATCCGGTCTTCTTGTTTGGACGGGTTTATCCGTTTGTATATCCATGTCCCACAGGATCTTGTGATTTTCGTTTTCCAGTACTGCTACTGGTTTATGTTTGTACCATTTGTCTGTGTGTTCAAGATGCATTTATTTGCATAATTGCAAATGTACTGCCTTCCCCACTTGATCGTGTCTATTTTTATATTCTTTTGGGGCTAGTTTGCTGCATTCACTTATTATGTGGTTTATTGTTTTATCTCTTTGTCCACAGAGTCAGCATTTGCCGTTTTCTTGTGTCTTGTCGATCCTTGCTTTGATGTCGTTGGTTCTAATTGAGTTATCTTGTGCAGCTGTTATTACTGATTCAGTTTCCCTGTAATTTTTTTGTAGCCATTTCCAAGCGTTTTCGTTAGTCTCTTCTTTTATCATCCTTATGAACTGTCCATGCCGCTGTTTCTCATTCCCATGTTTCTTTCTTTGTCTTTATACTCGCCCCCTTTTCTATCTTGTTTGTGTTTTCCGTGTCTTTTGCTGCAGTAATTATTCTTTCGGTGTTCTGCATTATGTATTTCTCTAATCTTTTTTGTTTTTGTTTGTTATTCACACAGTTTTCTATACCGACCAGCCTCTTCTTCCGTCTTTCCTTTTCATGTAAACTCGATCAGTATCATCCTTCGGGTGTAGTGCATTATGCATCGTCATGAGTTTCTTGGTCTTCTGGTCGATATTCCTTAGTTCTTCTTGGTCCAGCTTATAAATGGTCCAGAGTAGCTTATCAGTGACACTGCTCACGTGTTTATTTCTTTAATTAGATTTCGACTATTTAGTTTAGTTTCGAGGAGTTTTCTTGGTCTTCTGAGGGATTCTGTTCCTATTTTCTCTTTCATTTACGTTACTTTGATGGCGTCTGCTTCCAGCACTCTCAAGTATTTGTAGTTATCATGTTCATCTAGTGCAATCATTTCTGTTAATTGGGCAGTACTATACCTTCTGCGGCTCTACTTTCCCCTTCCCGTTGTCAACAGTGCACACTTTTCCGGACTGAATTCCATTTAGATATCCTGGCTGATGATTCTGGTCGTGTTTATTAGAGTTTCTAGTTCTGTCTTTGTTTTTGCAAACTGTTTCAGATCATCCATGTACATTAGGTGATTCATTCTTTCCTCTATTTTAGTGAACTTGTCTCCGGAACTTGTATCTGGCATTTTCTTATGAGGTTGTTCAAGGGTGTCATTGCTATAATAAACAGTAGTGGTGATAGGGATTCACCTTGGAAGATTCCTTTTTGTATTTTGATTTCAATTATGCATCAGCTGTCAGTTCAAGTCTTCATGTTTCCATTGCCTTTTCTATCAGATTTGTTATATTACCTATATATATATATATACTATGTTTGTTATATTACCTATATATATATATACTATGTTTGTTATATTACCTATATATATATATATATATACTATGTTTGTTATATTACCTATATATATATATATATATATATATATATATATATATATATATATATATATATACTATGTTTGTTATATTACCTGGTACTTTATACATTCTCAGGAATTCTACTATCTATGCGGGATTCTATCATATGCTTTCTTATAACCTATCCATGCCATGGCTAGGTTCTGTTTTCTATTTTTTACCTCCTTCCAAACATTTTGGTCTATATACAATCGGTCATGTCTTCCCCTTTTTCCTTTTTGGCAACTTTTCTGTTCCTCTGGGAGTAGTCCGCGGGTGTGCATGGACTAATAAATTTGTTCTGTTAGTTGTGCAGTAAGTATTTTCCACATTGCGGGTAAACAGGTTATGGGTCTGTAGTTGCTTGGGATGGTCCCTTTTTCTGTCTTTTTGCACCAGTGTGGATCTACCTTTAGTCATCCATGTATTTTGTGGATGCATCTTTTCAGTTGCTGAACTAGCCTTTCATGTAGTGTCGTGAATTCCTTAAACCAATAGGCATGTATTCCGTCATGACTTGGTACCTCCCAAAATTAACAACAATTACCAGGTACTATTACTAATTATCATTTATACATGTGCACACAATTAATACGAAAAAGAAGAATAACAATAACAATAACAACAATAAGAAGAAGAGCAATAATAATAATAAGAAGAAGAAGAAGAAAAAGAATAATAACAACAACAATAATAATAATAATAAGAAGAAGAAGAAGAAGAAGAAGAAGAAGAAGAAAAAGAAGAAGAAAAATTGAACACCCCAACAGCACAACTTAGAGAACAAATATATTACCCCTCTTAATAATTGTAGACGAAGAACGGAAAGTGTGACAAAAATGGAAAAGGAACAAATAATCTACTAGACAAAACTAAAATATCATAAATAAAGTAAAAAAAAGTAGTAAAAATAATCTTGCTATGGCATGAATCGACTGCAGAAAATCGTATGACAAAATATTTCACGCATGGATAATAGTGTGCTTGAGGATATATAAAATCACTGATATATATCAATTTGATTGAAAACTAATTAGAACATGAAGACTGGAAATGACAGTTGGGGATCAATACGTAACTGAAACAAAAATACAGAACGGTATCTTCCAAGGTGATTCCATGTCACGGCTGCTATTCATCATAGCTATGCTGCCCCTTATCGATATACCGAGGAAATGCCAGGCCGGGCGGAAGTTTATTAATACAAACGAAAGAATGAACTACTTAATGTATATGGACGACCTAAAACTTTTCGCGAGAAAGAGAACAGAACTGGAGACGCTAATAAACACAACCAGCATCTGTAGCCAGGATATCCGAATGTAATTATGAATAGAAATTTGTTCAATACTAGTGATACGAAAGGGAAAACTGGAGACAGCAGAGGGCATAGAACTACCAAACCAAAGGGAGTTGAAGACACTAGGTGGACACGAAATCTACAATTATTTTAGAGTTCTGCAAGCATACGTCATCAAAGCAAAAGAACTGAAAGAAAGAATTGGAAAAAATGGCTAAGAAGAACAAGGAAACTTGTAGAAACTAAATTATGCATCAGAAACCTAATAAAATGAATAACAATGTGAACAGGATCACTTATTAGATACTCTGGACCGTTCATAGGCTGACCCAAAGAAGAACTCATGTATTTCGACTAGAAGACCAGGAAACTTATGAGCATATACAATGTACTATACATAACGGATGCTGCTGACCGACCCATCGTGAATAAAGAAAGACGGAGGAAAAGGACTGGTTAGTACAGAAGCCGTGTGACTTACAAAAATTAATCAGAAAAATACATAACGCAGAATACAGAAAGGCTAATCATTGCAGCAAGGAACACTTTAAAATCAACACGATAAAAATAAAGGAGCAAGGGTTAAGCCGAGCAAAGAAAATGGGAAAAAGAAACAGCTAACTTGAGCGATTCATACAAACGACAAAAGATGAGAGTTCCGAAAAGTCTTGAACATGATTACGAAAAGGACACCTAAACAAAGAAAGTGATTTCTTAATAACATCCGCACATTAGAATCAACTAGTTTAAAGCAAAGATCGACAAAAATAATAATAGGTGCCATAATAGTAAACAAATAGTAGATTTCGCCGTTTCAACATATCAGAAAGTGAGTATCAAGGAGAGAAAGAAACGAAGAAAATACGCGGAATTGGCCAGATAGCCGAACGTCATAGAGAATATGACGAAAGTAATGATTACAACAATAATCGTATGACTACTAGGGACATTCTCGAAGAACTTCGAATAAAGAATTGGTGAAATTAGAAATTACGGGGGTGGCTGAGAAGAGACAATGAGTAACAATAATGAAAACTGCTGAAATATTAAGGAAAATCTTTGAATGCGCAGATTAATAAATTAGAAACAAAAACGATAACCGACCATATAGACATACAACAGCAAAAAGGAAACAAGAAAGCTGTACAATCGTAAGCTAGTTCCTCAACTTCCACCCCAGCGAATAAAAAACAGTCCCAGCATCAACTGGAACCACAGCAAATATTCAAAAAGAGTCGAGGAGGACAGAAAAACCGAGAGGAGAAAGCACTAACCACTGGATGATATCGAAGAGGACTGAAACCTTACTTACAGTAATGACAAATGGTTATTGTTAGCGAGACGTCAATGGTAAACGGCTGACGCAATGATGCAAATTCATTTGTAAGAATTATCGAAAGAGGTGGAGAATACTGGAAATCTTGGGAGAATTATTGTCACCCAGTCTTTAGGAACATCACCGGTTGCTCTTAGTAAATCATCTCTGATGATGCTTTGTGTGGGAACTCAATAATAATAATAATAATAACAATAATAATAATAATAATAATAATAATAATAATATATAAAAGGCTATATGTTTGTCTGTTTCCATATTTTGAAACTCTACCCCCCTCCGAAACTAAAAGTCGCAAATGATTGGATTTTTTACGAACCGTTCTTTTATGGAATTTTAGCCGGTTAAAATAGTTTTTAAAAGGAGTCAAAAATAGGTCAAAATTTAAAAAATTGTCGTTTTGTGCATTCATTTTAGTTTATTTTTATTTTCAATCAGTTCATATGCGTGTCACGTTGGTACAGAGTTATCGTCACCAGTGTTGAATGCTGCAGTTTTGCTTTCGATTTCAACTGATGGCACCCAAATACATTTTTTTACTGTTGAAATGACGACCCTATAATAATATATAAGAAATCTGAAAAAATTAAAATATCATATTTAAGCGTATTTTATGACCGGGCAAAGTCAGGCGCCTTTCCCCCGCTAGTAATAATAATAATAATAATAATAATAATAACTAGCAGGCCCTGTGGAAATTCCACTGCAGCATTTTTCATATGTAATATATTGTTGCTGGTCATGCTGTGGGCGTTCTGTTCAGCATGAATAAAGCACAATCATATTATTCTACTTTTTTTATTAAAACTGTATTGCCCCCTTACTAAAATAATAACTTTGATATATTTCCTGGGCTGATTATTTCATTACAAACACACCGGTCAATTAACTCATATTTTATCATTTTCCATAATTATTGAATCTGTTACTATGTTCGACAATAATTTTTCATAATTTCAACCCACATTATCGCCCCTCCCTTTACTAAAATATTAAATTTGATATATTGTATTGACTATTTTATTAAAAAAAAAAAAACACCTATCAATTAACTCACATTTCATCATTTTTAATAATTCTTGGATATGGTACTAATTTTGACAATAATTTTTCATCATTTAAACTCATCATATCGCACACCTTACTAAAATAATAACTTTGATATATTGTCTAGGCTGATTATTTCATTACAAGCACACACATCAATCAACTCACATTTCATCATTTTCGTAATTCTTGGATATGTTACTAATTTCGACAATATGTTTTTATAACTTAAACCAACGTTGTCGCCCAACCTTGCTAAAATAATAACTTTGATACATTTGCTGGGCTGATTATTTCATTACAAACACTAATCAATTAACCTCCATTTCATCATTTTTCATAATTCTTGGGTATGTTACTAATCTCGACAATCACTTTTCATAATTTATCTCCACATTATCGCCCCCTCCTTAATAAAATGATAACTTTGAAATATTGTCTGGACTTATTATTTTATTACAAACACACTAATGCATGAAATCACATTTAATCATTTTTCATAATTCTTGGATATGTTACTTTCGACAATCATTTTTCATAATTTTAACCCACATTTTCGCCCTTCCCTCTTTACTAAATAATAACTTTGATATATTGTCTAGGCTGATTATTTCCTTACAAACACACCAATCAATTATCTAATATTTCATCATTTTTTCGTAATTCTTGGATATGTTACTAATTTCAACAATAATTTTTCATAATTAAAGCCCTCCTTATCTCCTTCCCCTTTACTTATATAATAACTTTGATGTATTGTCTAGGCTGATTATTTTATTATAAACACACCAATAAATTAAATCACATTTCGTCATTTTTCGTAATTCTTGGATATGTTACTAATTCCGACAATAATTTTTTATAATTTAAACCATCTTCGTCGTCCTCTGTTACTACGCTGGGTATTTTGCTACTATATAGTAGCAAAATGCCTACCTATCTCATTCAATAGTGGGCGACGCTTTCTGATAGTATATATTTGCACATCTCATTCAATCCCGGGACTGTCTTCATATCCGCCACCCCACTGTTGAAAATATACATTAAATAAAGTAATGTTTTAATCGTAAACTGTTTCAGCCATTTCCGGGACTGACTTCATATCCCCAACCCACCGCTAAAAATATACATGAAATAATGTAATGTCTAAATAGTAAACTGTTTCAGCCATTCCCGGGACCGACTTTATATCCCAAACCCACTGATAAAAATATACAGGAAATAATGTAATGTCCAAATAGTAAACTGTTTCAGCCATTTCTGGAACTGACTTATAATCCCCAACCCACTGTTGAAGATATACATGAAATAAAGTAATGTATAAATCGTAAACTGTTTCAGCCATTTCCGGGACCGACTTCTTATCTCCCATCCTACTGTTAAAATATATACATTAAATAAAGTAATGTCCAAAACGTAAATGGTTGCAGCCATTTCCAGAACCGACTTCATATTTCCCACCCCAATGTTAAAAATATACATTAAATAAAGTAATGTGTAATGCGTAAACGGTTTCACCCATTTTCGGGACTGATTAATATCCCCCACCCCACAGTTAAAAATATACATGAAATAAAGTCAAATCGTAAACGATTTGAGTAATTTCTGGGACTGACTTCATATCCCGTAACCCACTGCTTAAAATATACTTGAAATAAAGTAATGTTTAAATCATAAACTGTTTCAGCAGCTTTTCGAAAGTAATACATAAAAACATTAACACGTTTAGGGATTAGGCAACCATTGCTTCAACATGAATGTCTGAGTATAGTATCAGTTTCAGCATTCCAGTGACTTAAATCCCCCCTTTTTTGGTCTTGGTTAATAGAGGAAAATCCTTCATTACTGATACAATTTTTATTTTTGTTATTGACCAGAGTACCCCTTTTGGGGAGCTGGTTTCCCCCTAAATTCATAACCGACCTCATGTCCAATTCCGCCCTTGTGAGGAGGCAAGTAAACAAAAAATAATAATCAGAACGGACATTTTCCAGGGCATTTTATAATTAATCAGAAGTGACATTTCCAGGGCATTTTGTAATTAAATCAGAAATAACTTTTTCCAGTTACTTTTTTAATATTAAAACTTTGTTACATTAAACATAGTATCTATTCACAATGTCTCCCCACGGGACAGATTTAGACACCAGCGTCGTTTTTTAACGTGGAGAAAAAATTGTCTTAATCGTAAAGGATTTCTCTTCCACTGAGAGAGAAAAAATTTAAATGTAGCACCTGACGAACAGGTACTACACTTTGTCTTAGCCAAAAGGCCAAGAAAGACAACTCATTTTTTTAGCTTTGCCTCAACAGCGACACCATTTTTTTTTTTTTTAAATATTTCACTTTCCTTTTCAAGGGTGACAAGGTTTATTTGGAATATTCCACTTTTTAGATATTCATTCCACATTCCTTTTTTAGGGATGCACACAGCATAATAACGGACGGAGCGATAAGCGTAATAATATAATGATAATACAATGTCGGCATGAACTGTCGCCACACCAAATAGTCGTAAAGAGTCAAAGAGGATGACAATTACCGTATGTCTGTTTCCCAGCTGACTATAAAATGACAGTTTTTAAATCGAATATGAATAAATTCCTATTGAACCGTTCTCTTAGAAAACCTAATCCTAACAAGCTCCACCATGACTGGCCATGTTGACTCATCATCTACTTAACTCTTAATCCTTATCATGGAGTGGCCTCCGTGCCTTGATAAGTGATGACTGTCTAGGTAAATAATTCGTTTTAAAAAGCCAAACACATATCCGAGGAAGAGTAAATGTTCCCGAAATATCATACAATACGGACTTCTATCTGATTATACTAACGCAAGTAAGAATCCGATGCAAGTATAAAATATTTTAAAAAATACGTAATTTTATTAATAAAGATGAATAGCTTTTTCTGTCGTTAAATGTCTTACTTCTTAACGTCTGTTTGTGTCTATTCATTACACCTCTGCATTGTATTGTCTTATATAAATTTCCTTTAATAAGAATTCTATTTTGAGAGAAAGACAATGCGGGGTGCTATTCTGTACGTTCGTGCAGTTTACAACCTTTATATCTGTTGTGGGGACATACACACCCTTATAATCACTAAGATATGCTTATCCATTAGCCATATAATCAGCAAGTATAGACCGCTCAACGAGAGCTATCCGGATGTCGTACAGAGACGACTCCCCCGGGACTTAATAATCTTCCTGTATCACTAACCCTTTTCTGGATATAAATGTCCTTCGTATTCTCACCAGTCATCGTGTTTTCCTACTTTCACCTTTCCCGACTCCACTACAATATCACAACTTTTTCCACCAAAATTTAAATTGGACGATGATTATAACGGCACCGCAGTAAATTAAAGGTCTAAACTAATGACAAAGACAAGCTTTTGTGACTCGTGACTAAATGTTGATAATGCGAATATTATGCACACACTGTGTTTATGAAATACAGTTTATTTTGGAATAATACATTTAGCTTCCGAAAGATGAATGCTCTGGTAAGATATAGTATTATTAGCGAGAATAGTTCCTAAAAAAATTGTGCAATCCAAGTGACAAACAGTGAGTATATAGGCATCACTATTTCACTTTTTTGTAACTTGTACTGGTGGCCTAGTGGGTAGTGAGGACGACTGTTGAGACAACGATCAGATTTTATCCCTGTTCAAAGTACCTGCTCGTCAACCCACGCTATAAATATGTGATACATCGAAACGGTCTCTGTGTGAATTCCATATTCAGAGTGATTTGCGAACATTTATTACATTTTAATAGTTAATAAAATACAAACAACAACCATCTGTGATAAAATAAAACGACATTAGTCCATAAACGATACTCTTATTTAATAATTTCATCAATGAAATCTCCATCCGCTTCAATTACAATTTCTATTCGAGACATAAACCTTTGGCAGGCGCGTTGGTGTAGTCCATTACTCTGACTATGGATTCTTTCAGAGAATTTGGGAATGTCTATGAACATCTCTCTCAACGATGCTCCACATGTAATAATTCAACAGATTAAGGTTTGGAGAGCTTGGAAGCCACAAGTTGGTCAAAGTTCTTTTCGTCTGAAAATAAACCTAACCATTTCTTGTTCAGCAAGTTGTTTAAATTTGTTTAAAAGTCTTTTGGATCTCACTAAACTATATTCATTGGTGGCCTCGGACATAAACTGGCCTCTCTTCATCACAGAGGACTTGTATCTAAAATTCTCAGGGGCAGTCCTTCAAATTGTGGCTTCGGAGACACCGAGATCTTTTGTAATTTACCTTAGTGACTTCTGGGGACTCTCGTCAATGATATTTTGAACTTGATAAATATACTCGCATGTTCTAATGCTGTCAGAGAGTTGCTGGTGTTTCTTACGTTTAGTAACAAAATAAATTTGGCCATCATTATCTTCCAAATCTCTGAGAACTTCAAAAACAAAGGATCGGGCAACTTTTCATTTCCTGTGTTAGTTTATTATCTCCCATGATTGATTGTCTGTAAAAAAAAAAAAAAAAAAAAAAAAAAGCATGTTTATAGACAGGAAAGAATTGGCAAAATAAGCAATGTTCTCAAACACCAGACGCACCCTGTATATATTTTATAAATTGTTTAAAAATGTCTTTTTGCAGATACCATTAATCTTCAAGCCTTATGAGTCATGTAAGATGAATGTTCTTGTTTGGTTTGTCTTTCGTTTTATTAT
Organism: Euprymna scolopes; assembly: GCF_053919585.1. Classification (NCBI taxonomy): domain Eukaryota; kingdom Metazoa; phylum Mollusca; class Cephalopoda; order Sepiida; family Sepiolidae; genus Euprymna; species Euprymna scolopes. Next base: position 21,562,701 of record NC_136488.1, read on the forward strand.
TTTTAATGTGTGACTTTCTATTTCATTTTTAAGGTTTCGACAATCCTGCAAGTACAGGTCATAATCGCATTCGCAATAGTAATAATAAAACAAAAATGTAAGAAAATTGGGAACGGCAGATATTTGCGGAAGAGTTTGAAAGCTCGAATTCTTGAAGAATGGGTGAATACGTCTAGGTATTATGTGTATCCCTTTTCTCCTCATGTGTCTACGCACAACGAATCGCTTCCTCTTTATTTATAAACCCTCACTTCGGGATTCTTATGAATTTTAACCAGACAAATGAGTCACTTAGGATAACTTTTTTCATCTCAGTTGCATAATAATAATGAAAACATTTTATTCTTTATCACTTCTTCAGACGAATGTCCATGTGATTTTTTTTAAATAAAAAAAAAAGAAGCCACGAAAAAAAACGAGTTTTTCTTTCTTTATCTCTTTCGTTTTCATCCCTGAGATGCAGCTGATGATGACGATTCTTTAAAAATGATTTCATGTCGTTCAATCGATCGGTCACACTACGTATTTCTTTTTTATACTTCTTCATATTAAGTTCTATCATTATTGTCAATTGTATAAAAATAGTACTGATAAAAACATCCAAATCCTTAATTACTTTAAGTCAACTTGAAAATAGTAATTTCATTTTTCCGGTTCCGGTTTTACGATATTTGTAATTTCCTTTTGTTGAACCTTTTTTTTTCTTTCTGGAAAGAGATTATATTCTCGAAATATCAAGGATTTTACCACCACAGTTAGGTTAAATAGTTACTCTATTTATGCCTATGATTGATTAGAAAATAAATGGATATATGAAGGTATTAAATACAAGTTCTACAAGACCCTCTTTCGTTTCTCCATTTTTGTCGATATATAAAATCATTTTACACCCGGTACCCTGCATTGCCATTCTTCTTATATTCTTCCACATTTAATTCAATTTATTCGTTTATTTGTGTTCGCCTCAAACAATGGAAAATTTCTACTGTGGCGTAAGGGGCTATTATTTGGGAATACAGGGAACTATGTAAGGGAATGAGCAAGATGTTTGTTCACATTTCCTTTTAACTTTTGACTTTTAGTACAGTCAGGGTAGAGAATTTCAAAATCTAGCAGTCTGAAGAAAGAGTCTATTAGAATTGAAGGCTTTCCGGCATCTGCGACCTTCTACAGTGAAACGATGGAATTTTGCTGCTTAACAGATGTGTTGGGGGTATGAACGTTGAGATGCTAGAATGGGTTCACCAGAGCAGATTTTGTTTAAGTACTTGTAAAATATCACAGGGATGCAATATTGCGACGATGTGACAGGGGCTGGGTCTTAATAGCGCGGGACCTATTTTATCTATCTGCTTTATTTTAAAGATAGATCTTGTTTGTATGCAAAGCTTATATTCAAAAGAGCACGAGAATCGGTTAATATCGCCGATCGTATAAGCGCATATTATTTTAAATGAACGCAAACATCTACATAAGAAAGTTTTTTGTCAATCGGTTTGTCACACTTAAGTTTAAAATGACATTTGAAATAACATAATAGGTTTTGTTTTTCTACCGTATTTTAGTTTAGCTATTCGCCTGTCTGTCGTATATCATTATAAATTACATTTTCTTTGGTTTATCACGTTTAAGCTTGAAATTGTATGTTCATCAACGAATGTGCTGAATGAATAGACGCATCTGATTTTAGATGTGGCCTAGTAGTATCTCTTAAAGACTTTTTCGTCGGATGGTTTGCCATGTTTAAGTTACAAAATGTATTTGCTTTTGTGAATCATTTATACATTTGAATCAGAATTTTTCTCAGTCTGTCACATTAATTTTAAAAATAGATTTGTCTGTCACAGTAAAATTTTAAATAGCATTTTCGTTGATCTCTCAAGCTTATGTATGAAAAGTCATTTTAATCCTTAAGTTAAAACCACTATTAATAATTTCTATTACTCTCTATCTGTGCTTCAAACTAAGCGAATATTCCAGTAGCAAAGTTTTATTCCTAGAACTGCCCGTTTGTGGAACATAATACTGCGAGGCTTCTTCCCAGCGGACTGCAACATAGTCGTTTTCAAGAGTATTATAATCAAGTCATTATTGAGCTTCATTTTAAATAATCTAATCCTACGGAATTTTCACTATTACCGATCCTCATTGAGATGTCTAACCCTTATCCTAGAGTGACATTTGTCCCTTGATTATCGGTGATGCACTAGTAAAAAGAGAACACGTAGATTGAATGTAAACATGTTTAGATATCCACCTTCTTGTTATTTATTTCTTCATCGCAGTTATTTTATTCCTCCATATTTTCGCTTTTTTATTATTCTTTATTCCTTTACTTTTTTCGATAATAAAATCAGATATGTTGAGGTTGAACCATTTTGGATCTAGTGTATTTAATTAGGCACTGATGAAAAATTAGGCAAACCCAAAAACTATGAAAACAATAGCAACATACGTTCAATTAATCGTGTATAATAAATTGTTTATAATATTTAACCAACAACCTCAAAAGACCTGATATGTCGTAAAACAAACAAACAAAAAAAATCATACATAAATAATACTTTAATGGTGAATGTTCTGACGAACTGCAAACACTTGTACCTCCCCGACGTTACCACCCCCGACAAACCCGACAAGCTACTAAGTCTCATCCCTTTACAGTAGAGATCCCTAGGTGCAAGAAAGCCTTTTACTCCAATAGTTTCTTCCCCAGAACTGCGGGTCTTTTGAACTCCCTTCCGGGATTCTGCTTTCCCAACGGCACTGATATGCAGAAATTCAAGTATAATGTTAACAAACATCTTTCTACTCATCTCCTTTCATAATTGACCCTGCTAATTAAGTCCCTGATAGTAGCCCGCTGCTTCAAAGTGGCACTGTGCCTTGTTTGGGGTGAAAATTGGAAAAAAAAATGTTTTTTAATGATCTCAAACTAAAGATACGCGAATAAAACAGTCGCTGTTATTAACGTCATAGCGACAGCGAACCTCAAACTAGAAGCTCATTATGCATTTGAACTAATAGATTTCCTTTGAACGCTTAATGACAACAGACATTGCCCTTGTCATTTGATCTTTCTTCCTCTTCCCTCATCTCTCTCCCTCTCTTTCTGTCTTTTCTGGTTATTTTCCTTATCATCCCATCAGAGGCATTAGTTTTAATTAACGAAATCAAACGTTGCAATCAATAAATCGTCCGCCATTAGTCGGTCCTGACCGCCATTAAAAATCGAAAGTTGCCGTCGTCTCACAATGTCATATTGATAAGATAGATATTAGTAAATTGGCTTAAACGGGTACAAGCCAAACGGTCGCCACAATAACATTGACCAGATTTCTCACTAATCCATGGTGATGCCATCATAGCCGATTCTTGTTCTAATCCTGTGTTTTTTCTGGCAAATTGAATATTATATCCATCTCTAACATAGTACGCGTGAGCGCGTGGAAAATATCAACAGCAGCAAAGGATGTTCAGCATGCGAAGAGATTAGTAGCAGCGGTAGCCGAAAAACGCGCATATGTAAATTGGGAAGTGTGCACGAGAAGACAAAGAAAAAATTAGGATAAAAACAAACTCGGCTTCGAAGAGGATGGACGTGTTAAGACGCTGGCGATAAATGCTTGTCTGTGGCCGGTGTGAGTTCGGAGAAGGTAAGTGTACACTGAGCGAGATGGACGATAGCGAAAGACTTTTTAAGAGGTGCCAGAAGTAACGGTAATAGAAAAAACTTTTGTTGAAAAAATGCTGCCTCGGTTTTTTATTTATTTGCTTTATTTGTTTGTCCATCTGTGCAGTAACGTCTATGAATATACACTAAATAATTGTGTCTCTTATTTTAGATCATTAGCAAAACAAGTGACTCCGGATGTGAATGAGAGTTCTACATACTTCTGTTCCCAATTCTGAACTTTATATGATCATTACTATTCTTATTTTTCAAGTTTTATCATTTTTGGTTATCAAGTTAGAAATAAAATTTGGCCCTCTACGTATGGCCGGCGCGAATACCGACACCAGAATAATTTTGTCAAACATTATTTCGAAATTAATAACTTCCTTATATTTATTGGATTGAAATCTTTGAATTGGAAATCTTTACTTGATAGAAATTATCAAAACGCGAAATAAAAGAAATGCCCGGTGAAGCAATGAACGTAGCAACGAAGGGATGGAAAAATAAAGGAAAGGAGTGAAAGGGTGAAAGAATAAATGGCGAAAAGAATTACGAGGAAAAATGAAAGATGGAAATAAAATAATTAATGTTTTATTCATTGTATCTTTCCAGCCATTCCTTTGATTCCAATTTCTCCCATTCTTTTTTCAAAGTTTTTCTTTGATATTCCAGCTGTGGTCAACTATTATTATAGGTATTATCTTGATTTTTCAACATCCATGCTCTGTGTATTTGTTCTCCTTTTCTTTGATATTCCAGCTGTGGTCAACTGGAACAGCAAAGTCTATGATTTTACAGGACTTTTCTTTCTTGTTAATTATTACGACATCCGGTCTTCTTGCTTGGGTGAGTTTATCTGTTTATATGTCCATGTCCCGTAGGATTTTGCGATTCTCGTTTTCAAGTAACGTTTCCGGTTTATGCTTGTAGCATTTGTCTGTGTATTCCATGTGTACTGCCCTTCCCACGTGGTCGTGTCTGTTCTTGTATTCTTTTGTGCTAGTTTGCTGCATTCACTTACTATGTGCTTTATCGTTTCATCTCTTTGTCCACATAGTCTGCATTTGCTGTTTTCTTGTGTTTTGTCGATCTTTGCTTTGATGTGATTGGTTCTTATCGGGTTATCTTGTGATGCAGTTATTATGGAATCAGTTTCTCGGTTTATGTGTTATTTTTGCATTCATGTTCAAGTGTTTTCGTTATTCTCATCTTTTGTCATTCTTATGTCCGTGTAGTTGTTTCTCTTCCCATTTTTCTTTTCTCATTTTATCCTTTAACTCTGTTTCTTGTTTCAGTGATTTTTTTCTGTGTCTCTCGCTGCCATAATTATCCTTTTAGTTTTCTGCATTATGTATTTTTCTAATACTTGTGTGTGTGTTTCTGTGTGTGTATGTGTGTGTGTGTGTGTGTGTCATTCACGCAGTCTTCTATACAAACCAGTCCTTTCCGCTGTATTTCCTTTTCACAGAGAGTCGCTCAACATGTCTTTTATTATTATTATTATTATTAGTAGTAGTAGTAGTAGTAGTAGTAGTACTCACATTTTGTGTCTAGCTGTTGGCATTGCCGATTTTATACTGATAGGCGGATCATAACAGATGAACATAATCAACAATTTTTCTCAGTTTTCAAGCACTTTCTGCAAGATTCTAGCGGTTTCTAACAAGCCAGTCTTTTGAAGTACTCCAACATTGCAATGAACTCCAATTTTCTTATGTGTTACACTCCCTAGAGCTCTTATCACAAGAGATAAAACTTTTACCTTTAATTTCCACAATCTTTTTTTAATCTCCTTTTCAATCTTGGTATGTTTCGACCTTCTCCTTTTTTTCCTCCACATTCACAATAGTTGGCACTGCTATATAAATGATTATTACATTGTTCCTTTTTTCCAAACAAAAATTATTATTATTATTATTATTATTATTATTATTATTATTATTATTATTATTATATCTTTTGTAAATGTTTCTCTTATCTTAACATTCCCCCAGGGACTCAGATCATAAATTTATGTTGATCTTATTTTGACCTTTTGAAATCCCAACTGATTATTAATCCTCACTCGTTTTTCAGTTACCGCAAGGCAAAACAAAAGAAACAGCACACAAAAAACAAGAAATGAAAAACGATAACTAAATAAATAAAAAAGAAATATATAAAATATAAATAAAAACTATAAAAAATAATCAATAAAACAAAACATAAATGCGTACAAATATACATAATAAGCGCATAGCACAGGAGAATATAAGATTTAAATGCAGAATAGAAGAATTATTTACAGAATAAACACGAATTCAAATAAAAACTTAAACGGAAATGCATTGATTTGATCAAATTGCTCACAATCACACGTGGAAAAAACAAACACTAAAATATAACACATACAAGATTAACAACCGTCCTGACAATATTAGTAGTTAGAAATAAAGTGTAGTATCTGTTCTGATGATTCACATAGTTTATTCTGTCCTCGGTCAATGAAATAGATATCCTTCTAGACTTGGGTTAATTTATTTTTGTTCCGATCCAAAGTGCCTCATTTTGGGGAGCTGTTTTCCATACATTGAAAACCAAACTTGTGTCTAACTTAACCCTTATAAAGAGGCAAGTAAATAGAAACATGGAACCGGGACAACATATATACATTCTGAAACGTTCCATATTCGTTCTCGTAGACGGACGGAAATATTTTGTTCAAACTGCAAAGGTTCTAGGGGTTAAAAAGAAACTAGTTTTATTACATTCTAAATCGATATAAATCTCCCTGAGGAGAGATATAAAATATCAACCCACAACTACTGACCATCTTTTAAATAAAACCCGTCATGTGCAGCGAACTTTAGCACGAATTCTTTTTCAATCCTGAGTCGTGTTCACTCATTATTTTATTTAAAGATCTTGGAGACTATTCACGTTCGATTGCGAAGGCCTTTTCTCTGTAAACACAAGTAATGCTTCTTGAAGTTGAGCGTGATTAGTCTCTAGGATAATCGAGTAATATAACGTTGCTTTATTTTAATTGTTATCCCCCATTTTTTTTCTTTGTCTCCATACATAACATAACGCAACGTGATTTTATTTGTACATATTTTCGATTCCTATTCGGGTTTTTTTTTCGAAAACAAATCTCTCGATACAGCTTTGATGAATCGAGGGCGAAACCGGTCAGCTGACTCCCCCATTTTTTCTTCTCTTCTCTTCAATCCGGTGACTTTATTTTAAACGTTTTTAATCAGGAATTTTAGTCTTCCCTTCATGATTGCGGTATATATATATATATATATATATATATATATATATATATATATATATATACACCCAAATGCACACTTATATATATAGATACACCCAAATGCATATATATATATATATATATATATATATATATATATATATATGTATGTATGTATAGGAATTCTTATTTCTCTTTGAATATCCTGTTGAACAACATATTTTTGGAAATTATAATTTTCAATCTTTAAGTGTGTTCTTTTATTTTCCTGTTTAGTTGTATTGAGCTTGTTTATCTGGTTGGGATTACTATATAAATATTCACATCAACTTTCTCTTCGTTTATAAAAAATGTTGACTTGTAAACGTAATCTTTACTTCGTAATTATATATATATATATATATATATATATATATGTTGTCCCATGAATATATATATATATATATATATATATATATATATATATATATATATATATATATATATATATATTCATGGGACAACACTGAAAAAGTAATTTTTTGACACAATGAAAAAGTCTATCTGTAGTATAAATAACAGAGTTAATTATTTTCCTATCAAAATAACACAAAATATAGGCATTAAATGCCTGGCAACAAAAGTGAGTACTACCCTCACGAAAAGTTGTAAATATTAACATACATAATGTCAACTCTCAATATTTTGTGTAGCCACCATCATTATCCAAATCTGTCTTTACTCTCCTGTGCATGGAGTTTACCAGAACTTCACATGTAGCCGCTTGAATGCTCTTCCACTCTTTAACTACTCTAGCGGATATTTGAAACTTTGTGCACCTCCACCTGCTTGAGGACGCCCTAAAGAGACATAGTAAAATCAACAAAACTGAAGACAGAGAGACAAAGGATAAGACGAGAAAGATAAATGGAAAGAGAAACAAGTATATAGAAAATTCATAATGATGACAAAAAATGAGAAAAACGAAAACACTTAGACATAGATGCGAAAAGGACATGTAAACCGAGAAACTGAATCCCTAATAACTGCAGCAAAAGTTAACTCGATAAGAACCAGCCACATTAAAGCAAAGATCAACAAAACACAAGAAAACAGTAAATGCAGAGTCTGTGAATAGGAAGACGAAATTATAAACCATATAGTAAGCGAATGCAGCAAACTAGCAATAAAGGAATAGACGAGTAGACACGACCAAATGAGGAGGGCAGTACATTTAGAATTATGCAAACAACTGCATCTCAAACGCACAGACAACTGGTACAAGCGTAAGCCCGCAACAGTACTTGAAAACGAGAATCACAAAATCCTATGAGACATGGACATACAAACAGATAAACCCACCCAAGCAAGAAGACCGGATGTTGTAATATTAACAAAAAAGAAAAGTCCTATCAAATCATAGACTTTGCTGTTCCAGCTGACTACAGGATTAATATCAAAGAAAAGTAGAAACGGAGCAAATACACAGAGCTGGCCAGAGAGCTGAAAAGGATTTGGATGATGAAAAAAATCAAGATAATACCTATAAAAATAGGAGCATTAGAAACAGTTCCAAAAAACTTTGAATAAGGAATGGGAGAAATTGGAATCAGAGGAATGTCTGCAAAGATATGAAATTGTAATGCCTTCCTCACTTGATAATGAAAACAGCTGAAATATTAAGGAAACCCCTTGAATGTGGAGATTAATACACATGAACCACGTGCATGGGCTAGACAAATTGTTGCAGAGGCAAAACATGAAAGAGCGTTACATGGAACATTGAAGCTGCATATCTACAAGCCTTCCATCCCCTCACCCATCCCCTCCTTTAGCCCCATCACCCCCAAAAGTGTGATACCAAATAGCCGAAAAGGGTCAAGGAGGATGGAAAGACCGATGAGAGAGCACTGACCAGACCTCCGTTGAACAAGCGCGAAGAGAAATGGGACCTTGGCGAGACTTATTGCCATTCAAATTTCAGTGGAGATCAATGGCAGATTCCAGCGAGAAATCAATAGTGCGGGGTTATTGCGATAAAGCAAATCCATTTGCAAATGTTATCTAAAGAAGTGAAGAGTACGGAAAATCTGGGGAGACGTGTTGTCACTCAACTTCCAGGGAACACCCCAGCTTGTTTTAATGGGCGATCTTTGATGAACTGTGTGAAAGCTCCTTGTGAGCAAATAATAATAATAATAATAATACAAATATTAATAATAATAATAATAATAATAATAATAATACGTAACATAAAGAAATTTCATAATGCAGTGTCAAAATTTAACACATAGCCTCCATTCAGTCTCAAGACTCAATGGACACAGTATAAGGGTATCTGTGCGTGTAATTATGAGACAAGGGTTTCGCAATCCTTATGCACACCTCTCTTGAATCGGCACTGCTTGGGTCCAGTGGAAGAAGAGGCGCAACATAAACTGGAAACAATGACGACATAAACGAAGCGCACGTACATCACCTAGAATTCCCAAATAATTACCCATTTTAGTACTGACCAGGTTGAACGTTGCTTAATTTCGTAACGCGGCGCCAAATTAAACAAGAATGACGAATGTAAAAGAGAACAGAACGGATATTTTAGATGGATTCATCCAATGCGTTTAGTCAAGGATTAGATGGATTCATCCAATGCGTTTAGTCAAAGATTAGATGGATTTATCCAATGCGTTTAGTCAAATATTAGATGGATTCATCCAATGCGTTTAGTCAAAGATTAGATGGATTCATCCAATGTGTTTAGTCAAAGATTAGATGGATTTATCCAATGTGTTTAGTCAAAGATTAGATGGATTTATCCAATGTGTTTAGTCAAAGATTAGATGGATTCATCCAATGTGTTTAGTCAAGGATTAGATGGATTCATCCAATGTGTTTAGTCAAAGATTAGATGGATTCATCCAATGTGTTTAGTCAAAGATTAGATGGATTTATCCAATGTGTTTAGTCAAAGATTAGATGGATTCATCGAATGTGTTTAGTCAAAGAGATGATTGATTCATCCAATGTGTTTAGTCAAAGATTAGATGGATTTATCCAATGTGTTTAGTCAAGGATTAGATGGATTTATCCAATGTGTTTAGTCAAAGATTAGATGGATTCATCCAATGTGTTTAGTCAAAGATTAGATGGATTTATCCAATGTGTTTAGTCAAAGATTAGATGGATTCATCCAATGTGTTTAGTCAAGGATTAGATGGATTCATCCGATGTGTTTAGTCAAAGATTACTTGGATTTATCCAATGTGTTTAGTCAAAGATTAGATGGATTCATCCAATGTGTTTAGTCAAAGATTAGATGGATTCATCGAATGTGTTTAGTCAAAGATTACATGGATTTATCCAATGTGTTTAGTCAAAGATTAGATGGATTTATCCAATGTGTTTAGTCAAAGATTAGATGGATTCATCCAATGTGTTTAGTCAAAGATTAGATGGATTATTCCAATGTGTTTAGTCAAAGATTACATGGATTTATCCAATGTGTTTAGTCAAAGATTAGATGAATTCATCTAATGTGTTTAGTCAAGGATTAGATGGATTCATCCAATGTGTTTAGTCAAAGATTAGATGGATTTATCCAATGTGTTTAGTCAAAGATTAGATGGATTCATCGAATGTGTTTAGTCAAAGATTAGATGGATTCATCGAATGTGTTTAGTCAAAGATTAGATGGATTCATCGAATGTGTTTAGTCAAAGATTAGATGGATTCATCCAATGTGTTTAGTCAAAGATTAGATGGATTTATCCAATGTGTTTAGTCAAAGATTAGATGGATTCATCGAATGTGTTTAGTCAAGGATTAGATGGATTCATCCAATGTGTTTAGTCAAAGATTAGAGGGATTCATCCAATGTGTTTAGTCAAAGATTAGATGGATTCATCGAATGTGTTTAGTCAAAGAGATGATTGATTCATCCAATGTGTTTAGTCAAAGATTAGATGGATTTATCCAATGTGTTTAGTCAAGGATTAGATGGATTTATCCAATGTGTTTAGTCAAAGATTAGATGGATTCATCCAATGTGTTTAGTCAAAGATTAGATGGATTTATCCAATGTGTTTAGTCAAAGATTAGATGGATTCATCCAATGTGTTTAGTCAAGGATTAGATGGATTCATCCAATGTGTTTAGTCAAAGATTACTTGGATTTATCCAATGTGTTTAGTCAAAGATTAGATGGATTCATCCAATGTGTTTAGTCAAAGATTAGATGGATTCATCGAATGTGTTTAGTCAAAGATTAGATGGATTTATCCAATGTGTTTAGTCAAAGATTAGATGGATTTATCCAATGTGTTTAGTCAAAGATTAGATGGATTCATCCAATGTGTTTAGTCAAAGATTAGATGGATTATTCCAATGTGTTTAGTCAAAGATTACATGGATTTATCCAATGTGTTTAGTCAAAGATTAGATGGATTTATCCAATGTGTTTAGTCAAAGATTAGATGGATTCATCCAATGTGTTTAGTCAAAGATTAGATGGATTCATCCAATGTGTTTAGTCAAGGATTAGATGGATTTATCCAATGTGTTTAGTCAAAGATTAGATGGGCGTCCGGCATTGCTTGGTAGTACAATACGCATAAACATGATATTTTAGTTTATGCAGTTTGCATGTGTAGTATTAAAGAATTAATTCTCTATTGAATATTATATATTACGAGGAATAATTTTCCCGGTGAACTAATTTGCAAAAATATTTTTAAAATAATAATAAGAATGTCGCTGTTCAAATTCCGTACGTGTTTGTTTACAATATCATGTCAGCTGATATTTGGGCTTGACGATCTTTAAAATAGTCGTTTATCTTTTATAAATAAAAAAAGATCCTTTACAGAGAATATTCTACGTTACACCGGCCAAGGTTACAACGGTATAATGTAAAAGATTCCCCTGTGAAATTCTATCTATATATCTATAAAAGTGAATATGTCTGTTTGTCTGCCTGTCTGAGTGTCTGTGTGTCTGTGTACATTTCTCTAAGCAATAACTCTATCAACTTTCAGTCTACAGATTCGAAATTTGATATACTGGGCACTGAGATTTGGGATAATATTTGTAATTCGTTTTCGGCCAGAAATCTGGTTGTTAAGTGGTCAAAACTAAACGATTTGACTTTTTAGAACTCTACCAAACTCCTCTACCAATTTTGGGTCTAAACACTTTAAATTTTAGATATAGATTCCTTGGACATGACTCAAACTTAATAACTTGATTTGAGCCCAAAACAATGAATTTTAAGGGTCATAATAAGGGTCAAAGTTTAAAAAATGTTACCTCTGCGGTCTCTGCCAAATTACTCAGACAATTTCTGGTCTTAGCATTTGAAATTTTACATACAGGGTATTCAGAGATAGGGCAAGCTTTTTAATCGGTTTGGGTCGAGAATTTGAGCTACCAATATATAAATGTATGTATGTATGTTTTCATGTTTGCCTATCTCTTTCGACGGAAGCGACGGATCTTCACAAGATCAGTATTATTTTGAAGCTCGAGCCTTCAGACAACAAATACCGAAAAATTGGCTAAAACATTAATTTCTTCACCCTCAACTGGGCACTTTTCCTCATGGGGGGGTCGTTTTTTTTCGCCGATATTTTCGAAAGTCATCCCCTCTTTTCGATTGTCTAGCCTTAATTTAAACCTACGTCACTTCTGGTTTAGCGGTGGTCGTAACAGCAATTAGATCATGTTTTCTCCCGTTCTTTTCCTCCTTCGCGGTACGGGTTCGAGCCTGCCTTCCTACTACCACTTTTTTTTTTTTTTTTGCTCAACGCACACCTCCAAACACCCGGGCAACGCCAGGCTGAAATACTAGTATATATATATATATATATATATATATATATATATATATATATATATATATATATATATGTCAAAGTGTCTGTATGTCTGTCTGTGTCGGTGTGTCTGTCTGTGTGTCTGCCTGTGTACATTTCCCTACGCAATAACTCTGTCAATTTTCAGTCTATAAACTCGAAATTTCATATACGGGGTACTGAGATTTGAGAAAATCTTTTTAATGCATTTTCGGACAGAAATTTGGCTGTTAAGTCGTCAAAATGTTAAGGTAATAAATGATATTCAAACATAAATTACTAGCACTTACCATCGTGTGAGGAATGTAATAAAATAAAAACCATCGCAAGTGTTAAAAAGTGCACAATTTTATTAAGTGAAATATATTGAATTCCCTGAAAATTTCCTTTATTTGTAATGTATTTTATATATTTTAGATAATACCTAAATTGAAAAACGTATATATTTATAGATTCTTTATTCGGGTCGTAATCGTTTTAACTCAATGCATATATACCAAAGAATTATAGAAGTTCTGTTTTGATATGGATTTACTAAGTTAACAATTAAAGTTAGGCATATAATATGTTTCTATTTTGCATATCATTTATATATGTCGGATTTTGTTAGTGGATTTTGTTAGTGGATTTTGTTAGTGATCTTTTTCAATTCGAATTCACCAAGTTGTGAGTATCCCTTTTTGAATTCCACAATGCAAAGAAACAGCAGTCATAGCACTACAAAATACATAACCTCACCACACCGACTATCATAAGAGTTGATATCTCTCGGTCTATTTATGCAGTTTATAATTCAGTTTATATCTTGTAATAATAATAATTATATTTTTGTGACTATTTAGTATAGCATATAAAAAGTTAACTGATTTGTTCAAAATCTATATTTGCGAATTAACACAATATTGTGTATATACCCGGATGGGCGAGCATGAACCATGCATATGAGAAGGTTGGAATGTACGTATTTCCGTTTATACGGATGTGTATAGTGTGGCCTCACATGTTTGAATGAATGAACTGAATTTTGCGTATAGTGTGGCTTCACATGTTTGAATGAATGAAATGAATTTTGCGTAGGAAAACGTACGAATAATCTAATGCCTAATGTGAATTGCACCCACATTTTTCAGTTGAGATGGAGAGCGAAGTAAGAAATCAAGTAGGAATGAGTAAGAAAAATAGTGTTTAATATTCTTTTATTAGTTAGAAAATTGGAAATAGAAAACAATCACATGAACGCTAATAGAAAGAAAGTATATTCAATATTTCTGTATCGATGAACAAACCAGTTAAATGAATATTTAAATTAAGAGCAGAGTAGAAAAATTATATTTTCGAAAATAAATATACAAATAAACAATCAGTGGCCAATTTTATGCTATTTTCTCACGTATGATTCCAAAGAAATGTGTGATGCGAGGGAAAACCATATGTAGTTTTTAAAACGGATAATTTATTTTTTACATTCAGTTGTTTCAAATAAACTTAATTATAACATTTTAAATTATTTATATTTTTTTTTTTTTTTTACACAGTGATCACCACTTATCAAGGCCCGGAAGCCACTCAGGGATAAGGGTTATTGCAAGTACATCACGTTAGTGAGGAGATTTTATGAAGTGTTTAATTAGGGGGGCGGTTCATTAGGAATTTGTTAACATTAGACTTGAAGACATCCAAATTGTAGTCCGGAGGGAAGCAGGCAGACGGAACAGAGTTCCACAGGCGTGCAGTTCTAAGAAAGAAGCTTTGCTTATGAAATCCGCGTTTTGATTTAGGCACAGATATAGAGTGGGGGAAATTTTTCACAGTGGATTCAGCTAGACGGGTGATTTTCGTGAAAGTTTGGCGAGGGGGGACCAGGGATTGGAGTTCAGACGAGCACCTGCCATGAAAATAACGATAAAACAAGGATAGGCTCGCAACGTCTCTTCTGTGGGAGAGGGGTTGCAGGGTAGAGAAAAGGGCATCCCCCACTAAACCACGAAGTCTATTTTGTATTCCATCCTTGGCCGTACTTGGCTTTTATATAGATAGAGAATTGAATCAGTAGTGAGATATCTTCTGGAGCGGTAGAAGGATCCCACCATCTTTCCTGCGACCTTGGCAACAGACTTGATGTACGTGTTCCATTTCAGATCAGGAGTAAAGGTCAAACCCAGAAGCTTGTCAAAACACGGGGCCTCACCCAGACGAGAGCCATCCATCACAATTGATGCCAGCTGGGGATCAGAGCGTTGATATAGATAGATATTGTTCTCATAAGTTCTTAAATTTAAACATAACCGATCGTAATCGGTTACTAGTAGCAATTAACATGATAAATTACTCTTTGATTCCAGCTAGCCATTTTTTTTTCTTGGTCTATGGTTTTATACCCAAATGTGTTTTGCTTTAGTTTCTTTAAAAAGAAACACTTCGTTCAGTTTGGAACGTTTTTAATTATTTTCTTACATCTGATTGCTTACAATCTTGATAGCAAATTCTAAATTTATCTGATTAGTATATATGTATTTACAGTTTCATATGCATTAACTTCGAACCAATCATATTGTCACGGAATCCTAAGGGTGCCACTGTAGTGGTGGCCCGATATATAGGAAGTAAAATTGGAGATAAATTGAATAACAAGATATTTGTCCACATTATATTTAAATGTTGAAGTTTTTATTCTCCCTAGGAAACAGGGAACATGAGGTGATCTCCAAAGGTTTAAAGATACAAGAAAAGAAATTACCAGAGTCGACAATCTTCCTGTCTCCAGATACTTCTTTACTGGAAGGGTGGGGTTTAGCAGCTAGTCGGATA
This sequence comes from Euprymna scolopes, assembly GCF_053919585.1. Classification (NCBI taxonomy): domain Eukaryota; kingdom Metazoa; phylum Mollusca; class Cephalopoda; order Sepiida; family Sepiolidae; genus Euprymna; species Euprymna scolopes. Next base: position 21,578,254 of record NC_136488.1, read on the forward strand.
AATTGGTAATATTTTATATATTCTGATATCCTCCAATTATATATATATAGATAGACAAACATATGAAAAGAATGTCTAATAAAATCAAAAGTTAAATATCTTTAAAGTTTAACCAATATATCTTATATATTAATGATGGTAGATCTAGTGAAATTGACATAATTTTGAATTTTCTAATACTAATTATAATATTATCTATTATCCTCCCTATTTTTACTTTAATTTCATTCTTTTAAGTTTACTTGTCTACTAGAACAAATATTATTTTAGGTTATGACATATTTCTTAAATAATCGTATTAACAATTCGGTGTTTTATTATTTGTTTAATAATACCCTGAATAATATCACTGATCGGTATTTTGTATTATTTCTGTTGCACAAAACCTATTGACCGATGAGTTCAAAAAAGGTATATTGTAAATATTATACTTTGTTCGGTGGCATCAGTTAATCTATGAAGTTAATTGTTCAAATAGAAAATGGTAGCTGGAGATTGACCCACACGTGAAGTCCAGATAAAGCTTTTTCTTTTCTTTTCTTTTTTTTACAAAGGAGTCAACACTTATACCGGAACGGAGACTATTAATGAATGTACGGTGGTCAAAGGGAACATGCCGTAGTAATCATTAGTAGTGAACATTTGGTAAAATGGATTACTTAATGGGATGGCTCATCAAGAATTTGTTTACGTTGAACGTGAACAAAACCATATTGTAGTCAGTTGGAAAGCAGGAAAACAGAACAGAGTTCTACAGGCGTGCAGTTCTAAGAAAGAAGCTTTGTTCATGGAATTTACGTTTAGATTTAGGCGTAGATAAAAAGTGCGGGAAATTATTGATAGTGGTTTCAGCTTGATGAGTATTTTTCGTGAAAAGTCAGGACAAGGGGTGCATAGATTGAAGTTCAGACGAGCACTTGCCATGAAAATAAGGATAAAGTAGAAATAGGTTCGCAACGTGTCTTCTGTGGGAAAGAAGTTGCGGAAAAGAGAAAAAGGCATCGCACACTAGGTAGTGTCGTCAGCATAAATGTCTATAAATAATCTTAGGATGTGATTTGGTAAATCATTGATGTAGATCAGGAAAAGAGTTGAGCCCAGGATGGAACCCTGAAGGACTCTGGCACAAATACTTTGAGCTTCTGATTTCTGCCCATCAACCACTACTTTTATCAGCCTATCAGAGAGAAATGATTTAATAATTGAAAAGACATTTCCAGCTATACTGTATCTGGACATTTTGTGGAGTAGACCTTTATGCCATACCCTATCAAAGGCCTTTGATATGTTAAGAGCAATTCCCTAGAAAGGAAACCTCCCTCAAGAAATTCGCTAATCCTATGAGATATAACTGTTAACAAATCTGTTGTAGATCTAGCAGAACGGAAACCACATTGCATGTCACTGAGGAGGTTATTTTTTCTTAGATGATTGACTACTTCTCTATTTAACACAGATTCCAGCAACTTACTCATGATGCTCAGGAGACTGATTGTTCTGTATTGAGAGGGAGATGAGCGATCACCTGAATTTTTAAATACAGGACATACTGATGAGATTTTCCAGGGTGTTGGGAAGCAATTTTCCTTAAGACAACGCTTAAACAACGCTTGTAACTATGGGAGCTAGTTCTGATTGAAGCTTTTTGAGCACTATAATAGGAATATCGTCAGCACCAGTTGCTTTACTGAAACCGAGATTTTTGATTAGCTTGACAACATCACGCACATATATTTGTATGTTGCATGACGTTTTCAGACACAGGAGGAAATACTGGGGGTTGGCAACCCTGATCGCATAGGGTGAAATTAGCTGCAAAATTTTTGGCAAAGACTTTAGCTTTGTCCGATGCTGACGAGATTACCTCAGATCCATTGATTATGGTTGGGATGCAGCACATGCTTCAATTTAGGACTCTGTTACTTGCCAAAATAGGTGGGAATACAGCAGCCCTAGTACTTTGCACCTTCTAATATGATGACCACCTAAGCGGTTAGTCCAAGGTTCGGGTCTCTGTCTATCAGGCGGATAACGTCAGCCCAGAAAAATGTTTGCCTCCAACACCCTTATTAGTGACATGGTTACAAAGATATGAATAGAAACAGAAAATTTCGAACATCTCAGGCGATTGATCACGTAAAATACTGCCGACCTAAATTACAGCTTATATGACGATTAGAAAAATATATTCAATACAGATATAAAAGAAAATCTATATTCCTTTAAAATGCTCCCATTATTTCGCTTCCCCTGCTCCCTCTCTGTTTCTCTCTCTATGTCTATCTCTCTTCTCTCTTTTCCTCCCCCCATCACGCTCTGTTTTTCGATGCAGGTCACTTTTTCAACATGAAAAATTTCTTAATTTGGAATAAAAGTATAATTCTGTTTTGGTTCTGTCTTGACCAAATTTTTATTCTTTAAACTTTAAACGAAACAAAATGTGTCTAAAACGTGGGAATATTTTGGAATCCGGTGAGGAAACTTTATACAAATTGAAAGCTTTCTTATTTCATTCGTAGACCACACCTCAGCAGATGTAAATGAAACTCAAGGGCCGAAAATTAACGTTTTTAACATTAGTGATACGATAACTTACTCGTAAGTAGACTAATCTAGAGTTAAGTTTTGAATACTATAGTTAAATGATATATTTACACACATGCATTGGTTAAAAGATCTGGCTGTCGTTTGGGCAATCGGGTTTCGATGCTGATTTGAGATAGTTGTTTGTCTAGCCGCACTGGTGAGCTGTGAAACAGGGAAACAGTTCTGTATGTGGATGACTATAATGCTCCCTATCTTAGGTTGAGCATATTGGGAAGTGATACACGATATACCATTAGCGTATGAAACGATGCTCTTTGTGTAAGCAAAGTGAGCTTAGGTATTTGGACAATGTCAAAACATTGTTAATTCACATCCCGCATAGAAGCAGCCGCATATCGCTACGTTTGGGCGATGCGGTTTCGACCCTGACGAGGTAGGTGCTTGTCTAGCCGCACTGATGAGCTGTGAAACAGCGAAACTGTATTGTATGTGAATGACACTATATATATATATATATATATATATATATATATATATATATATATATATATATATATATATATATATATATATAAGTACTATTTCATTTATAATTCTTTTACTATAAAAATATATTATGCACAGCTCTGTTTCGGTTGCTTTAGCGATTCTCACTACGCGTACAAGACTATGTAGTATAAAATATACTTAGTGCAAGTAAGTTGAATAGATATTTTTGTGTTTTATTCTCTAGAGAAATCATAATCATTAATATATGAATTTACATACTATAATCGTTTTGATAGTAAATCGCTGCCGGACACATTTTCCAACTGATCAGCGTCGTTGATTAGTATACTTCCTTTCAAGCAATAACTTGAATTTTCTGTGAAAAATTTGTATGCGATCTTTACTTCAATTATTATTATTTTTATTATTATTATTATTATTATTATTATTATTATTATTATTATTATTATTATTATTATTATCTTACTAAGAGGTTTCACGCAAGTTATTACCAGTGATTGCTGACTGGCAATAACAAGTGCTGTTCTCTGTAGTCCGAGTGATAACTAGTCTCTCCAGATTTCCAGCATTCAACACCTATTTCGATAACCATTGCAAATCATTTTACGTTATTGGTCATCTATTTAACATCGATTTCTCACTAGAAACAGCACGTGTTTTCTCAGGAATTCTGGTTGCTAAATGTCTCCCCAAGCTTTAAGTAGTTGAGTTAGTGCACTCCCTTCTCGTTCTTTCCGTTCTTTCTGAAGTTCAACAAGTTTTGTGAGGAAACAAAAAACGCAGCGTAGTTTTGCTTTCCATATGATATTTTCAATTGAAAATTATGCGTTGTAGGTTAGCATTCATTGGTTATGTGCATTAGTTTCCCATGTAAAACGTTTCTTAGGCGTTCAGCGATTCTAATACGTTGTATTGTCTCAACATCCCTTTTAATTCTAATTTATAGTAATGTTCTAGTTTTCTTTTAGGAACTGGTTCTACTGCTCCTATAATCATTGTATTATAACGGTTCTCTTAATCTTATAGATCACTTTTAATTCTCTAGCGAGTTCTGTGTATTTGTTTTGATCTTCTGCCTCTTTTATCTTTATCTGCTGGAACGACAAAATCTACGATTTAGCAGATTTTATTCCGTCGTGTTGACTCTTATCACGTTCAGTTTTCTAGTATGCGTAAATTTTCTGTTTAATGCTTCATGGGATTTTGTGCTTTTTATTTTCCACTCGTTTTTAGCTGTTTGTGTCTATACCACTTGTCTGCATGTTTATCGTGAAAATACTAGTGATGGTAGAGAGCTTGCTGTGTTGTCCTCCAGCTGCCAGTTCCAGCTTCCATATTATTATTGATTTCTTAATTATATTATTAATTTTGTCAGATATTTTGCACGTATTCAAGCATTCAATTATCGATGAAAGAGTAATTGTGTGGTATAATTTTCTGTAGTTGGTGCATGCAATGTCTATGTTCTTTTATCTGTTGATTTTAAATCTATTTTAGAATCTGTTTATTTATATATATCAGACCATGTGTCTCTCTTGTAGCATTTGTTACCATTTCGTTCCTCGATGAGTAGGCAATAATTTCTCAGTTGAGCACTGAAAATGTTTGTAGGCAAGTTATGGGTCTGTAGTGGCTTGATGCTCGTTGTCTTATCACGGTTTATTTGTATCATTGTACTACTTCCTTCATTCATCCACCATCGAATATCTGTTTTGTGTATATACTTTCTCACGAGCATTATATGATACTAGCAGGACGTCCGGTGTTATCCGGTTGTAAGATATGCTTAAATATGATATTTTAATTTATACAGATTACGTATTTATTATTATAGAGAAAATTTTCTATCGATTATTATATTGAAGCTAATATACACAGGCGGCAAAAAGAAAGTCCGCGCTTGTATTTTTTTTTCAAAAGCTGCAAATTTAAGCTAAATTTAATGTAACTGTTTAAACAAACTATGCCTCATTTGATTTGACTTTTATTCTTCTATAATTTTACCTGTTCATATTTGACTTTTAATTAAAATATTTTAGTGTTCACGTCAATTTAAAAAAATAATTCAAATGGAGGAGGCAAAAAGAAAGTCCGCACAATGGAAAATTGTTATTGAAATGTAACTTTAGGGCATTAATGCAACACAAATGTAACAGGTACACTATGAATTAGTAAATATTTAGTAGCATATCCCTTCTGCAATGTGACAGCCTGAAATCTTTTGGGAATTCCTTAAATTAGACTGCAGCAATACTCCGATGAAAAGGGCATACCACTTTTCTTTAATTTTTGTCCAAAGTTCTTCCAAATTTGAAATTTTATCATTTCGTAGCTGTTGCTTGATGTAATGCCATATGTTTTCAATAGGATTGAGGTCTGAATATTGTGCAGGCCAATCTAAACACGGAATATCATGCTCTTCCATGAACATCTTGACATTGCCAGCTGTGTGAATGGACGCATTATCTTGCATGTAGATGGAATTATCATCCAAATTCAGACCAAAATAGGGTAGAAAATGCTTAGTCAACATATTAATGTACTTGGTCGAATTAATTCGACCTTGCAAGCGAACTATAGGCCCTGGACCATTGGTACTAATAATGCCCACACCAAAACTGAACTTCCACCAACTTGCAGCGTTGAAACTGAGCATCTAGGATTAAATTCTTCGTCTTTGCTCCGACGGACGTACTGCCTACCATCACTGCCTAGCCTATTGAACTTGCTTTCCTCGCTAAAAAGCACTTTTGGCCAATATGAAGAGCCATGATCTTCATTGCATTTGACGAAGTCCAGGCGGCGCTTTCTGTTCTTTACAGAAATCATTGGCTTGCGTCTTGCAATATATCCTTGCAAAAATTCCTTTAATCTAGTCTTGACAGTAGAAAGAGAGCACTTTGACAAGATTGCAGTGTTGTTGGATTTGGGGAGCCGTTTCAAATCTGTTTCTTAGGCTGCGAATCTTGATAGCGTTGTCTTCCCTGTTAGAAGTAACTCTAGTCCGACCAGATTTCGGGGCATCACGAACACTGCCGGTGTTTTGGTGCTTTTGCACAGTCTTTCGTGCCGTTTTCTCATCATATTTCAATCTGCGGCCGATTTCTCAATTGGATGAATCAGAAAGGTGGAGATTAATGAGCTCCTGACGACCATTAAGAGAAAGTCGTGGCATATGGACTAAATGTTACCTTTTATAACCTGGAACCACAGCAATTACGATTACAAAGGCTTTGTTGCCTGTTGGTGGATATTGGCTATTTTAAACCGATTTAGGTGCGATAATTTTACCTGTTTTTAAAATAATTTTTGCTGCAGACTTTCTTTTTGCCTCCTCAATTTGAAGTTTTTTTTTAAATTGATGTGAACACTAGAAAATTTCAATTAAAAGTCAAATATGAACAGGTAAAATTATAGAGGAATAAAAGGCAAATCAAATTCGGTATAGTTTGTTTAAACAGTTATATTAAATTTAGCTTAAATTTGCAGTTTTTGAAAAAAAATTACACATGCGGACTTTCTTTTTGCCGGCACTGTATATTAGTGAGATCAAAACTAATATATATATATATATATATATATATATATATATATATATCATCTTTCTTTATATATATATATATATATATATATATATATATATATATATATATATATATATATATTAAGTAAGATGATTAATAATTTATAATTAAAATTTAAAATCGATTTCACACGGAAGAACAAACAAAATCAATGAATTGTAAGATCGTTTCTTTTCATTTATTTTGATTGTATTATTGAATGCACTAATACATTAAAATATATTCTGCTCTTTAGACTCTTTTTCTAATCCCCAAAGTATATATATATATATATATATATATATATATATATATATATATATATATATATATATATATATATATATTAGAATAAGAAATAAAAAGATAAGGAGTGCACTTACAAGAAAACTTTATAAGTATGCATTAATGTGTTCATGCAAATAAGGAATTCTACTTAGAGAAGTCCATAAAAACATCTATGATATCAGCTTTTCTAATTTAATAATGCTAAAACCTAGTGACCATGACGAACAGTCCTATGTCATTAAATTCTAAGAACAAAGTCTAATCATGTAAGCAATTGCAGACTCGTTCTGTATATGAAACATAGCAGTAAAGTGTTGTCCTGTTGGTCCGTGTTCTTCAGTCACATCAAAGAATAAAATCCACTTGTAAAGTCGAGATAAACCGATGCAAGGATTAGAATAATATATTTAGCATACATACTTACATCACTTTGCCTCTTTTTCTTTCTCTCCCTTTCTTTCTTTGTTCCTCTCTCTCTCCCTCTCTCTGTTTCTCTCTCTCCCTCCCTCTCTCTCCCTCTCTCTCTCTCTCTCTCTCTCTCTCTCTCTCTCTTTCAATTCGGACATTTTTTTCTACATGAAAATCAGTTTTAGTTTCAATAAAAGAAAAAACTCTGATATGGTTCGGTCTTTATCAATTTCTATTTCTTTAATCTTTAAACGAAACAAAATGTGTCTAAAACGTGGGAATAATTTTGAATCTTGTGAGGAAACTTTACAGAAATTGAAAACTTTCTTATTTCATTCGGGGACCACACCTCAGCAGATTTAAATGAGACTCAAGGGCTGAAAATTAAGGTTTGTAACATTAGTGGTACGATAACTTAAGTAGACTAATCTAGAGTTAAGACCTAAATACTATAGTTAAGCGGCATGACAATTACACATACACACACAGACTCATATATATATATATATATATATATATATATATATATATATATTGTGTGTGTATGTGAAAACTACTATTTCAGATATATTATTTATATTAGAAAAATGTCTAACGTACACATTATTTTTTTCAGTATTTACTTTAACAAGATTTAATGTTAAAACAGACATTTATATGAACAGAACATACTTTTTCACATTAAACTACATAGAAACTATTGTATTTTATTCTCGATAGAAATTATCAGGTTTAATGCATTAATTAACATTCTTTTCCAAAGTAAAACCGTGTCCTACACAACCATAACTCATAAAAGTCGTTTACTTTTGCTTCCGTTCTGGGAAAAAGTAGCGTGCAATCGTTACTTCGTACTGATTAATTAGTTTACGAAGGTGTACACGCAAATATGCAAATGTATACGCATAAATACTATAATTACAAATTTGCTAGGAATATTCTGACATATTGAGTTGTTTATAGAACTCTGGTAGTATTGTTTCCAAAAGAAGAATATACAAAGCCAGTTAAATATAAAAAGGATGTAAAATATTGAAATGTCAAAATCCAACATTATATATTTAATTTCATTATCTATCTAATACTATTTCTCCTTTTCCTGTTCTTTTTTCTTATGCCATTAATGATATTGTTCTTTGTTTGTAAAGACTTTTTTTCTTCTTGACATTGACAGTTAATACACAAAGACACAAAGGGAGAAGTGTGACTGATATATACAATCCAAAAGAAGATATGAGATCAACAAGATATGATAAGAGGAGAAGAGAGTCATAAACAGTAAATGATTGCTTGCTTGGCTAAATAATCGCAATTCATAATGTTACGAGTCAGGAGAGAATCCGATCGGATATGGTCACCTAAGCAGAATTTTCTATTCTTTCGCATTGACAGTCATCCTACCAGTTTTTGCAACACATGATAAAAAAATACAGGATATGTCAACCGTGAGAGTTAGACCTTTGTGACACGTTGTCTGGTTCAAGATAAGCTTCTCCACATCAGATCCTCGAGCGGTGCATACGGATGTAATAATAATAGATGTTTAGTTAAACACAGGGTTATATATATATATATATATATATATATATATATATATATATATATATATATATATATATATATATAGAGTGACCTAAAAAAAAACCAAAAGCTAAATGGAGGCAATCTAGAACATATGCTGTAGAACGGAGAAAAAAAGGCAAAAGACCCTAGTGTTTTGATGTGATGTTTTGAATATAATAAACTAGTTATGACCAAAGTTTCATTTCATTTGGACAAAACACTAAGAAACAGGGCCTAATTAGAGTTGGGGCCCGTTTTATTGGGTTACTCTGTGTATATATATATATATATATATATATATATATATATATATACTAGCAGTTCAGCCCGGCTTTGCTTGGGCCCTATCTACTGCTCATAACTTTATGTGCATATGTATATATATATATATATATATATATATATATATTAAAAGTTTGACTCATATCCAGGTAACCTACATCTAGAATTTCAAGTGTTTAGACTCAAAATTGGCGGAGGAGTTTGGTAGAGTCTGCAAAGGTCAACTCTTTCAACTTTAATCTCTTGGCAGTCATTTATTGTTTTGGGCTCAAATCAAATTAAAAAGTTTGATCCCTGTCCAAGTAATCTACATCTAAAATTTCACGTGTTGAGACTTAAAATTGGCGGAAGAGTTTGGTAGAGTTTTCAAATTGTTGAGTTTTGACTCTTTGACAGCCAAATTATTCCCAAATCTCAATACCCCTCGAGTTTGTAGACTGAAAAATGACACAGTAGTTTGGCAGAGAAATGTACACACACAGACACTCACAGATAATTTCACTTATCGTATATATATATATATATATATATATATATATATATATATATATATATATATATATATATAGTAGAAACCCGGGATACGGCATTAAAAATTAGTAAATAAAATACAGTATAGTATATAATGCACATATATATGTGTGTGTGTGTGTGTGTGTGTGTGTGTGTGTGTGTGTGTGTGTGTGTGTGTGTGTGTACATATAATAACATTATATATAACACCGTAAAGCGAGGCAATACCTTAACCAGAGATCGGAAAAACATCGTATTCTACATTGTAACCTGAAAAAACGTAGCCTAGTACTATATAATCCCGAGGTCTATATACATATAAGATACTTTTTTTACAATAAGAGATTCAGTCTTTTTGGAAATCATACAAAACATCTCAACAGATCGAGACACAAAAGAATAAAATGAAGATATTATAAGACATTTTGCATGAATATTATTACAAATTTGTCTGTCCAACTTGTTTGCGTTAAAGTAAATGTAGTGCTGTTTGAAGCAACAATGTAACGAAATTTTCCATTCATCACAATGTTTTGAATTAATTGCTTCGTTAAAGCTTTTTGGCGCATTTTCCATTGAATAGCAATAGTCGGTTTGATAATCTTTTATATTGTCGATCACAAAATATCGGGTCGCCTTCTATTTCTTTTGGGATATCTTTCGACTTTATCATCATCATAAACACTCTTGCCTCTGTCATTTTTATTGTCTTCGTTTGTTTTAATTATTTGAGGGAATATAATTTCATCTTCTTCATATGACGGGTTTTCGTCTGTAAAATTAAACGTGTCTGTGAATTTTACACATCGGATTCTTTTTATTTTATTTTTTTCTGGAAAAAATACTAAATTGGCTGGACTGTTTTTATCGTATCCAAGAAATATACCTCTGTCGACTTTAATATTTAATTTACTCTTTTTATCTATATATGCAAAGCAAGTTGAACCAAATATATGCATTCTGCTTAAATTTGGTTTTTTACCACAGAAAGATTCATATGGAGTTTTAGATAGTGTTTTGTTAAAGCACCTGTTGCGTGTATAGGCTGCCGCCATAGGTGCGTACGTCCAGAGGTTTCTAGGGAGTTTGATTCAATGAGTAGGCATTTTGCCATTTCAAAAAGTGTCCGCCACGCACGTTCAACAGTCCCATTTTGGTGTGGCGTTCTAGGAGTTGATGTTTCATGCCTGATATGATGGTTAATTAGTAAAAGTTCAGTCTTTATTGGTGAATTCCGTACCGTTGTCAGAGCGAATACACTTGACTTCGCCGTAGGGAGCCATGTCGGCCAGATATTTTTTAGTTGCTAGCAGGGTATCAGATTTGTTCTTTAAAAAGTAAACCATTATTAAACCTGAATAGTCATCTACAAAATTCAACACATATCTAAAATGTTCTCTGGCCATCGGTTCCACGGGACCGTTCAAGTGACAATGCACCATTGATAGGACTTTGGGGGCCTTTTTGTCTGGTATCTTGCTTTGATAGTTTGTCATTTTCCCTTGCGTACAGACGTCGCAGTTGAAGTTTTTTGATGTTTGTATTTTCATTCCATCAACTGCAGTCGGCAACTTTTTGATATCAGGAATATTACAGTATCCAATACTTTTATGCCATGTCTGTAGCTCATGGCAGGTGGTTTTCGATGGGACTACGCTATTTAAATAATATAGTCTTCCATTTTCTTTAATGTCGAATACAGTTCCATTCGGGTATACCAGTTTTGATTTATTGGGGCTAAAGTTTATATTTGCACCTTGTTTTGTGGCAGCTTCTACAGAAAATATATTTTGTTTAAATTTTGGGATTAGAAGAGCGTTCTCTAGAATACAGAAACATAGTTCACCTTTATTGTTCTTTAGCGAGATTTTAGCATTGCCTCTTTTCAAAACGATATCATTGACTCGACTCCCGTCTGCTAGTTCTACAAAATGATTTTGTGGCTTAAAGTTGGAGTCAACGTTGATAAAATCAGGTTCCTTTGTAATCGCATGTGCCGTGGCCCCACAATCGATAAGAAATTTATTATTGTTTGTTGAAGCATTAAACGTACATGAAAATAAAAATGTATGTTCGCTAACAGATCTCTCTAAATTTTTAATGGAGTCGCTATTTTGAGTCCTGTATCTACATTGGAAAAATTGTTTTTGGCAAAGTTGCAGTTTTTATTCCTGGCATGGGTATAATTTAATTTTGGTGTTTTTATGTGTGTATTTTTAAATTTCATGATATTTGTGGATTCGTTTTTTTCTGTGATCATTTTTTCAGTTTCTTCCTAACTTCTGAGTACTACCTTTTTGGGTTTTTCTGTCTGGGTTATCACGGTGGTAAATGACTTGAAATCACTCGGTAATCCCTTAAGGACCATGGAAAGTAACAGACTGTCACTTATAACTTCACCAGACATTTTTAAAGAATTTTCAGTCGTTTTGGCTCTTATAATATAATCAGTAATAGTTTCGGTTTCCATTTGTTTTAAAGAGGTCAGTTCAGTGTATAAAGAAATAATTTGGGGTTTTCCTTTCGATAAATAATGCTCTCTCAATATGTTTAATGCTTTGCAGCCGTCGTCCAGGGCTTCTCTCATTACCAGTGATAGACTTCGGTCATCTAAACACTGTATTAATTCCGCAAAGACAGTTGCGTTCTTTTCAATGAAGTCGGGGTCGTTTCTGTTTTCAGGTTGTGTAGCTTTTGGATTATTAGATATCCTAGAAATTTAACTTGCCACAATTCAAATCCATCGAAATAAAGACGACCGCTGGGCCCATAACCTCTAGTAGTGTTTTAGTTTCAGAACAGTTTCAGATGGTTCGTTGTTCTAAACAAGTTTTGAGAGGTGACTGGTTTGCAGTAGACAGAACAGTTTCCGATGGTTCGTTGTTACACACAAGTCCTGAGAGGTGACTTGTTTGCAGTAGACAGTTCCACAGAGCAAAATATTCTTACCGTGTCGAGACGGAAAATACGTGTGAAATTGCTACAGAAAAGGTTTAATATTTATGGAGCAATTCTGGTTTCTGATTGGTTGGTAGCAGACCGTGAATTAATTCGATTCATCAGTTCCTAGCAGCATCGTTTATAAATAGAATTGTCCGACTGTGTGGAATCATACCCCATTATATATAAAAAATATTGCAACAAATATCAAACAAAAAATATATTTAGTCTTGATGCTCTCCGAATTATGGTTTATGTATTGTTCAATCTTTACTCCTCTTTTTCTATGCATGTGTATTTTCTCTCTTAGCTAACTGTTCGTCTTAATTCTTTTCTCTTGAGAATTACCCTCAGTTTTTAGGCGGCGTGACAGCAATTCGTGATGGGCATTTTGCAACCCCTTCCGTCAGTTAATGTTAGCTCCGAGTTGATTTTATCTTGCATCTATAATGCAGGCCGACACACCAATTCGTATTATAACGATTTTGTAATTGTTCCTATATCCTGGCCTAAAACAAAGCATTTTCATAATGTTATTTTTGGTTCTTGGCAGCACAGTAAAACTCTGGATCATGGTCGACCCTTTTAGTTCATTTCCGCGTGAACTCACTTGAGTGCACTGTATGCTGTTTGATATGGCGCATATTAATACTATAGTCATGCTAACGGGTCCCGATGCTTTGGGCATCTGTTCTAAGCGCCGGCTCTGCGTTGAATGGATTTTGAGCAGCTTTCGGCTGCGCGTGGTCTCTGGTTTTCCGCTTAAATTGTTTTATTTCTTCTTTTGAATTAGTCGCTTAGTGATTTTTTTGCCTCGTTGGTCCCGATTATTGCGAGGTGACTTTAAGTTTTCCCCTCTTTTTACTTTTGTAGTGAGAGCGAGAACTAGAACTTAAGAAAGAAAAAGAAAGATAGGTAGGGGGTTCCTTGTCTAGACGACTTCCACTCGTATGGCCGCGTATATTTCGCTTGTAAGGCAAAATGGTATTAGGGATCGACTGGCTTTCTGGTAGCTCAACTGAAGGAGGTGCTAGCTACTAAGGCGTTTTGGCCCCGTTATGACTTCACATTACAGTGACTAATCAGATAATATACAATGGATGCTTTCAAACATAAGTCAAGACTCAGAACATTAAAAATAAATACTTTACCGAGATCTGGTTTATTTTTGTTATATAAAATCACATGACAAAAACCAATTACGCAAAGGGCAAAGAGAAACTAATTATATCCTTTGCCGTAATTACATCAAAGGTTGTAAATGAAAATCTGGGTTACTGTGTCTCATGCTTGCTTACAATCTAGCAGCACAATCTTGTAGGTATGGCCTTTTTGTGAAGGCGCGGCAATCGCCGTTTTCCAATGATATTTTCTCAAGCTTTCACGGACACTAAAAAAAAACAATTTCAACTCATCTCTCCTTCCATAGATTTCATAATTGACAAACAAATCAAGAACATTCCTTATTTTAAATGCAATAACGATAAAACAGATAATTCATGTGATAGGCAACTCGCTCAACAGCTTTTCTGCCTGTTATTATTTTTTTTTTTGAGAATTTGTAAAATCTAATCATTAAACTGTCATTTAAAATTAAATTATAAATATATCAGATATTTAGAAGGTATACTTATTCTCCCTTTCGAAAGTAATGAAAAATATATTATTTTAAACAGTCACTTAATGTTACACGTGGAAAGGAATCCAAAAACAGTAAAAACAAGTGACGCATGCATGGTCCCCCATGAGTGCACAGTGAACGAGGCATAAAATAATGACTAAGTTCAGCATTTGCCCTCCCGCCCTCCATTTAGCCGCAAAAGTCCTCAAGGGACGTAAAATTCTGGTAAAAATGGACAAACGGTGCAGGTTTAAGTCTTAACATATGTAAATTTGAGTTCTGCACCATGCAAAAAAAAGAAATGACTAAGTTAATAATTTCTCCACCCCCATTTAGCCCCAAAATCCCCAAGGCCTTAACATATTTAAATTTGAGTTCAGCACCATGAAAAACTACTAAATAGACATACGCAGAAAATATTGGACAAATATGATAAAATAGTTCCACAAAATGGAGTATTTTTATTAGTCCTAAAAGAGCCTCTGGGGCATACCCAAGAGTAATCGCGAAGTATAAACAAAATTATATAGAAATCAGTTAGTTACAACTTTTCACAAAGTTTTCTGAAAATTCAAGACATCAATTTTTTTTAATAAGCACAAAAGTGACAATTTCAGCTATTTTAACCCGAAAGGCACCCCTAATCCGTCCTGTTACTTTTTTCTCATGTGTTTAATGTTTTTGCAAAATTTGAAAAAAATTCCTAGGTGTAGTTATTGAGAAAAGTGCAGACAGACAAACGGACGAACTGATAAAGGTAAATTTGCCGGTCCACCCTCCTTTTGTCGGAGAACCAATTAACAGTTTGACATCTCGGGTTTATCGCGAAAATATCAAAACTCCTATAACCATCTCACTCCCACAACACTAAAAAAAAAAAAATAGACTTTGAAATATATTTCTATGAACGTCCTTTTATAAGGTGAAGCCGTCAGTAACTCAACGGGGTATGGGAATAAATCAATACGCCTTTCAAAACACTGAGTGGACTGAAGCGTTTTTATCTGAAATGCTAAGACAAACGCTTTTAATATACACATATATTCTCTGCTTCACCATTATTAAATTCATAATCTTATTTAATTGACATCGACATTTCAGGATTTTTTTTCTATTAGGTTTCCCTCACCCCTACACTAGATGTTTGATCTAATATTTTTCTGACTTCTTTCTGTTTTCTTTTCTATCTTTGACCCGTTTGTTTATTCGTCATTAAAATTTTTCTCCCGTATCTTTCATGTTTCATTTTTTTAAAGATTTTCTGTTCTCATCTTACGGTGAAGCCTTTTAATAATAAAAACAAAGTATTAAAATCTCAACACATCAGTAGAATGTATGCATTATATTTATATTTCATCTCATATATGTATGTGTATATATATATATATATATAGAGAGAGAGAGAGACTGACAGAGAGACTCACAAAAAGACAGGCAGAGAGATAGAGAAAAAAAATGAGAGATAGACAGGCAGATAGATAGATAAATAGGTAGATAGAAACAGATATAGATATGTTTTATCTCATGGTTCATGTTTCTAGATACGGTAATAAAAAATAAAACGCATATTTGCTCTACAACAGTATTGGGCACTTTCTTCAGTTTTTCTTAATTACCATCGCCACTAAATATATATATATATATATATATATATATATATATATATATATATATATATAATTCACTTTTGATTCATATATATTGGCAGATCAATAATGCAGAGATTAATTACCGTTGTGTAAATTCTTCAAGTTTTTTTCACAGTTTCTCTCTTTCGTTTTTATCACCTTTTACTCGTTTCCGTCAAACGGATGTATATAAAATCCGTTTGGGTTTTCAGCATTTATATGCATGCATATGCGAGTGTGTCTGTGAGCGACCGGTTGGACGAAATTTCATTCATAACTTAAGGCAATCTATACATATGACTCCACACATGACGTCCGGTTCAGAGTGAAATCTGAAGAATAAACAAGATATATATTATCAAACAAATTAGGACAATTCCGGTTGAACATAAAAGTACATATTTTGAACAATTTCTGTTTTAGCTCGTATGAATGAATAATAGATTTGATCAGCTGATAATAGCAGTTTCTAACCTTAGATCATAACATGCTTCCAAATATAAACGATTTTTCACATTCACATGCTGTACTCACACATATTGATTATCAAAAACACAAATATAAATAATTGCTATCCATATATATACACTAGTGTTAATCGAGAACTGAGATTCGGAAAAATCATAACATGTTTGGGTATCATAACCAGACAAATTGTTCTTATTTTCCGATGTCCAAAACAATTCTTTTAATTGTCTTTTTTATTTCTTTGTTTATGTTTAAAACCAAATTTTCAATTGCCGGTACTAATGATACTATTTTAAAATAACAGTTAAATTAAAATATATACATCATCCAATATGTTGTTTTTTGTTGTTGTGTTTTTTTTATTTTCGTTTGCGAAAATATATGAACATATTACGTGTTTTTACGGTAATTCGAAAATAAAAACTAAAAACAACTGCATTCATAAATATTTTTTAAATTAAAATAATCGGAATTGGTAATTGTATTGGAATGTAGAATATGTGATTTCGGCTAAGGAATCTTTTCCATTTGATACAGTATAGAAATGTATTTGTAATTTGATTGGTCTCGCACTTTTGTCTTCACTGTAATCTCTCTCACAGACGTGATATAATTAGTATTCTTATGAATAATATTATGGCGTATATTATTATTATTAGTAGTAGTAGTAGTAGTAGTAGTAGTGGTAGTAGTAGTAGTAGTAGTAGTAGTAGTAGTAGTAGTAGTAGTAGTAGTAGTAGTATAATCTAAAATTGACTTATCTATCCCTAGGTTCCTTTGTTCCAGCTCGTTTGACGCATTGGTGTAGTGGTTGTAATCAGTTCGCTGTTTTAATACCTCATTGTGTTTATTTTTTAATTCCCGGATAGCACCAGATGACTGGATGGACTGAAGAGGCATTGAGTAATGTCGCGATATATTCAAATGTTACTGAATATGAAAGGTTCAGTAGCTGAGGAATAGATTAAAATGTATATTTTCCATAGCAGAAGAATGTGTTAGAACAAAAATGGTTATAACAATGAAATGTTTGCAGTCAGATATTTGTAATGGGATATTGGCCTTTTACTTTAAGATAATAAAGTACAATTAACCAAGAATAATACAACTGACTTCGTTATGTGACGTAAGTTAACGAACAAAGAAAATGAATAAGTAGAGTCAAAATTAGTTAGAGTCAGGGGCAGTCCGCACAGGAGGTTTGCTTTTAGTCGTGGAACCATTCGAGTGAGTCAATTAGAGCGATGTAGAAACAAAGAGAAATGCATGCAATCTCCGAGGCATGTCGCAGGCATCGAATAAAGCTATATGAAAATATAACTTCGCGTTATGGCGTTTTCCTTTAGGAGAAGAAGTATTCATTTCAGTGGCACAACCACAACTCTCAAATAGGTATGTTTTCCATTTTTTCTGATGGTCACCACAGTGAAGATGTTTTAATCCAAGTAGCTTCTTCCCAAAGACTGCAAAGTTTTGGAACTTACTTTTTTCTGACTGTTTTTCTCTTGTATACAGAATGGGTTTTTTAAAGATTTGAATCAATGGGCATCGCCTGTCTTTGCGATAATCATTTTTGTTCTTTTTAGCTCTTTTCGTTAATGGGCTTCATGCCTTGCCTCGAGCCATTTCCATCAACAAACTTGTATCAAAGTAATAAAAATATTGGGACATCCGATCACTAGCATACATATCAGATAACTTTATATTTCATATAAATAATTTGGCATGTGTAATTATTTTATACTAGTTGTATATACATGGTGTTGCCATATCGAAACATATTGCTGGATTATTTAAGATACACCGAAAAACTTTACAAGTATTTTATTGAAAGTGAGCCACATGTTGGATTTATGGAAACATAAAATTTTCATCAATAAATATCAGATGTGGAAATAACTCCCGTGACTAAAATAAATCCAGCTTAGGTTCATTTTAAAACGCAACTGACGTCCGTATTATAATAAAAAATAAATTAAATATCAATGAAATTGAATATGAATTCAATAAATCAACTTTAAAATAGTAATGCTAAACAGTACAATTCAAACAATTCTATCAATAATAATTCATAACATAGAGTTAATGATCAAAAATAGATTTTATTTAATGTAATATGCAAATGAAGTAACTTCTTCAATGCAAATGTCTTTTTAATAAATCGTATAGAAATTATGCTGGAAGAAAAGTGTACAAAAACTGTTTTCTGCATGAAAATTAATTTGTGCACAAATTGTAAACAAACAAGCATAAATAAATATGATTTTATTTTCTTATATACACGATCTTATTTAATATAAATCATTTAATAAATACCGATTAATTATCCCTGACAAAAGAAACTGACAAATACGTAACAAGACAAAGTTGTTGACGATTAGGTATTAGAACAATTGTGACATTGATTATTTACAAGAACTTACATAAAGTAATCACATGTACATGCCTCAGTGCGTGTATTAATTAAAATATAATATTTATGCGTAATTTATGATCGGGCAACGGCTGGCGTTATTAAACTAGCATGCCGCCAGCCGTTGTTAGCTCGTAAATTACGCGTAAATATTATATTTTAATTAATAGAGGCACTGAGACATGTACATGCGATTACTTTATGTAAGTTCTAAACAGTTCACTTCTTGTACGTAAAAAATACCTGTGCCGGGATCGAAACCAAACCCCAAAGACAGGGGACCAAGTACGATCATTATAACGCAAACTGTACACGATTTTCAAAAGTTGTTTTTAAACCTACTGATTTTTAACATAATGAATCTGTCATGTGAACGATTCACAAACAGTTAACAAACACATAAAAATCCGACGACCCTCACATATCAATTCTTCAATTTTGATCGCTTAGCTTCTCCGGATGAAAACCGATTAAAAAGTTTTCCACATGTCTGATTATCATATAGGATATTCAGATATGTGGAAACCCACATTTCAAGTCTGTAGATTTAAAAAAAAAAAAGTTCAGTATATAGGTTGAGAAGTGTCCTCACACACACACACACACACATTCTCACTTATGTAGATACATAGATTATTAAGCTTATAAAGAAAGCATATGTAAATAACAACGGATTCTTTTTCCCTAACTTTTGCAGTTGGTCGAAAGGAATTATTATTTGCAATCATGTGTAACGGAGAATTGTGGAGAGTTGAGTAGCGAGATGTCTGTTCACATAACATCAAAATGTCTGCATGTCAGTACAATCATGGAAATAGAAAATAGGGAAAAATCCCAAATCTAGACCTGGAAGTAAGAAACTATTAGAGTAGAAAACTTTCCGACATCTAGGCATCTCAACAGTGAATGGGTGGGATTTTGCTGCTATCGAGTTCGTCAGAAGTGTGCACTTTGAAGGGGCACAAGTACTTTGAGTTCATCAGAGCATATCCTATTAAAATACTTATAAAATTGGCACAAAATGCGACATTACGGCGATAAGACACAGGTTGGAGCTTGGCCGATATTACGATACCTATTAGATTTGAGACTTTTTAGGGCCCTGTTTAAGAGTGAGAAACTAGTATAGGTTCATCAGATGTGACAACAATACTCCATGAATGAATGGACGAAGGCTTTGTAGAAATATAAGATACTCTCAGGTTTGAATAATTTTCTAGTACGGTAGAGAGAGTTCATTTTCTTTGCGGCAGATTTGGCAATGCCCTCTATGCTTTTTTTTCAACTTATGTCGCATGTGAATGTTAATCCGAAGAGTTTGACTAATGACTAATGGGCTCTCAGGTAGGATGAAAGAAAAGCGAAAACAAGGAGACGGAAATAAGATTGGTATTTTATAAAATCCGAGTGAAGGGATAAAACAACACTTAGGGAAAGCGAGTGTGAGAATAGTCAGAATAATTTGTTGAGTAAATAAAATGATTTAATTCGCATGAACAATTCATTAACATGTATTTCGTATAATTTATGTATAGAAAAAAGAAACTGTTTTGATTTCATCTCGAGCTAGAAACAGTGTGACCCGTAGAGTCAACAATTAGGTAAATTAAAGAAAAAGTGAATTTACAAAGCCAATTAAATGTGAATACAACAAAAATACAGCACCAAAAATTTAAATTTGTGGAGAAGGAGACGAATTGGGAAACCACATATAACACTGGCAAACAAAAGATATACTGAATAAACTCAACTAGAAACATACAAAAAATCACTTAATTTTACAAATAGCCCAAAATACTGTGGTATCACTATTGGTTCGCATCACATAAAAAAGGTCACTATAGGCCAGGTAGGTTGGATAGACAAAGGTAGGAGAGCAGCAAACAAACTTCACTGAAATGTCACAAAAAGTATTGGGATACTGAGACGGATTATTGTTACTAAGGTTACAAAGAAAACCAGTTGTCGGCATTAACAAATAACCGATGGTAAAAGGTTAGTGCAAGAATGCAAAGTGATTTTAGTTAGTTACAAAAGAAAGCAGAATGGTGGAAATCTGATGAGTCTTTTGTCACTCAGATAACAAGGAACATCACTTATCGTTGTTGTTGTTAGTAAGGGAAAGAGAAAGAGAAAGCAAACGAAAAAGAAGGAAATTGAATTAAGTTTGATCGAATCTGTTTATAAGGGAAGGAATTACGTAGTGACAAATTATGAGAAGCAATGAGTGATTGGTAATACAGTTTAATTTAACATTTAATTAGTACAATTAAAATTGATCTTTTTTCTAAACCAGAACCCAATCCCAAAACCATAGTAATTTGTTAACATATATTTCGTGTAATTAAAATATAGAAGAAAAGAAACTTGTATTAAACAATGTTCGTATTAGTATAGAATTATAGATAAAAATCAGGAGATTAAAAGGGGTCACAGAAAAAAAAACAGAAATAAATATCTGAGGCGAATATCTTAATTACATTAATTTTGTAATCAAAATCACCCCAGAAAAGGTATCAAACTACTTAAGGAGCTTAAAGTAATACCACTTAAAAGTTAAAAACTTGCCAACAATAAGTATTATATTAGAATAGATTCTAACCTCAACAACAGCAATTCTTTTCTCTTTATCAGAAAACATTGCTCATGGAATGTTAGGACTAAAGGACACAATAAGGAAAGCAAGAGTTACGCGGTTGCTGAAAGTAAATCCCAGATCCACTGTATATTCTTTGAATGTACTTGATTATTATAATTAATGTACCTAATTAGTATAATTAAATATTAATCAAGTAATATGTATTATTCATAATGATTAGAATAATTACGTATTATAATTATGCATTGCAATATAAATGCTGAGTTGACCCGATTGCCTTTTCTTTAATACAGTCATGATTGATATCGTCAGATTCTTTAAATATTGAAGGATGACCGCAAGTCTTATTCATAGGCGTTGATGCGCCTTAATTGGCTGAAAACTCCACTCAGTATCGACAAAACGTATATTTGGTTTATATCAATTCTAAAAATTCGTTATTATATTTTTTGTAAAATTCTTACCAGAACCGGTAGCGCATAATGTGTTAGGCCCCTAAAGGCTATGCCGGTTTCCTCCGAAAAATTATAAAACTTATACGGAATATAAAATTTACAAGTCGTTCTCCAATCTCTTGTATATCCCGATCATGGAACGGTTAGCTAGCAATCCTAAATAGTTATCCATCTGGTAATGATCAGGCTCCACGTTGCTTAACTTTTGAGAGAAAACAAGAACTGCGTGTCAACGCAATTATACCGTAAAATTCGAACAGGTGGTTGTAATCATATAACTCTTACCAAGAATGACTATGCAATCAGCAATATGTTTTAAAATCCAGTTGGGAATTTTATATTTACGAAAATCTTTATATTGCAAGAAATGATTAAAACGTCGCATTCATATTCTGTTTAATGTCTTTTTTATGGTTCTTCCAAGTAGGGGGTTAAAATGTCCAGCAACATCGAGTACATTTCGGAATATATATATATATATATATATATATATATATATATATATATATATATATAATATAGTCTATAGCGCTATATATATATATATATATATATATATATATATATATATATATATATATATATATATATATATATATATATATATATATATATATAATAGCCTATAGCTCCCGGCACAAATGCCTGGGTAGATTTTGCTTCAGACATCAGCGAAATCCTTACAATAAAATTGAAAGACTACGTTGATAAACGTCTGGAAGCTATGATAAAAATAGTTGCATATATATATATATATATATATATATATATATATATATATATATATATATATACTAGCAAAAGTACACGTCATGACTGAGTTCAAAAAAAGCCTACAGAAAATTGACTCTGATTTATGAAATTATGATAGGTTATGAAAAAGAAGGGTTGTAAAGAGATAGCTTCGAATTTGGGGGTATCAAAACCAAAGCAAATTATGATTAAATTAAAAATAAAATAGATAAACCCTATAATTTATTATACCATACCTGTTCACACTGAAACATCAAAATATTCTGTGGATTTATATTAAAAAACCTTGTTAAACTTTGTGACATATTTCCATTCTATGGAGGTCAGGCGCGAACGAACATGCCATAATTTTATTATACCATATTTCTTCAAACTGAAACATAATTATCAAAGTATACTTACGCAGATAGATATGAAAAGTCTTTATTAAAGTTTGTGCCTATTTCCATTCTATGGAGGTCAGGTGCGAACGCAAACCCCACAATTTTATTATACCATCCCTATTTAAGTTAAAACATACTTATCAAAGTATTATTATGTACATCTATATCAAAAACCCTTGTAAAGGTTTTTTTTTTATTTTTTATTTTATTTTTTTTTTATTTGTGGACCAGGCGCGAACGGAGACCCTACAATTTTAATGAATCACCGTTATGCCAGATCAAACATACCCATTCCTGTGTCTCGATACATCTTCTATCATTATATGTGATCAGTTTTCTATAATAGTCAACCATATAGGAGCCTATTCGTGACCAGACACACACACACACAGACGTTCAGCTTTATATTATATATATATATATATATATATATATATATATATATATATATGTACTAGCAGGCCGCTCGGTGTTGCCCGGTCTTAAAATACACATAAATATTATATTTTAATTCATACAGAAATTGAGATATGTGCATTGCGAGTATTATGCTTTTTTTTCTAGTTCGCTTCTTGTAAGTCAAAAAATACTCGAACTGAGATCGAAACCAAGACTTAAACTACGAAAACCAGCTTGATACGGTCTTTAAAATGTGTTTTCAAACCTTCTTATTTTTAACAAAAATAATCTGTCATGTGAACGATTCACGCATGCGCATTCGTGAAATAGTTGACAAACAGATAAAAACCCAATGATTAGAAAGTTTTATTATTAGGTGTAACATACCAATTTTACAATTTGATTCTTTAGCAGCCCTTATTTTCGGATTTAAAAAAACGATTGAAGTGTCTGAATACTCTATGTACTAAATTTCAAGTTTCTATATCAAAGATTCGTGGTGTATATGAGAGGAAAATTGTCCTCACACACACACATGCAGTCTCACTTATACATATACGTGGGGGGTCTCCGCTTATCTCGGCATTGTTTCTTGCTGTCTTAGACTCCTCCTTGCCACTCGACTCAAGCAGTGCCGATTCAAGAGAGGTGTGCATAGAGATTACGCACCTCTTGCCTCACAATTACACGTACATCTGCCCCTACAGGCGTATCATTTGTCTTTCGAGACTAAACGGAACCATCGAGCGATATATAAGTGACCTTTTCTGTCTGCTGTGAGCAGAAGCGTCTGTACTAAACTACTCTGCCAATGTTTTTGTCTACAAACTTAAAACTTGATATGTATGGGATTTCGATCTGTGGAACAAATTCGATTTTGTTTTTAAGCGGTAAAAGTAGCTAATAATGTGTCAAAATTGAAAAAATTGGAACTTAGCAGGTATAAGTCGACTAAACGTGTTACTTATATGCATGCACAATATACATTTATACTTTTAACTACTATGGACTTAGCTCAGATGGTAATAAATAATGCTGAAGAGCTTTACTTTTGGTTTCGATTCTAGTTTGTGGAACCCAAATCATATTTTTATTTTTAACGTTTTAAATCACCACTATATAATTAAAACAATATAATAATCAAGAAGAAATTAGCCCCCTTACAATAAATACGAATCATGATAAATTAAAATATCATAATTAAATGTATTTTATGACCTGATCACTCCGTAGTTAAGTAATTTTTGTTTTATCTAGATGCAATCTTCTATACATTAACTTTTGTTTTCTTACTGATATACCACCTGTTTAAATCTTCTGATTGTGCTGTTTCGACGTTGATAATCTTATTAACCATTATCCACGAGCAGCTTACAGCCTTGATTAGTGGTGACTCATTAGAAAATAAAAGCATCTCCATGAAACCCAAGCCAAAAGTTCAACTCTAACATTCAATAGTCGCAATATAGAATTACAAAACTTTGCCAATATTTCAAATTTTTATCATTATTTCAATATTTAAAATCTTCCCCGAATGCATTACTTGAAATTTTGTGTTAATTTGAACTTCATAAAATGTAAAATTTTCTTCAATTCTGTTGACGCCGATATAATATGTGGTTTCATACACATTATAGTTTCATATACGATGTGGTTTCATACAAGTTATGTGTTTCATGCAAATTAGAGTCAGTGAAAATTTTAATACAACTTTGTCAATTTGATACGAATTGCTACTATTATTCTTACTATAGATGACTTAATGTACTAAAAGGACCCAAGTATATACTAACTAGTATTAGTTGAATGTTTTTCTTTTAAATAAAATATGTATTATACATTAGGGAAGTCGAATTGTCATTGTATCACAATTCAACGAATAAAACATATTTTCTACACTTGACTTTTTTTACTGACGAAATTGAAACGCTGAAAGTGCAAACAATGGAAATTCAAATCTAAAAACAATTGCAGGAATATTTTCTCGTTTTACAAAAATGAAAAGGGAAATAATCCTTGAGGGAATTTATGTGGAAACTGATAACGAAGTTAATTTAAATTTAAGATCTGTGTTAAATCCTTATAATCCCATTGGGTATGTTGGAAAGAGAGAATCATTTACTTGTCTATCGTCCAAACTCCAGCATTAGCATTTGTTTATCCGTTGTATATTAATGTTTAAGACATTGTTAGTAAAACAAGGCTGAAATATTCTAAAATGAAAATAGCATCTTTTAAAATATAAAATAGAAAATTACTTTGCGCTATCCGACCTGAATACCATTGCACCAACCAAATCGATATCTTATTTTGCCTAACAAAAAAAAATCTAGAAAATAGAATACATTTCATCTATTATACATTCTTTTCGTCCGATCTTTCTTTCAGTGCCATAGATTTTGGAAGATCCACTGTTTATTTTCATTGCAGACACGATTAATCAAGGATATCGATTTATTTCTTGTAAATATGCGTTTCTGTAAATGGTCGAAATAAAATGCTAAAACGTTGTATTTCTACAGACAGTTTTTCAGTTTTAAAGGCATTTAATTTAATATTAAATTTTTGTAAATAATTTTTTTATATATTATTTACATAAAAAGCCATATTTCCCACCATATTTGAAATCACAAACGTTATCAGCTGATAAAATAAATTATGACATAGTATTGAATTACATGGAATTTTTATCATTTTATTACTTACACTAAAAACTAGAACATAAATCGTCAATCCGTATAATCTTTGACCTTGGCTGTCGCATTAGTTGTGCTAGCAGAATTATGAATCACAAACAACAACGCCAAGTAATTAATTCATAGTTACGTCGTTTTATTTACCAATATTCACGAGGAGTATAAAATGGTCTGGTTATTTATTATTCCTTCTTACATTTTGACGGCATAATCACGGTGATATACCGGTTCTCGTTAGATCACCGCAATGCTGGCCCTTGTCATTATCAGATGGGTGATCATTTCGGAATACCAGGCGCTGTATGTAGAAGGACGTCGACACCTCTCTACAAGAACTTCAAAACCTAAGGTCGTCATCTTCTCTTACCGGAATATACATGCAACTGGGGTTTGCTTAAAATTAATATTACCTTGATACTTCCTTATGTGGAGGAAACCGGTTAGACCGCCTAGGATACTGTAGAGTCGAAGAAAATGAAGGGAGGAAGCGCCCACGTGTCTGCGCGTCATGCCTTACCTTGGAACGCTCCTACGGTGTGCGTACGTGCATGGCCGAAACATGAAAGAAATTCCAAAATGGCGCCGTCCTCATCTTGTAGATTGTGCGATCATCACTGGACCCCGCGTGGCCGTTCTTTGGCTGCTGATTGGCCGAGGACGAACGCCGGAAGGATAAAGGGAGTGTGTTTGGAACATGGGTGGGTCTTTTCTAGGATCGACGTCAGTGTGATCGTATCGGTGAACTGCTGCAGGTTTAAGAGCACTTTAGTGTGTGTGTGATTTTTTGGGACTTGCTCGTCTGCTGACTTTACAGGACTTTCTTTTCTGCTGATTCTACAAGACCTGCCCTTCTGCAGAACTTGGAACAAAACTTCAAGCCTTTTCTTTATTTTCACACGTAGTCGCCTAAAAAGGTAGAATCCGACTTACTTGTGAAACGGCTTTAAGCTATTTCGGCGAAATGGGGGGAAAAAATTGACCTCAAATTAATACCGGAGTTCGATGGATCAACCCCGGTACTTGACTGGGTGGAAAAGTTGGAGTTACATTGTGTTTTGTCTGGCGTAAAGAACTTCGAACGTGTTGTCCGTCTGCGCTTGTCCGGCAGCGCTTTTGCCGTGTATCCACAGCTCAGCCATGAGGGCAAACAGGACTACGAAACAATTAAGGCGGCGCTGTTCAAGGCGTTTGCGATTGACCCCGCCACTGCTTGGGAGCAACTTGAGGCAAGGACCCTACGTCCGGGCGAAACGGTCGATGTATACTTGGCAGAACTAACCAAGTTAACGGTCTTGTTTGGTGGACTGCCCGAGCGGGTCTTAGCATGCAAATTCCTAGCAGGACTCCCGACAGAAGCAAAGCGACTATTACGAGCCAGCTCAAGTGCGGATTCGTTGCTCCTTAATGACCTAGTGGATCGGGCCAGGACTGTAATGAAGAATTATTCCGAGATGAGGGGACCGGTAATTGCTGCTGCCCGGTCCACACCGAATGATAAGAAACCGTATCAGGGACCCGGTCCACGTGGCGGAATCATATGCTACAAATGCAATGGACAGGGCCATATTGCAAGGAACTGCCGGCAGCAACCAACGGCCGTTCGCTGCTACCGGTGTAAGGAAGCCGGCCATATAGCTCAAGACTGTCCGGGAAACGGAACCGGGGACAAGGTGTCAGCGTCAACCTCTTCCCCACGCAGAAATTAAATGAGACGCTGCCGATCGTTTCGATATATGTCAATGAAACACTGCGCTCAGCACTCCTCGACTCCGGGTTCTCCCGCACTATCATATGTGCAGATCTCTGCCACACTTGGAGAAAGAAGAACGTCCGAGTGACTACCATCAGTGGAGAGACGCGCAGATGTTTCGGGGTGGGCAGCGTAAACATTCGGACGAAAAATGGAATCTCCGCTAACCTAGAGGCGCTGGTGGTACCAGAAAACCCCCTGAGTTTTGATCTGCTCCTAGGATATGATGCCATCAGAGCTCTTGGTGGCGTCTACATAACGGCGACGGGGGTGGTACATTTTCAGGAGAAAGCCCCAGTGTGTGCTCCACTAAAGATCGACCAACCAGACTTCAGCGTTGAATTTGACGAGCAAAAGAGGGCCTGGACTGCCTCATGGAAGTGGTCGGAAGACCGAGAACCGACCAAACTGCAAAATGGCATAACGGAATACCATGTGCCCGACCACATGAGGCTCGCAGATGGATCGAGGATGGCTGGTTGATTCCCTACCCCTACAAAAATCTTGGACCCCCCAAGGGTCTGATCCCATTAATGGAGTTGCTCAACAGAACAAAGCAAAAGTTAGGCCGGTGATGGATTACCGAGAACTGAACTCATATGTTGATGCATTCACAGGCGATGCCGACGTGTGTGCTAGCAAACTGCGAGAATGGCGCCAGCTGGGTTCTAATGTGTCCCTGTTGGACCTTAGAAGGGCATATCTGCAGGCCCGGGTTAGCGAGACACTGTGGCCGTTTCAGACGGTAGTGTTTTCCGGTAGGAGGTATTGCCTCACGCGACTAGGCTTTGGGCTGAACGTTGCGCCCCAAATCATGAAGACGATCGTCAATGCTGTATTGTCACAGGATAAGACCGTAAAAGAGGGGACATCAGCATACCTTGACGACATATACGTGAATGAAGACGTTGTGCCATCATCACGTGTGAGGGCTAAGCTTGCCGAACTTGGACTGATTTGTAAGGATCCAGAACGCTTGGAGGATGGCGCTCGTGTTTTGGGGTTGAGCGTTCAACAGGAGCGAGGGACCTTGAGGTGGGGGCGCGGAACTGCAGTCCCCGAAGTGCCCCATATCCTCACGAGGCGCGCCATATTTTCCCTGTGTGGAAAACTGGTAGGACACTTGCCAGTATGTGGATGGACCCGGGTCGCAACAGCCAGCATGAAGAGGAGGGCGAGTGCAGTTACCAAAGGCTGGGATGACGAGACGATGGACAATCTGTTGCTTCGCATGGTAAAAGAAACCATCACAAGAGTCAAGCAGGAGGACCCCGCTAAAGGAGATTGGTGCGTCCAGGGAGACAGACTAAATGTGTGGGTGGAAACGAGCTCCCTCGCGATCGGGGCACTATTGGAGATGAACGGGTCTGTGATCGAGGACGCCTGCTGGTTGCGACCACTGGATAATGCCGCTCACATCAACCAAGCGGAGTTGGATGCGGCGATAAAAGGAGTAAATATGGCACTCCAGTGGAAGGTTAAAGAATTGTGCTTACACACAGATTCGTTGTGCGTGTACCACTGGATAGTTGACACACTAACAGGCAAAGCGAGAGTGCGCACCAAGGCGGCTACCGAAATGCTAATCAGACGAAGGTTGGAGACACTAAGGAAGTTGGTGGAAGAGTACAACCTATCGGTGAACGCGGTGCTTGTCGCTTCCACCCACAATCTTGCAGATAAACTCACCCGTGTGCCCCAGAGGTGGTTCGACGCAATGAAGAAAGAAGCCGAACCAGGATCGTTATGTGCTGCCTCTATTGAGGAGACGGATGAAATCAAGAGGGTACACCACGACACTGGACACCCCGGAGTGAGACGGACATATCATTCCGCACACTTAACCTACCCGTCAGTGTCCAAAAACAGAGTAGAATCAGTGGTCAAGGAATGCCAAATACGCCAGTCAATCGACCCGGCTCCCAACAAATGGCAGAAAGGTCGGCTGGAAGTCGACGGGACTTGGAGCCGGCTGGGCATGGACATAACCCAATATGGTGGTCAGCACTTCCTCACACTAATCGATTGCGGACCGACGAGGTTTGCGATCTGGCGACTGTTAACAAGACAGGACTCGGCTAGTGTCATCCGCCAATTAGAGTCTATATTTTACGAGCGGGGGCCACCCGAAGAGATTCTCACGGACAACGACACAGCCTTTTGCAGCGGGGAATTCAGGCGTTTCATGGACGAGTGGGGGGCCCGGCTTAGACACAGGTGTGCGTATGTGCCGAGTGGCAACGGTATAGCAGAGGGTGCCACCGAAGTGTGAAACAGATAGCAGTAAGGAAGCAATGCACGATTGCGGATGCGGTATATAGGTACAATACAACGCCAAAGGATGACGCGACTGCTGAAAGTGCACCTGCTAATGCGATACATCGCTATCGAGTGCGTGTTAAGGGCATTGACGCCTGCCCGCCTAATCAGAAGAAGACGCAAGGAGGGTACAAGTCAGGGGGCACCGTCTGGGTAAGGCCTCCCAATAACCGATGCACGACCAGGTTCAGACAGGGACGGATCACCGGCATAATCGGTGAGCAGGCTGTGCTGGTTGATGGTGTCCCACGCCATGTAAGGGATGTCCGGCCCGCCCTTGATATAAACCAAATGGTGAACAGTGAAAGTAATGAATTATCCAGTGATGAAATGTGGATCCGGCCTATGGCTGAGAACCTCAGCACGGATGGCGATAGCTCCAGTACAACTTCTGAGAGCTCGGATGAAGATGAAGATGAAGCGCAGCCGGATGGTAGGACTGTGGACACTGACCCAGGAAGCTCGGAGGAAGATGAAGTGCAGCCGGATGGTAGGACTGTGGACACTGACCCGGGTGGCACTGGTGGAGATGAAGAAGCCCAGCTAATCCCCCTCCGTAGGAGCGCCCGCATCAAACGATCGCGGCCGCAATGCCGTATGTGTTATCTTGAGACCAGGGGGGGGGTAGAGTCGAAGAAAATGAAGGGAGGAAGCGCCCACGTGTCTGCGCGTCATGCCTTACCTTGGAACGCTCCTACGGTGTGTATACGTCCATGGCCGAAACATGAAAGAAATTCCAAAATGGCGCCGTCCTCATCTTGTAGATTGTGCGATCATCACTGGGCCCCACGTGACCGTTCTATGGCTGCTGATTGGCCGAGGACGAACGCCGGAAGGATAAAGGGAGTGTGTTTGGAACATGGGTGGGTCTTTTCTAGGATCGACGTCAGTGTGATCGTATCGGTGAACTGCTGCAGGTTTAAGAGCACTTTAGTGTGTGTGTGATTTTTTGGGACTTGCTCGTCTGCTGACTTTACAGGACTTTCTTTTCTGCTGATTCTACAAGACCTGCCCTTCTGCAGAACTTGGAACAAAACTTCAAGCCTTTTCTTTCTTTTCACACGTAGTCGCCTAAAAAGGTAGAATCCGACTTACTTGTGAAACGGCTTTAGATACACCTATGATACATACAATTCTCTATCTATATAAAAGCCAAGTACGTCCAAGGATGGAATACTGTTGCCATATCTGGGCAGGAGCGGCCAAAAACAGCCTATCATACCTTGATAGAGTACAAAATAGATTTCGTGGCTTAGTGGGGGCTGCCCTTTTCTCTACCCTGCAACCTCTCTCCCACAGAAGAGACGTTGCGAGCCTATCCTTTTTTTATCGTTATTTTCATGGCAGGTGCTCGTCTGAACTCCAATCTTTCACGAAAAACACCTGTCTAGCTGAATCCACTGTGAAAAATTTCCCCCACTCTATATCTGTGCCTAAATCAAAACGAGGATTCCATGAACAAAGCTTCTTTCTTTGAACTGCACGCCTGTGGAACTCTGTTCCGTCTGCCTGCTTCCCTCCGGACTACAACTTGGATGTCTTCAAGTCCAATGTTAACAAATTCCTAATGAACCGCCCCCTTAATTAAACACTTCATCAAGTCTCCACACTAACGTAATGTACTTGCAATAACCCTTATCCCTGAGTGGCTTCCGCGACTTGATAAGTGGTGATCAATGTGTAAAAAATACATATGGATGAATAAAGTTATTGTTTGTTTTGCTTTTTAAATAAATAAATGGTATTATTACTATATTGGACGCACGTGCTTATCTCGACGATTTAGAATATTAACAGACAAACAAACTTAAATGATTTCGTAATAAGCTTTAACGATTGAAATAATCGTAAGAATTATAGCAGATACATTTATATGTATATATATCATATTAAAATTGTTTAGGACTGACATAAACACTTGTCATAATTGCCGGCTTCATTTCTTTCTCAATATATGTACTTTTATTAACTACTAGCGGGGCTTCCCGGCGTTGCTCTGGATCGTGTAAACAATGAGAAAATCCAATTTGATGTTGAATATATTTGTTAAGAAAGATCACCTGCAAATATGAAGAGTATTATTGTAAATAACAATGTTTTCAAATGTTTTTATTTCAGCACAGCCTCCTTATATTAACAGAAGAAAGTCAGCATGAAATCAGTCATAGTTTGATGTGTTCCAAATCGATTTTCGTGAAAATTTGATATTTTACGTTTCTTAAATGCGATAATCAAGATGGTATAATTATTTTGACCAGAAAAAAAATGTTTAACTGTTGGTACCCTTAAAAAAAACTTGGAAACTGCGCCCCTCCCCCGTACAAAAGGTGAAAAGAAAAGAACGATGTCAAACTTTCCAGAACGCTCGGAAAAATGTAAACAGGAAAAAGAAGAATCGAACGTAAAGAAACGAAATAAAACGGAAATGAATTAGTAAATGGTACAAAAAATGGAAGAAATAACGATGTCAAACTGTCCACAAAGATCGAAAAAATGTAAACAGAAAAAAGAAAAATCTTAGGGAACGAAACAAAACGAAACGAAACGAAATAAAACGGAAACGATATAATGTATGGTTTATAAAAAAAATGGAAAGAGTGTGAAACTTCGAAAAAAAAGTAATCGATATATTTGTCTTAGTGTAAAAATGTGGCCAAAGTAAAACTAACCTCGGTTTTAGGTGTAAAATTGATATTTTATATTACGAAATGTGATAATTACGATGGTATAATTAATTTGACCGGAAAACTAATATCTAACTGTGGGAACAGAAAGAAAAAAAAACAAAAGAAAAGAACGGTGTCAAACTTACCAGAAAGTTCGTAAGAACGTAAACAGAAAAAGAAAAATCGAACTGGACGAAACCAAATAAAATGGAAATAAATATATAAAAATAACGATATCCAAGTTTCCAGAAAGATAGGAAAATGTAAACAGAAAATAGAACGGAACGAAACGAAATCTAACGAAAATAATGTAATATATGGTTTCCAGAAAAAGATAAATAAATAAATAAAAATAAAATTGAAAGAAAGTGTTTGTAATTTGTTTGTATTAGTGTAAAAATGTGGAAAACGTGTAAGTAATGTATTTATATTTCCTAGTGTATAAATGTGAACAACGTATAAATAATCCATGTAATTTATTTGTGATTTTTTTTAGTGTTAAAAAATCCGGCTGCATTACAAAGAAAAAAACGATGTTAAATTTGCGGAAGGAAGAGGAAAAACGGAGAGAGAGAAGAAAGAAATAAACAAAACATAAAGTTCGTAGAAACAGAAACAGATGATAGTTTATAAAAATATAAATAAATAAATAAAAATGAAAAGAAACGGTGATGAACTTGGCGAAAAATAGAGGAAACACGGAAAGAGAGAAGAAATAAATTTGAGAAAGGGAAAGATTGGGAAAACGAAAAACAGAGGGAAGTTAAATGGAACCCCCTCCCCCCAAAAACGACAAAAAAACGATGTTGTAATTGCCGAAGAATGCGAAATAAAACGGAATTGAAGTATTATAAGTTTTAATGCACTGTAAGAAAATGTTTTTTGGTTTGTGTTCGTTTTTATTTTTAACCAACGTAAAAGTTAGCGTGGTGCGTTTCACCTTAATTGTAGTCCAGTTTTTATGAAAAACTAAACCGGCGTTCATCCTTATTTGTCTCCTGTGAGTGGTCATGGACGGTGTAAATGAGTGGCGGTGGAAGTATGATTTTTTAGAGAGAGGTGACTTTACTACTTTCATTGATCGTAACCGGTTTTGGCAGTGGACTCTCACCAGATATAATATAGGAAGTTCCGATTGCGAGTTAGTGGATAGCTAATATGCCTATAACACACATCAGATATCGTGTTGCAGTTTGTGCATAGTACATCTGCATAAAATGTCTAGATTCTTAATCCTATTAAGGTCAAAGTCAGACGGCAAAAATGAGTTCATTTTATTTATATAGAAGATAGAATAGATAGATAGATAGAAGTGAAGAGAAGAAAAACAGAAGAAGAAGAAGAAGAAGAAGAAGACGACGAAGAGAAGAAGATAGAGAAGATTACGAGCCTTTTAAATACAAAAATATATTTTTAGTTATTGTGATGCCCACCCACTGAAAAATCACATTGGTGTGTATTACATCTTGTTTTTTTATATATATATTTTATTTTCTATTATAAATCTGAAACGATACATTCCATGGTAACTCACTTCTTCCTAAAACTAAAATTATACTTATTCAGGCAATTTACATGTAAACTGCTTGAACATTACATAAATACTTACACTCAAAAAATTAATCCTCAGTAAATTAGTTTTCTAAAAAAATAAAAAGAAATAACTACATATCGTTAAAAACAGACAGGAAGTGGGGAATTATTTTCCATCAATTTACATGAGAAAATAGCCTAACTTTCTAAATTGCAAAATGCTGTATTAGAGATTTTTTTGCTCGGTGTAAGCGGTTGTGTAAATTTAAATTGGACGGATTTCAGAAGCTCATACAACGCATATTTTTTAAATAAATATTTATTTATTTAAAATCAACTTAGTTTCGACAATATGCTTCTTCATCAAGCATAGAAACAGTATGTGTTTTCTCCTTTTTTCTTTCATCGTAAAATGTTGTCACTAGCAAAGTAACGTCCATATGATCATTAACGGTGATTTTTCCCAAATGTTCGAGATAGGCAGACAACGTGGCTGTCATGAAATGAATTAGTTTTATTATTACCTAGTAAGTGTTGTGTGAAGCTGAATTTGTAAATTTTAGAGAACATCACAACGCAGATTTTTTAAATAAATATTTAGTTAACATCTATTTATTTTCGACGATATACATCTTCATCGAGTATAGAAATAGTTTGCGTTTTTCTTTCCATGTAACATGGTGTGACTAGAAAACTTACATCCTGTTGTTTTAATGGCGATATTCTTTCTTAAAATGCATAAATTTCAGATTGTTTACTTGTGCACTCTTTTTTTTTTGCGGACTGTTATCCCCATCTTCATAGATGTCATTGTTTTTTGCTGCTGCTGCTGCTGCTGCTGTTATGCTGCCGCCACCACATTGCAGCCAACTCATCCACTAGCCATCATTAGGTGATTAGGTCAACTAATCCTCTGGCCTACTTGGGTAGGATTGAAATCGATATCTTCAAACAATGCTCATCTGAAACCGTAGAGATTCAACGCCTCTATCCACTGCACTACGGGCCCCGATGCTGAAAACAACAATTATGAAGATAAGGATAACAATCCGCAAAAGAAAGAATGACAACAAACTATGAAGCCTCATCTCAAAGAATTCTATGAAATTTAAAAACAACAAAAAATAACGTTTATATGTAATTCCAATTTCTTGAGAGTGGATGAATTAGCATATGGCGCACAGGTCTAAGAATACCCTTTTTTTAACACCAAGCACACCTTCACCGACTCCTTCGCCCCCTACCCAAATAATTCTCGATTTACTATTATTTTTTATCACTATCGTGATCAACATTAACCCCTACTAACAACATATACACAATAAAACTGCCATAGAGCTTTTAAGATTTACTGTATGAATGTTATCTGGAAAATATTTTGGCCACAAGATTAATGCCAGTTTCAGACAGTTCGTAAAATTGAACACAACTCACTTTTTTCTATATAATAAAATAATCTTGATTTCCCCATCATCTACAGTTCCAATATGAAAATAAACAAATCTTTTACACGGCATTTCTTACGCCGTGTTTCGTGAAACTACTAATTCATTATAAAACTGTGAGAAAAAACAAATATCAATATCTTTATATCTCTATTAGGGGTTTTGCCGACACGTTACGCTTTTGTTTGAAATAGTATTTTAATTGCAAAATGAGCAGATTAAGTTGACAAATCTGTTAAGCTAAAGTTTTGAATATTATCGTTCGTTTGTCATAATGATTAATGGACTGATTTTATTCAATATATCTTTAAAAACCTTTATGGGGCTTTATGGAGGCTATCTGCCGACTTGTGTTACCTTGTAACAACATTTTGGAATCTTCAGTTTACGACAAAAACTCCGGCAACTTTATGTCTGCATCTTCCAACAAGTTACGTAAACAACCTAAAGATTCCGAAGTGTAGACTACCAGACGATGTTAACATGGGAATTTCATATTGACATAGTGTTGAAAGTGATTTTCAGTTTAATTTTTTTGCTTAATTTAATGAACGTTTTCATTGAAAATTCGAAGAGCTGATTGACTAATCGTTTCGACTTATACCGACTACTAACCTAACTTGCTGAAAAATGCCGACGCAAAATTGCCAGAGATTGGGATGTAAACTGGATAAGTACTGCATTTTGTTAATCTGTTATTACTAAGGGTAAACTATCATTTTTATTGGTCTGTCCCTTTAAAGCTATTTTTTATCACGTTTAAGAGTTTAAATGGATTTATTTTATTCTGAATGCATTTAAGAGTGTTATTGCCACATGTGGGTTGGTGTATCAATCACTAGTCTCTTCCTCAAAAATATCTGCAATCTAATAGGTCCCGCACTATCAAATAAGTTTCAACCTCTATCATTTCTCCACAATGTCGTATCGTTGTGCCTAGTTTACAAGAGTTTTTTTCTTACATAGGAGATAACGACGATAATGACAATTCTGAGGGGAAGACATTTATAACAGTACATCATGACGACTGTGATGATAAATACGGAGTAAGACATTTATAAAAGACTGGGATGATTCCTTGGGACTTCATATTATTACAGACTGGGAGATATTGATGCAACAGTTCTTAACACCTATAGAAGAGAGGAGATTCATTATTATGATGAAAGAAGAACATTACTTGTAAGGGGGGTTATACAAGAGTTCGTTTATAGATGAATATACAAAACACATTTTACCTTTTCGGTTGTAAAGATGACACGAGACAACAGAATTACAAAATGCAGATGATTTCTTTATTCCCCAGCCCCGATTTATGACGTCAGAAGTGTGGATC
The DNA here is from genome assembly GCF_053919585.1 of Euprymna scolopes. Lineage (NCBI taxonomy): Eukaryota > Metazoa > Mollusca > Cephalopoda > Sepiida > Sepiolidae > Euprymna > Euprymna scolopes. The sequence goes on from NC_136488.1 coordinate 21,615,332, forward strand.
CCAACGTGACTAACTTTCACGTGGATTTTACATACGTCTGTCCAAACACACTTTTGGCAAACAAGAATTCCCAATTCTAATTGTTTAATATCTAACCTATTTTTAAATAATATTTTTAACTTGCATTGTCCATTCTTTTAACTGACATATTTAATATTCAGTTATTCTAAAAGAATAGACAATCGCTTTTTTCCGACATTAATAATATTTAGCCATTTCTAAAAAAATAACAATGGACTGCATTCCTAGGATTTCAATTATTCACTTGCCTACAGGGTTCGATCTTAGTCTTTTTCTAATATCATTTTTACTTATCTAGTCTGCTTCTTACTGACATACGAAGGAGACAGCCCTTCACATCGAACACTCTGATGAACTAATTGCACTTGTGCCTCTTCGACGTCGACAAACCCGTCTGCCAGCAAAATTCGACCATTTCACTAGAGTTTCCTAGATGCCGGAAAGTCTTCTATTCTAATAGCTTTTCACCATATTACTAGAATTAGGAATTCCCTCCCTGCTCTCTGCTTCCTGCTTCTCTGACTGTACCAACACGCAAAAGTTCAAATGTAATTTAAACAGACATTTCGTTTATCTCCTTACATAATCCTTTGTAAACATGGTCTCTAATAGTAGCTCCTTTCATTCAAATCGCAATATGCCTTGTTTAGGGGATGAACAAAAGTAAAAATATAGAATTTCTAGAATTAAATTTTTGATGGATTTGTCATATTTAAATTCACAATAGCATGTTTTTCTCTTTTATGTCCAAGGTTGAAATATGATTTTCATGTCTAAACATGCGGAGTGAATCGACATAACTTTAGAATAGCGTTCTTACTCTTTTCTTGCTCGAACACGGGGATGCAAAATATATATAGCGTGCACATCTGGTTTCGATTTCACTAATAAAGGTAACATTCTAGATATTCGCATTAAATACTTCTCACGCGGGGAATCATCAAACGCTGCTCTTATTAAACGACAGTGCCGACGTCGACACGTGCATATCATTATTATGCAGGTGTGTGAGTTCTTATATGTTTCCTTTCCCTCGCGAGAGCTGTATGCGTCTTTGTGTGTTCAAGAAAACTTCAACATGTGTGCGGAAGTTAAAACACATGTACAAACAGATACGTAGTTACTTAATTACTCTACAATGTAGAAACATGTGAAACAATCTTGATGATACAAACTCACCCTTCCCAATTTCTTCCCCTTCCTGTCTCTTTGTGTTTGTGTGTATAAATACATATATATATATTATGTATATGTTGAAGGTTTGTTTGTATTAGTTAAATGCTCACGTGAACACATACATAAGAGATCAATGGAGTTTGCTTGAAGCATTATTTAGGGTGTATAGAAAGGTTGGTTGGTTGGTTGTTTTACAGCATATCAACCCTTTTCAGGTTATTTAATGCTGAATCCAGTGATTTTGAAGAAAAATTTTAATAGAATATATATTTTTTTCAAGTCGGTTTCTATTTAACCCATAGTTGGGACCCTAACAGGTACTACCACTTCAGGTCAGAGTGAACCTGGGAGCAACGACAATATAAGGATGGCTCCACACTCCCCAAAGCCCGCAAGCTGGGGCCTCACCATCGGATATAGTTTAAGGTCATATCCAGGACCTTGTATATAAAGGGAATTACATTTATAGAAGATAATGCGTTGTAGATGTGTAACGGATAAACATAAACTAAAGAAAATTAAAATATAACAGTGTAATAAACGATGCAAATAAATTTTTATTGATACAATATATATATATATATATATAGTCATCCACATACAGTACTGTTTCGCAGCTCATCAGTGCGGCTAGACAGGCAACCACCTCAAGCCAGGATTGAAACCTGACTGTCTGTATGGCAGTCAAGGCTCCTAACCATTACGCTATTGGCGGCCGCTGAACGAGTAGTGAATTTAACGATGTTTTGACATCGTCCGTAATACCGCCGCTCGATTTGTTTACACAAAGAGCGTCGCTTATACGCTAATGGTAATTCGTGTATCACTTCAATATGCTCAACTCAAGGTGAGGAGCATTATAGTCATATATAGTTATAGTATATATATATATATATATATATATATATATATATATATATATATATATATATATATATGAAGAAATAATAAATAAAACATGTTGAAAATAATACTTTACCAAGCAAGCTCAATAGTTCACTTGCAGTTTTATTAAATAATTTGCAAGCAAAATGCGATTCCGCATTTTGCTAACTCCTACCCTCTGATGAGAAGGAAAGTATTTCTTCTGAAATTCCGCAGATTAAGAACTATCCATTTAATTTGTGTCTCCTTTTTGAAAATTAAATATGTTTTTAACTCTTGTTAAAGTGTTTCTTTACATATTTTATTAATTCATTTGTTCTTATTATAAGCTCTATTTCCTATTTGGATTACTTTATAAATATTAAGTCTTAATTAGATTATATTTTGTTTACTATTTTGGATTATCTTTGTAAACTTACTTTTAATTCTTATTTCATTACAGGATGAGGCAAAAACGTCCCACATTTCATTTTTCGAAAAAATAGACAAGAAAATCCTTTATGAAAATTTTATTACACATTTAACAATGATATATTATAAAAATAACGTCTTCAAGATGCTCCTCCCCTTGAACTGCTGTAAACGTATCCTAAAGTTTTCGATCGCCTTCTGAACCATTTCTTCAGGAATTTCATTTATTGTTTTGCAAATGCCAGTTTTCAGTCCATCAATGGTTGTTGGTCGGTGCTTAAACACCTCACTCTTAACATAACCCCACAGAAAATAATAACAAGGTGAAAGGTCAGGCGAACGCGCTGGCCATCCGATATCACAAATGGGCTGGAAAAAGTCCTTGCAAAGCATCCATTGATTTTTTTTTTTTTTTTTTGCAGTATAGGCAATTGCTCCATTTTGTTGAAACCATACCGTTGCATTTTTCAAAGATTCTTAAGTTTTGGCATCAAAAGTTTTGCAGTATCTGCACATAACGAACTGAGGTAACTGGAGCTGTTTTTCCTCTTCCTAAAAAAATAAGGGCTCAAAATTCCCAACTGCACACCACACTTATTCGCTCACTATGAAGAGGCCTTTGATGAAACTCTCTACGGTTACTTTCTTACAAGTAGCGAAAATTTTACTTGTTGACAAAACCAGATGAATGAGAGCACGATTGGATGCTCTTTGTGTAAACAAATTGAGCTTAGGTATTTGGATGTGTCAAAAAATTGTTAATTCACTGTCTGCATAGCAGCAGTCGTATAGCGCAACAGTTAGCTCCGAATACCGTTTGGGTGATTGGGTTTCGATCCTGGCTTGAGGTAGTTGTTTGACGCATTGATGAGCTGTGAAATAGCGAAACAGTACTGTATGTAGATGACTATATATATATATATATATATATGTGTGTGTGTGTGTGTGTGTGTGTGTGTGTATATATACAACCATTATTATATTTCGCCTTTATTCATAGTAATACTTTATGAAGCTTCATGTAACTACAGAGCATATAACAAATAAATGACAAAAGTCTATATTCCAAATTTTAAGATGTTCATCTTATCGTTTATTTCTTTACGTGCATTGACATGCACAATTCTTGAAAGTATCAATTTCGCAGCGCAGAATCATTAATGTTGTTATTACGTCAATTCTTGAATTTATTCCGCCCTTAACTCATCAGAAGAAAAAGCATTTATCCATTTACAAAGAAAAATAAAGGCATATAATGACAATTACAAAATCCGAAAATTGGGAGAGAAGTTGCAATTATTTTTTTATTCTAATACGCCATCTTCTCCACTACGAAACAGGTGCTATCAAGAATTGTGCATGCCAACATACTTAAAGAAATAAACGGTAAGATGGGTAACATCTTAAAATTTGAAACAAGGACTTTTGTCATTTATATATATATGTGTGGGGGGGGATATATGATGGACCCTTCCGTCAATTTCAACATATGAGCTTCCGCCACAACAACTAAGTTGCTCGTAAATCAGTAGATGATTTGTTTATAGTGGTGAAGGCTTTGTGTAGAACCAATCAGTCTTTTGGATATTACTGATAACCTTCGTCGGTGCAAATGACTGCCACAAGACAATATACAGTAGACCGCAGGTTTTTACATTAGATTTTCCTTCTCCTATTCTCCTAGATGCATGTCTTAACGAAGACTGGGTGTGCATCTCTCCCAGCGAATTAATTCGCCCCCAGATATCAACCTGGAAATTTCTACGACTCGGCGCGTTACATATTGCGCCTAGCCTTTCTAAATAGTCACCCATCTAGTATTGGCCCGGCTCAACATTACTTAGCTTCGGTGATTATATATATATATATATATATATATATATATATATATATATATATATATATATATATATATATATAATCACCATATATCTAGTCATCCAGATACTGTTTTACTGTTTCACAACTCTTCGGTGCGACTAGATCAGTAGCCATCCACAGTCAGGAATTTATTCTTATTGTACTATGCGATCGGCTCTCATAATTTGTATCTACAAGTGTTCGTTATATAAACATTGGCCGCAAGTGTAAAAATGCTCTATTTTGTTATTTACTTAACGTTCATTAAACAGCCGGCGATATGTTTTACACTAAAATAGTTTTGTCGCATTAAATCGCTTGATGGATGTTGGTATATATATCATATTTTAATTTATTAAAACATGTATTATTTATAAAATGTCAATTCACATAAAACCGTTGTGAAGACTAGACGGATCCATTTTTGCATCAAGTCTTTTTCAAATAGAAATTAATTAATACAGAGAATAGCTATGAACAACTTTAAAGTCGTCCACTTTCAACTCAGATAACTTGACTAAACATAAAGTACGCATTTATTTTTATGTCCTTTTTAGTTTACTCGAGTTGTCTTCGGTATATATATATATATATATATATATATATATATATATATATATATATATATATATATATTAAACTATTATATTAGATATTATATATATATATATATATACAAATTTATAGAGTATGTGCGCATATATATATAACATTTATTCACTGTATCACAGCTCACCAGTGCGACTAAACAAGCAACTACCTTGTCAGGTAATTGTCTGTATTTTTGAGATGAGGTGTTTTCATTGATTGAGATTGTCGGACTGACTTCCTCATCTTGGCTGTAATCGTCACAACGTTTCGGCCGTTTTGCCCTCCGGCCTTCATCAGGTTGGGTTCGAGACTCCTAACAAACGGTTCCCCAGTTCGATACAAAAAAACACCTGATGAAGGCCAGAGGGAAAACGGCCGAAACGTTGTGACGATAACAACCAATATAAGGAAGTCAGTCCGACAATCTCTACCTTGTCAGGGTTTAAACTCGACCGCCTGAACTACAGTCGGCGCTTCTAACCATTGCGCTATTCGGCTGCTGCTATGACGGGCATACTAGTAGGCCGCCTGTCGTTGCCCAATTATAAAGTAAGCTTAAATATATTAATGGCATTCATTAAGATTTCGTATTTAGTATTATAGAAAATATATTCTGTATCGATTATTATATATAATTTATTGTACCTAATATAGTAGTGACTCAAAAGTAAAAAAACGGATTTGGATGTCATCAAAATCGAAACCAAAACACATAGCGTGAGGGTCTTTAATCGTTATCGTTTGAGCTGACGTCAAACAAAAAACAATAGTTAGGCATAAACTGATTTAACCGTATGAATGTATATATTTGCGTATACGTACAAATAATACTTTAGTCGAATTATACTTGCCAAATTCATTTTTTTGCAATTTTCGCCCCTTTAGCAGCTATTTTATGAACTAAAAACCTGGAAAAGAGTCATCTAAAAAAACTCTGATAAAACGGACACAGACAGACAAACGCAGTGGGTTTTATAAATTACACATACACACACACACAGACACACACACACACATACATATATATATATATATATATATATATATATATATATATATATATATATATATATATATATATACACACACACAGATATACATGCATATATATAGAGAGAGAGATACGAGAGGCGTGAAATAAGTAATGCCCCTGACGCACTTCCCATAGGAGTAGAGCAACGAAACTTGGCACAGTTATTAGACTTTCTCTACATAGGAACAACCCAGAGTTATGCATTTCTCCCATCGTTTGATACAGCTCTGGAGACGGTTTTTGTAGAACACCCCAGGTTGGTCCTCCAACCACGACGTGACTTCAGAAATCAAGGCTGCATCATCTGGGAAACGCTTTCCTTTCAAAAACAACTTCGTGGCTGGGAAGAGGTGAAAGTCAGAGGGTGCAAGGTCAGGAGAGTATTGAGGATGGGACAGCATTTCATAACCACACGCTCGTGCTTCTGATCTGGCGACATGCGGATTATGGATCGGAGCCTTGTCCTGCAGGAGGAGGGTACCTTTGCTGATCTTGCCCCACCTCTTGATTTTGATAGCTTCCCTAAATTCCCTCAAAAGTGAAGCATAATAGGCTCCTGTAAATGTGGTACCCTTTGCCAGGAAATCTATAATCACTACTCTGTCCTGGTCTGAGGAGACTGTGAGCATGACCTTGCCAGCGGAGGTCTGCAGCTTTGCCTTCTTTGGGGGTGGTGAGTCCAAGTGCTTCCACTGCATTGACTGGGCTTTGGTCTCTTGATCATAGTGATGAACCTAGGTTTCATCCTGTATAACCAGTCTTTTGAAAAACTTTGACTCATCTTCTTGGCACATCTCCAAATTCATCCTCGAGCACTCGACGCGTTCTCACTTCTGGAATGGTGTGAGCAACCTGGGAATCCATCTGACAGACACCTTATGCATATGCAAATGGTCATGAATGATAGTTTCCACAGAACCTGTACTAATCTTAACATCTTGGGCTATTTGGCGACTAGTAATGCTCCGATCTTCCAAAATGATAGTCTCAACTTGACATCAATGGCAGAAGGAGAGCGACCAGGTCTGGGAGCTGTTTCCACAGATTTCCGGCCATGTTTGAATTCACAATGCTAGCGTTTTACAAGGTCATATGATAGGGCATTATCATCATAAGTTTTTTTCATTTCATCAAAAGTCTCCTGTGGTGTGCGTCCTTTCAAATACAAAAACCGGATCACTGCTCGACATTCAACAGGCCCCATTTCACACCTGACTCAGTTCAAACACCTGTAAAACAAAAACCACCATTAGTTCAGAGCTGTAATTTGCCACATAACCTGTAGAGATATAAATTATTGCACATACAAGATTTCAGCTAGATCAGACAACTGGAAGTGAGTCAGGGGCATTATATATTGTACGCCCCTCGTATTCTAATCTATCTAGTATATATATATAAAAGTGAACGTGTCTGTGTGTGTGTCTGTGTGTGTACATTTTTCAACGCAATAACACTGTAAATTTTTAGTCTACAGACTCGAAATTTGATATACAGCGTATTGGGATTTGGGAAAATCTTTGTAATCCGTTTACGGCCAGAATTTTGGCTGTTAAGTGTCAAAGTTCAACAATTTGATCTTTGAGAACTCTACCAAACTTCTCTGCCAATTTTTGCGTCTAAACACTTGAAATTTTAAATATAGGTTCCTTGGGTATGGATCTAACTTAATAACGTGATTTGAGCCCAAAAGAATAAATGTTAAGGGGTCAAAGTTTAAAAAAATTTACCTCTGCGGTCTCTACCAAATTACTCAGACAATTTCTGGTCTAAACATTTGAAATTTTACATAAAGGTAATTCAGAGATAGGGCAATTTTTAGTTACCAATATATAAATGTATGTATGTATGTATGTATGTATGTCTGCCAAAAACTTTCGAAGAGACGACGGATTTTACCAAGATTAGTATCGTTTTAAAGTTCGACCTTTCAGGCGACAAATACCGAAAAATTGGCTAAAAATATTAATATCTTCATCTTGAACTGGGCACTTTTCTACAGGGGGTTCGCTTTTTTCGCCGATATTTTCGAAAGTCATCCTCTCCTTCCGATTGTCTAGCCGTAATTAAAATCTACGTCACTTTTCGGTTAATAGTATATAAATAAATATATAAGTATACATGCTTATATATATATATATATATATATATATATATATATATGTGTGTGTGTGTGTGTGTGTGTGTTTGTGTGTGTATATATATATATATATATATATATATATATATATACACACATTATATGAGTTTTCTGTTTTTGCTTATTTACTCTGGACGTGTTTATTTTTACTTCCATATTTGTATCCGCGCAATATCTCCTAAAATACTTTTGGTCAGCTTTAAATAAATATTCACACAAGAATTGTCCTAAAATACATTTGGCTTTATCTTCAGACGCCATTGATAATATCTGACTTTTTTCCGTCCCTAAAAACATTGTCAAACACGTTTCACTACTTTCCTTCTGCCTTCCTCTGTCTTAGCTATAAAAATAGCTGCGCACTTACAATAGATACGCGTATATATATATATATATATATATATATATATATATATATATATATATATATATATATATTGGAAAGGCTATAAAATTAAACAGATTTGCCTAGTGTTGTCAGGATCTTAAAAATGTTTTATCCACCGTATATATAAACATATTTTCTTACAACAAGTACACACACACACACACACACACACACACACACACACCGAATACGATGTTCAACATGTTAAAAATATACCTTTTGTTGTCAAAATCTAATAGAAAAACATCTCAAGCAGTTGGTGGGGACAGGATATTTTTATGGACACATAAATCGTAACATTGCCTTCCCACTAATGAAACAGTTGTAATGGAAAAAAATTCAAGAAATAAACGAAGGTTATGGAAAGAAATCGTGAGTTTTTGAATTTCAACAAAATTTTGCACTATATATGCTCTGCACCTTTTAAATAGATACATTGAGTTTAACAAAAAATCAACGGTGACTGGTTTTTAAAATAACAATTAAGACCCGTTAAATGATAACGGTATACATTGAAATTAACGATATTTCAAAAACAAACTTTATATATATATATATATATATATATATATATATATATATATATATATATATATATATATATGTATATATATATATATATATATATATATGTATATATATATATATCTTTATATAATATTATAATGTTTTAATATATTATGAATATAGTTTTAGCATTTACTTGAACAATGCTCGGTGCGTGACGAGAGCTTATGAAAAATAGTATGAGAATGCACAAATGATAGTAAGTTATACAGAAACGTTCATGTTTCTATTCCTTAAAGAATGTCCTACAGTACCCATAAGTTAAGTCACATTGAGTCTGGCCAGTATTAGATGGGTTACCATTTGGAATACCAGACGCTGCAAGCGGGCACCTTAATATGCGCAAATGCTGTTGTCAACCCGCAATGCCTAATGGAAGGGCTACTCCTAAATGAGAGAGAGCAATAAGGTGGAAGTTAACAAACGGGAAATTAGTCTTCCTCCAGGGACGGAAAAACGTATAAATATATATATATATATATATATATATATATATATATATATATATATATATATATATATATATAGAGAGAGAGAGAGAGAGAGAGATAGAATTATACGGTTTTTTATCACTATATATATATATATATATATATATATATATATATATATATATATATGCATTTACTGCATTTATATTTGCCCTCTATAGGCCCCACAACAGCGGAGTTACTATCTTTAAGAGCATATCTGAGAAAATAGACCACATACTGTCTGCACATCCCTCGGCTAACATCCACATCTGTGGTGACTTCAATGTCCATAACGTGGAATGGCTGACCCATTCAAATAAGACAGACGATGAGGGGAGGTTTTGTCATGATTTTGCCATTGTTTATGACCTCACTCAGATTGTTCGCGAACCAACCCGTGTGCCCGATACACCCGGACAATATGCAAGCCTCCTAGACCTTTTTCTCTCAACTTCCCCTGAGCTATGTTCATGTTCCGTTCATTCTCCTCTAGGATCCTCCGACCACTCCGTCGTATCAGTTAAGATAAAAACGAAATGTAAGAAGTCCCCAGACGTACCCCTCCACCGTACTGTATACCGATATTCTATGGCTGACTGGGATAGCTTCCGTACATTCATACCTGATTTACCTCTGCACTCCATGTTTAAAAAGGAAGTGTCCTCTATAGTATCAGATCTGACCGAATGGTTACTTGTAGGCATAGACCAATTCATACCATCTAAAAAATTCCAACAAAAACCTAACAGCCAGTCATGGTTCTCCCCAGAATGTACTGTTGCTATCGCGCACAGAAATCACTTTTTCCATAGCTACCAACGTCATAGATGCACTGAGACTAAAGCTGCTTTCAGGACTGCCAGCAACCACTGTAAAAGAGTAATAAAAAATGCAAGAGAGCTATATGCTCAGTCTGTTAAATCCAAGGTAGCTAATCAGCGGCTTGGTTCCCACCAGTTTTGGCAAATAACAAATAGGATCCTGAACAGAAGTGTGCGTTCTATCCCAACCATTATCAATGGACCAGAGGTCATCTCGTCAGCGTCAGACAAGGCCAAACTATTTGCAAAGAACTTTGCAGCTAATTCTACCCTATGCGACGAAGGCCATCAACTCCCCATATTTCCTCCTATAACACAGAAAAAGCTAGGTAACATACAAATATCCGTGCATGAGGTCGCCAAGCTAATCAAGAACCTAGATTCCAGTAAAGCAACTGGCCCTGATGGCATCCCAATTATAGTGTTAAAAAAGCTTCAACCAGAACTTGCTCTCATACTTACGAAACTATTAAAGCGCCCTTCCGGAGAAGTGCTTTCCGACTCCCTGGAAGACCTCATCAGTTTGCCCTGTATTTAAGAATTCAGGTGATAAGTCATCTCCCTCTCAGTACAGACCAATAAGTCTCCTGTGTGTTATGAGTAAGTTGCTGGAATCCATATTAAATAGAGAAATAGTCAACCACCTCAGCAGGAATAACCTTCTTAGTGACACACAATATGGTTTCCGCTCTGCAAGATCTACCGCAGATGTGCTGACGGTTATATCCCACAGGATTAGTGAATCTCTTGACAAACGCTTCCTTTCTAGGGCAATTGCTCTTGACATATCAAAGGCCTTCGACAAGGTATGGCATAAAGGCCTACTTCACAAGATTTCCAGCTACGGTATAACTGGAAATGTTTTCTCAGTCATTAAATCATTTCTCTCCGATAGGCTCATAAGAGTAGTGGTAGATGGACAAAAATCGGAGGCCTGCAATATAAATGCTGGAGTCCCTCAGGGGTCAATCCTGGGCCCAACTCTCTTCCTGATCTACATCAATAACCTCCCTAAACACATACTTAAATCATTTGTTGGCATCTATGCTGATGACACGACCATCTACGGCAACACATCAAAGGCTGTAAATGACAAAATTCTCTCTGATTCTCTCTCCTGAGCGCGTGGTTCAGTGGGGGAAGATGTGGCTGGTTACCTTTAATGCACTCAAAACCAAACTCCTATCCTTACATCATCAACGCTCTGATCCCCATCTAGCATCAATTGTGATGGATGGCTCTCGTCTGGGTGAGGCCCCGTGTTTTGACAAGCTTCTGGGTTTGACCTATACTCCTGATCTGAAATGGAACACGTACATCAAGTCTGTTGCCAAGGTCGCTGGAAAGATGGTGGGATCCTTTTACCGCTCCAGAAGATATCTCACTACTGATGCAATTCTCTATCTATATAAAAGCCAAGTACGTCCAAGGATGGAATACTGTTGCCATATCTGGGCAGGAGCTGCTAAAAACAGCCTATCCTGCCTTGACAGAGTACAAAATAGACTTCGTGGCTTAGTGGGGGATGCCCTTTTCTCTACCCTACAACCTCTCTCCCACAGAAGAGACGTTGCGAGTCTATCCCTGTTTTATCGTTATTTCCATGGCAGGTGCTCGTCTGAACTCCAATCTCTGGTCCCCCCTCGCCAATCTTTCACGAAAAACACCCGTCTAGCTGAATCCACTGTGAAAAATTTCCCCCACTCTATATATGTGCCTAAATCAAAACGCGGATTCCATGAACAAAGCTTCTTTCTTAGAACTGCACGCCTGTGGAACTCTGTTCCGTCTGCCTGCTTCCCACCGACTACAACTTGGATGTGTTCAAGTCCAATGATAACAAATTCCTAATAGACCGCCACCTTAAGTAAACACTTCATCAAATCTCCACACTAACGTAATGTACTTGCAATAACCCTTATTCCTGAGTGGCTTCCGGGCCTTGATAAGTGGTTATCACTGTGTAAAAAACATATATATATATATATATATATATATATATATATATATATATATATATATATATATATATATATGAAATACACTTTTTGTTGCCATCAACACCTTTTTTGAAGTCTTGGTGTTACTTACACTATATATATATATATATATATATATATATATATATATATATATATATATACTGTTAATCCAAAAGGATGAGACAGTGTAGAAAACCCTTTGTGTAACAGCTGAAATTATAAAATACAACACATGCTAATCTTTATCTCATTATAAATTTATTTTCACATCGAAACGGGCTTTTGCAAACGAGGTGTCAGGTTAGTAGCTGATTACTACAAGCCGTTATTTGAATTCATTAGAAAATTTGTAAGTTTTCACATTGTAGAAGTAAGATTCTCATCTGACTGACCTCGTTTGAAAAGGCCCGTTTGGAAGTTTGAAAATAATATATATATATATATATATATATATATATATATATATATATATATATATATATATATATATATATATTGTACGGATTCATTCACTGAACCATTTGTGTGAATATTACTAACATCAACAGCAACAACAACGACAATAATCATCAGTATAAATTAATTGCATCTTATGTTTTGATTAAAAACGAGGGAATATTTTTCTTTTTGTGTTTTTGTTCTTTTAATCATTATTGCGATACATTCTAACAAGAATGACAGATCAAATATAATGCTATTACAAACGAAATTCGGATAAAGAAAAAAACCTTAATGCAAACTAAAGCCGACCAGGCCGACTGATAAATATATGGATAATGCTACATTGAAAGGTCAAGTACTCTTCGCGGATATTTGTGTTTTTATCAAACTATCAAATATCAACTCTCTTGTCGAAAAGATGATAAACACCTGCTGAAGTCATTTAAGTGCTAGTTTATATTGATTTGACCATATCGCAGAGGAGTTTGCGATTTTCGTTTTCCAGTACTGCCTTCAATTTGCATTTGTATAATTTTTCTGCAAGTTCAAAGTGCAGTTATGCATAATTTCCAATGCATTGCCTTCTCTACACTGTTTTGCCAATAAATTCTTTTATAATACTCCTAGCAATAGATAAACTATGTTATTCTGTATTTCCTCTATTTGCTCAAGGTGTCTTTATTTACCATTTTTTTTTTTTGGTTTTGTCTATCTTAACTCTGATATAGTTTGTTATAAACGCATTGTTCTATTCTGCTGTTAGTAATGAGTCCATTTATTTGTTTATATATTATTTTCATCTAATTTAGCAGCATAAAATCTATCGTTAAAATATTTCATTTTTTTACGTTTGTGTCGATTTTGCTTTTGTTACGGATTTCCTAATCAACAAATTGCTTATTTGTACGCTTTTTTTATTGGTATATTATATTTTACAGCCATTTGCAACAGATCCATTCCTTATAAAGAAAATAAACATTGCAAATTATTCATACCCTAATTTATTATTTCCAGAGTGTCAGTGATGAACGTTTCTGAATACATTGTTAGCTAAAATATAACTGTGATTTTTTTGAAACTACACAATAAACCAAACACAACCCAGTGGTCTTCAATACGTTTACTAACAACTACTTCGTGATTTTCCAGTAAGGGCGAAAGCAACACTTTGTTATCTGATCATTATCCTTAACCGTGCCTGATTTTCGCGGTTCTGGAAACTAGATCGTATTGTTTGGGGTTTTTTTTTTTGCATCATTTAACTATAAACTACATCTTTCTAACATCACGACATCATGACCCAGTTCAAAATCTCATGTAAGAGACATCTGATTTTCTGTTCAGCATCAATGACAATCACGTATATTCTGTAAGGAACAAACACTATAAATAAAACACGAACGTAATTCAATAATGCAGATAGTTATGGCTCGTTCTCCAAATTCTCTTGAACTTTGCTTTGCAGACATTTATTCGTTTTATAGTACGTAACAACAGACAGACAGTGATACGATCTAACAGCTGCAAAATGTAAACGGTTTGGGTTTATCAAATCGTTTAATGTGGATTTGTAAGAGACACCACAAGAATTAAACTTAATGACATATATGCTAATTATTGAGCAACTCATAACCAGTTGAATCAACGCGAGTGCATTGTATATTATTATACACATTTACGGCTCTTAGCCGATGTAGAAAATAAAGCAGACGTTGGATGTACGAAAGTAGTTCCAAAAGTAAATATTTATTTTTTAACTGAAAAGGTTAACGCGCTAAGAAGAAAGGACTAGTACCATTAAAAGGAACGACGTACTGTGAACCAGAATTTATTTTTCAACATGGTCACCATCATTCTCAATGCACTTTTACTAAGAATTCAATGAAGCGTCTCTGCTTGTGTCCCAGTCCAAACAAGGTACGTTGCCACTTGGACAAAATCTACAGGGATACTATGTAGGGGGTTGAGCGGCCAGATGTTTGGTCACATTATACTTGAATTTCTGCCTGTCGGCACAGTCATGGAAGCAGGGATGCGGAAGATAATTCCAAAGTCTAGCAGTTTGAATGAAAAAACGTTTTTAAGTATAAGGCTTTTCGGCGTCTAGAGATCTCAGCAGTGTAGGGATGGGATTTTGCTGCTTGTTAGGTTAATCAGGAGTATCATGGGGGTACACACGACTCGAGTTCTTTGAAGCACATTCCATCAAAATACGTGTAAAACAGGCACAGAAACGCAACATTTCGGCGATGGGACAGGGGCTGGGTTTGTATTGATAGTGCGGGACCTATTAGGTTGGAAACATTTTAAACCTTTTCTAAAAACTAGTGACAGATGCATTAACCCAGATGTTGCAACAATACTCCATGTATGGTCGAATAGTTTCTTTGTAGAGATATAGGATACTTTTAAATGTGAATAATTTTCTAGCACGGTAGAGAGAGCCCACCTTTTTCGCAGCAACCTTGGCAATGTTCTCAATGTATTTGTTCCAAATCGTGTTTCTTGTGAATGTTAAGCCAAGGAGTTTAAACGAAAAATCTTGGGGTAGCGTATTATTAGCCATTGCGATCAGTAGTTGAGAAGATTTATTGTAATTGTTAAAGTAAATCAGCCTTGTCTCAGCAGCATTGAATGCTACCATCCCTTTACGTCCTAATTCCACTACAAACCTAAAGTGTTCCTCTAAGGTTTCAATCATTTCCTAAAATACATGTTCATTCGTGTTTGTTATAGTGCATGGTGTCATCTGCTAATGTACCCATCTCGGAAACACTTTTATCAGGAAGTTTATTTATGAATGTTACGAATAATAAAGAATAAAGACTCGATCCCTGTGTTATACCCGCATTTATATTATAGTTTTGACGTACGGCCATTGTGGACAACCTGAATTCTTCTCTTGTATAAGTATGGGTTGATTATATTAAGTATTCGTCCATTTTTATGACAGGCCTCGTCAAAGATTTTAGATATATCAAGGACTATTGGCTTAGCCCCCTCTGCATTGTCAAGTGCTTTGTATATATGTCCAGAGATTACAGTTAGAATATCTGCAGTAAAACAACCTTGCCTAAATCCATAATGTCGGTCGAAAATAAGTTTAGTATCTCTGGGGTGATGAGCTAATGGTTGATTGATTAAGGACAAAGATTTTGGCTTATAAAGGAAGGAGGCTAATAAAGCGATAATTGAGTGGGTCCATTCAAGCTCTAAATAGAGGGCTCTCTAGTGGATATCATTTCATGTCAAAACTAAGAAAAATTCTGATTCATTAATAAATGAGGCATTTATAAGTATTACCACTCCGAGTTAAAATAAACTTGTGAGAAATGCTAATAAAAAGGTGATTTTTAAATGGAAGTTACTCAAGACAAAGCATAAAGCTACATGAAGCAATGCACTATAAAAAGCACACGATTATTATCACAAAGACATGATATGCCTATTTACTTTGGACTTAAAGGGATCAGAGATATAACTAAAGGGAGCACAGTTAACACAACGACAGTTACGCTGGTAGCTTTAAGCTAGATATGAAACATATAAACAGATAGAAACATATACCTCTCATATTAGTATAGATATGTATCACTGGGTATTTGTAAACACTTTTGAAATTTAGAGAAAACCACAAAGTTAATTCATATTTTGACGTACTGTAATATTTTATCGCAAATTTCTATTTCTGACATGAACGTTTGGCTATATGTTAATTATCTATGAAAGCGTCTGTTTAATTATTTAAATTGTAGTTCTGATAATTTTGGTAGTTTTGAGCCTCTTAAGCTATTGACATATATTTGCTTTTCTACAAAAATAAAATATGACCAAGGTCGTCCTTAACGTAGGAAAAAACCAGCTCCCCAAAAAAGGGCAATCTGGAAATAGGCAAAAAATAAGAATTGCCTTAGTATAGAAGAGATTTCCCTCCATTGACTAAGGACAAATGTGCTTAAGTGTTGCATCAGAACAGATACTACACTTAGTTATTAATTCGATGAAACACATGTCTTCTTCAATATACTTGAGATTCCGTTTGTAATAAATACTATTTAAAACAAATAAATAATTATACAGAATATCTATAATCATATAATTATAATCATTACGATATAATTATTATATCATTATCATTAGATACCAAGTATATACGAACCACTATAGTAATATTTGATGTTGCAAACATACGCACATAAACACTTGTTTATGGTAAGGTGTTTATCAGTATAGAAAAAGATTAAACTCATCTGGAAAGTGCGAAATGTAATTGTTCAGGTCTGTGCACACGATTAATGGAATTAGAAATCAAATCATGTTCTGGCCTTAGTTTGTAAGTAGTCATCAGGGGAGATAACCCAAAATTTACTTGAATCGAATAAAGTAAAGTGTAACTTGATATCATTTCTTTCCGAAATTAGGTATCAATTCTTTCGAATGGAAGCAGCTGTTGCACTGGATATATTTCTCTTATATTTCTCCCGATGACTTCATAATATTTCAAAGACTTACAAGTTTTAAGAGAGTTGCCCTATGTTATTCTATATTCTCGAGCTATGAAAAGTGTTTTGTGTAGGTTGGGTATGTCTTTGTTGGAGTTTGCGAATAGCAAGGCAAGGGGAGAAACGTATCGACAGCTGCAATGACGGCGGGGTTGATGGTGGTGTTGGAGAGATGAAGAGATGAAGAGATGAAAAGGCAATGAAAGAAAACGATGTATGTAAGGAATGCATTGTAATTGTAACGCGAGGAAATGAAAGAATGAAAGTACCGAATTTCCATTACTAACGATTACTATATTGTCCAAGTGTACACTCTTAACCCTTATCCTCGAGTGGTCTCTGGGCATTGATAATTGATGATGCCCATGTAAAAATAGTAAAAAGGAAGAAAAAAGAATTAGGAAGAGATAAAACAACAGAAGCAAAAAAGTGACAATTGAACTGGTAAGGAGTGGGAAAGCAAATAAAATATGAGGTTCGTTCAACCATATGTTTATATAAATATATAAACGGCATTATTTTTGTACTTAATAAATAAGAAACCGAAGAATATAAAAGAAGTAGAGAAAGCGGAAATAAGCGAAAGAGAGAGAGAGAGAGAGAGAGAAAATATAAAAACAGGGGAACATAAGCAAGCAAATTAGTCAATTGGTAAGATTTATCATACGACATAGAAACATTTTCAAAGTAAGCACAGCTTTTTGTTTTTACTTATCAAGACCCAAAGGCCACTCAATGCTAAGGGTTAAGAATGTAAGGTAGCAGGTTACTGATCGTTAATTATGGAAATGAGGTAAAATTTGATTATTTATGGGGACCGCTCAACAAGAATTTGTTATTTGAAGGGTACCATGTTGTATTAAACCGGAAAGCAGGACAGCGGAACAGTGTTCCACAAGCGGGCAATTCTGGAAAAGAAGCTTTGTTCATGGAATCTGCAGTTAGATTTAGGCAAAGATAGAGAGTAGGGGGAATCGTTTAAAGTGGTTGTAGTTAGTTGTGTGTGGGGGGGGGTTGTGAAAGTTTTGCAAGACGGAACTTTTAATTGGAGTTCAGTCGAGTACTTGCCATGAAAATAACGACAGCGTAGAGACATGCTCGCAACGTCTCTTCTGTGGAAAAGAGGTTGCAGGGAAAAGAAAAGGACATCACCTACTAGGTTTCGAAACCGGTTTTGAACTCTATCAAGGCTGTATAGGACGCACCGAGCAACTTCTGCCCAGATATGGCAACAGTAATCAGTTTTCTGGTGTACCTGGTTCTTATACAAATAGAGGATTGCATCGACAATGAGATACTTACTAGAGCGGTATAATGATCCAAATATATTTCCAGCGGTTTTGCCAATAGATTTGATGTATGTGTTCCATTTCAAATCAAATATTTCTCCCATGTTTCTTATTAATTACCAATAGGACTAAGAAGTTCCTGATTGACAGAGAAGGTAATTGTCTAAACATTGATCAGACTTTGATTTTTTTAAGGAGCGATGGTTTTCGTGATCAAAGAGATGTAATGGCCTAAATAACTGAACTCAATCCGGTTTCACTCTGTATAATCGGTTTGATAGGACGCTACTTTATTGGCACGGAACCACATATAGACACACTTAACTCTGAGTAAAGTAAGGAGATGATAATCAACAATGGTTTACTGACGTCACGTTGACAGGATATTAAAGAATTAAAGTAGTAGTGTCGTCGATTGTATTAATCCGGCAATTTCTATTGATTTCATTGTTGAAACGTTAAACATCAAACGGTTTGAATAAATTGAATTATTAGCCTAAGATCAATAAATGTTTAACGAATAGAAACTCAATGCAATGTGATAGGTCTCGTAAATTTGCTGTGTGTAACAGGAGGTCATGTTACAGTTGCATGGCTGCTTAGGGAGTAACATAAAAATCGTATACTAATAGAAAAATCCTGCTTAAACGTTTTTGTTTATGGTTATTTCATAAGGGGCTGGCATAAGTGAATCCCATCGTGTATTATTAGGTCGACTGAATTCAAATCTTGTCCAAGTACTTATACATAAAATAAGGAAAGCTACTCATTCCAATTTCCTTCTATGGTTAACTTATTGAGTTGGGTTCTATTTGGAATTGCATAGAATATACACTTTGGAATTTAAAATAGACATTAAGGTGTTTGCAATATTTTCGGTACGTTAAAACGATAGTTTATTACTTCTTTTACACCGCAACAAGATGTGACACAAGGTTGAAGGATGGGGACTGTCAAGCCAGCGTTCCGAAAGAAGACATACTCTGGCCTAACAAAAAATGCCTGGACAGCCCAGTCGGCATTTTCAGGTAAAGGCGTCAACGGTAGTAAACAATGAACTTGCTCCACTCGAAGGGAGGTTGGACCGTTTAGGTACTACCCTGACGGTATTCCTATCCGACAGGTACTGAGCCAGTTCTGAGCCCTGCAACTGTCGAGCTGATTCTTGAGAAAGAATTATCGATTAGTACTTATACTCAGATCTGATCACAACAGAAGCAGCGAGGAGACCCACCCTAAAACATTAAAATTAATGAAGAGGGTAGATATTAACTTCAATCCCACTGCAGCAAGATGTGACACAAAGTCGAAAAGTGGGGAACGTCAAAGAAGTATTTTAAAGAAGGGGTACTCTAACTTAGAAAAATTTCCCTGTGCTCCGGTAGTAAGCAATAAACTTTCTACATCCCAAAACCGAGTGGCAAGTCCGAGAAGGTTGGACCTCTTAGGTAATATGCAGGTGCCGTACTTCAGTTTGACGGGAACACACCATTACAACATTAAAATACTGATGAGAGCATGATCACAAATATTTGGACAATTATATTAATAACCAGGTGTAACAAGGACGAACCACTGAAATGTAAAAATCGTTTATAAAATATATTAAATCTCTTTAAATGTTTCAACCATAACTTTTCGTCTTGATACGAAAACGGAACTACGTTCCACTGTTCCTGACTGGATTAATGCTCCCAATTATTTTCTGGCGATTCTTTATAATCCGAAGCTTCTCTGACTGGATTGATGATGCCAGTTTTTGCTTTGAAAAAACTATATTTAATATTCCCAATTCGATTCTTTGCTCCTCTCTACAATAGTTTTTTTTTTTCTTTTTGGATAATGTTTCTATTACGAGATAGGCTCTCCTGCCAAGTGTTTAGTTCAAATATCATACGATCAAAAGCAACTTTGAGTTTGTTCATGGAGCTCATAAAATTGTATATCATTTCAGTATAGGTACTTTTAATTGCGACTATTTTACTTTTACAATGATTTCTTTCATACTACAATTGATCGACTATTTTTAACTTATGACGGTTGAAACGGCACAATGCTTTCTGTCTATGCACAAGTCGAAAATGCATCTATACCTACACTGCCTCATTCATTTATTTGTTTATCACAATGTTCAGTAAGGAAAGAAAAAATATACCCAGGTTGCATCTCTGATAAAATCATTTTGTTTGCAAGTATGTGAATGTCTAGTTGAATTATAAATGACTTTGTCGTCAAAACGATAAAAAAATTGTATTTGAGTTTGATGGAAAAGATAATTCACCGTATTAGAAAAATGTGTATTTTATAAAGTTTTCATATAAGTATGGAAATTTTGGAAACTTTACGTAAATATAATGAAGTTGTAAGATATTTAATGCATACAGATATTGTTCTGATTTCTTTCTTGCAAAATACTAGGAATCATCTCTAGTTCTGCAATGCGTTAATAGATTTTACATTTTAAAAGTATTATTTTCACATAAAACAGAGCACACTGTGAGATAGGTTCCTGCATTTAGGGTTGTTAGTTTAGTGTTTGTAACTGACTAATATTGAAATATAGATGTCCTTTGGTTTGGTTGTGGGTTGATTGTTAAGGTATTGTGATGGTATAAAGTGTGATTGTTTGTGCTTCTATTTGAGCTAGGTTGTTGATGGATGATAGTGGCTTATTTTCTAATTGCAGTCAACATGTGGTATAGTTGGGTGCGTGGATGTTATTTATACACGCTTTAGCCTTTAAAAAATTAACAGTGAATTATTGTTCTTTTTTTTATTCAATTTTCATACCAACCAAAGCGCAGTGTCACTTTGAATTAGGGGGTTACTATCGGGGACATAATTTGAAGGTAGATGAGTAGCAAGATGTTTGTTCACATTACACTTGAACTTCTGCATATCAGTACAGTTGGGAAAGCAGAATCCCGGAAAGGAGTTCCAAAGACTTGCAGTTCTGAGGAAGAAACTATTGGAATAAAAGGCTTTCTTACACATAGGGATCTCTACTGTAAAGCGGTGGGCCTTAGTTGCTTGTCGGGTTTGTCGGGGGGAAGTCACATCGAGGGGGTACAAGTGCTTGTAGTTTGTCAAAGCATTCACCATTAAAGTACTTGTAGAACAGGCAGTAAACATGAAAATACGAATGTTTATTTGCGTTCTTCTTAAGGCTCTCATTGATATTGGGTTTGATCGAGTTTGTTAGTAGTATGACACTTCTCCACACGTTATGCGAAGATTTCTGTATTACGATTAGGTTCTGAAATATATATATATATATATATATATATAAATATATATAGTGTTAAAATAATTAATAATTGGAATTTATTATCTAGTTTCAAAGAGAAAAACAAACAAAATCCTCTTGAAACTGATTAATAATTCACAATTATTAATTTTTACTCATTATTAATATAGATCTAGGATACATATACCTATTGAGTTTGTTATATATCTACAGTACTATGGGCAATGATCTTTTAAAATTATTAATACATGTATTACTACATTTAAATAGACTCTGCCCCTTAGACTCCAGTATATATATATATATATATATATATATATATATATATATATATATATATATATATATATATATAAACGGATGTAATTTTGAACGTTATAGTTTTATCC
Organism: Euprymna scolopes; assembly: GCF_053919585.1. NCBI lineage: Eukaryota > Metazoa > Mollusca > Cephalopoda > Sepiida > Sepiolidae > Euprymna > Euprymna scolopes. The sequence goes on from NC_136488.1 coordinate 21,637,548, forward strand.
AGCGTAGGACGATACTTCCACTAGCTTCTTACAAATACACATAATGTTCCAGGATTCAAGTTGCTGTGGTATATTCAGAGTTTTGTCTTGTAAACACCTCCCCGACATTTGTTTGTAGAAACTGCGTCATCTTCACAAACGTCCATAATCCAATGTTCATTTTGCGCACCATTTCCATTGCAATTAACCGTATAGAATAAACACTGTCAAAAGAAGTTGTAGACAATGTCTTACAGATGGAAACAATGCGCATCACACCCGTATTTCTTGACTGCCCGCTGACTATTTCAGTCAATCATGTGGTGATAAATCTAAGAAAGAAATGAATAATGAGGAACAAATATGTCTGCTATTTTTGAAGCAAAGTCAGACTTGGCAAAGCTTAATAAGCACTTTTAAAAATAACTTAAGAATTTCAACGTTTGCCGATACAAATAAGTCATCATAAAAATTAGAGTTCGACTAGCATTAATTCGACGCCATTTTTTACAATCATTTATTTTGTGAAAATAAATGTTCATCATGGATGCTCAAAATAACCATATTTTTTCTTATTCTCTCATTAATCAAATAGTATTCTATACAATGATGTATTTTTTGGTTTAGTTATTTTGTTTTACGGCATATCAACACTTTTCGGATTATTTAATGTCGAATCTGGCAATTTTGGAAAATGGACTTTATACTTCAAGTTCTTAATATCTTCGTATATTTATTCATTGTGTTTGTTTTGGTTGTTTTGTAGAAGAAAGGTATTCTTTTGTTTTCTCACATTTCACTGGCTAGGGCATATGGACCATGAACTAGTTATGGCCTGTCTGAATCTAAGGAACAGGCCCAAAGTAAGCGGATACTGAAAGTTAAATAAGATACAAGACTTCTAGGTAAAACTAGTTAGGCTCATTCAAGAAGTTTAGTGGCGGTTACAGGGAGTAAGTGGTTGGTTAGCCTAAAAGCTAAGATTAAGAACTTCTCTGTCACGTATTCTCAGCGCTTTGTTGCAGATAAGCCCAGGACAAAGAAGCAACAAGAATGGAAGTTAGCTAGGACCACGAGTGTAGGGGGACACTGTATGTCACGAACTAATTAAGCAGAACCTTCGACACGAGCGTTACCAAGGTCTAGTTAGGGCTAGGCTAACAAAATAGCCAATGAAGCCGTGAACTCCGACGCAGATATACGTAGGGAGGTTTCGATGCGTGGCTCCGATAAGTATATCGCGAGTGTCAAGCACCTGGATGGACGAACCCTGAGGTCAACTCGGGAGATTTTGAGAGCATTTCGAAGAGCATTTCACGCAACATTCCGATCTCCGTTCACGAATTTGGCGACTATTTGGTTGACTCTCCCCTTCTCGAGGCGGCAGGAGCGGTTAGTTGCGAGGGCAGTGTAACAGAGTGGGAGGGCATGACTGCGCTGAAACAGGTCGGTTGCAACAAATCGCCTGGATTCGATAGTTTGCCTTACTAATTGCATTTAAGGTTGTTTCCCATATTGATAATGATTCTGACAGATACGTCCAACAAGTGGTGTGATGAGTGATCTCATTGCTGAAGAAAACGGATAGATATGGCTGGGAATGATTAAACGATGTTTAAACACGGAGTTAAAGATTTTGGCTAAGGTCCTGTCGAATCAGCTGCAAGTTGTTATTGGCGATTTAATCGATTCATAGCAGAACTATGCCGTGAAGGGGAGATCGAATCAAAACAACTTGCACCTGACCCGTATGATCTTAGAGGATGATAGAAGACGATACAGAAGGCGTGCTGATCAATTTCGATCAGTCAAAAGCTTTCAATAAGGTCGACCATAATTTCCTGGAATCCGTTCGAGAGGCCGCCAGATCCAAACCGGGCTACCGCAAATGGATCTCTGTACTGTACCGCGCGTTCTGCCTGGCAGTGTCTCCGCGTTCGCTGATGACATCACAGTCTTTATGTCGTGCTTCCGAGACATAGTGGCGGTGACAGGGGCGCACACAGTACGAAAAGTCCACGGGGCCAAAATCTGTAAATGACGGCAAAGCTCTCTCTGATTCTCTCTCCTCTGATCTCGAACAAGTGGTTCAATTGGGGAAGAGGTGGCTGGTTACCTTTAATGCATCTAAAACCAAACTCCTATCTTTGCATCATCAACGCTCTGATCCCCATCTGGCATCAATTGAAATGGATGGCTCTCGTCTAGGAGAAGCCCCATGTTTTGACAAGCTTCTAGGCTTGACCTTTACTCCTGATCTGAAATGGAACATGTACATCAAGTCTGTTGCCAAGGTCGCTGGAAAGATGGTGGGATCCTTCTACCGCTCGAGAAGATATCTCACTACTGATGCAATTCTCTATCTATATACAAGCCAAGTACGTCCAGGGATAGAATACTGCTGCCATATCTGGGCAGGAGCTGCTAAAAATAGCATATCCTGCCTTGACAGAGTACAAAATAGACTTCGTGGCTTAGTGGGGGATGCCCTTTTCTCTTCCCTGCAACCTCTCTCCCACAGAAGAGACTTTGCAAGCCTATCTTTGTTTTATCGTTATTTCCATGGCAGGTGCTCGTCTGAACTCCAATCCTTCGTCCTCCCCCTCGCCAATCTTTTACAAAAAACACCCGTCTAGCTGAATCCACTGTCAAAAACTTTCCCCACTCTTTATCTATGCCTAAATCAAAACGTAAATTCCATGAACAAAGCTTCTTTCTTAGAACTACACGCCTGTGAAACTCTATTCCGTCTGCCTACTTCCCTCCTGACTACAACTTGGATGTCTTCAAGTCCAACGTAAACAAATTCCTGATGAACCGCCCCCTTAAGTAGACACTCTAAAATATCCACACTAACGTACTGTACTTACAATAACCCTTATCCATGAGTGGCTTCCGGGCCTTGATAAGTGGTGACCACCTTGTATAAAAAAAAACATCAACCTCAGCAACTCGACTGGTCCACGGTTGGGGGCCTGGGTGAGGGGTGACGCTCTTCACGCTCTCTTTAACTGGACGGACGGACCGGTTCGGATCTTCGGCGTGTAGTTCGAACCGGGCCTCCAGTTCGAAAAGAAGTGGTCGGAGGTAAAGTCAAAGGTCGAAGCCGCGGCCGACTCGTGGGTTAGAAAGAAATTATCCTTGAAGGGTAGAGCGGAGATGTGCGTCTTTCCGCTCCTCTTTTACCGACTGGCTGTACTTCGTCTACCTGCAAAGTATCAAAAATTCCTGTTCTCGCTTCTTTGAAACAAGGGAAACATTGCGTCCACGGACAGGTCTATGTTCAACGTCCGTGTGATAGAGGCTTCGAACTGCGCGACGAAGTGTTATCGAGACGCCGAGAGGCTGGCTTTCCTGAGTTGAACCTTGACAGAAGAGTTTGCATAGGACCCCGCAGTCGAGGTTACTTTTCCGACCTCATACTCGACCACACAGTTGAGGTGCGACACGCAGTTTTTGAGAGAGTGTAGACCCGCGCTAAGGAACCTCGCAGGGTCCGGCGACCTTTCACGGCTTACTAGAAAGGAACTTTATAAGGAACTAATGATGATGGCCGCAGACGATCTGCTCGTCGAGCTTTTAGGGTTGTGAACGGAGGAGATTTGCTCCTTGTGGAGCTGGGCGCTAGGTCTGAGTCGTCTCAACAACTCTGATTTGATGTGGCAATCGATCCGAAACATTACCCTTCAACGCTATACTATACAGTGCTAAATTAGTGAGTTTGTTAGTGTGTCCCCTTTGCATAACTCCAGCAAGAGCACGCGTTCTTCGAATGCAGCGGACTCACACAGTACCGGGCATATGTCAACGAGGTAACGGTTTGCATCAATCTCGAACAGCCTCTTCGGCTGGACGTGTCCTATGTCATCCACAGCGCTGAGTCGCTGTGGGGAAGGGAGAGACGATTGGCGTTTTTCACGTCCCTGGCCGTAGCCAGAATGGTGATATGGACGACGAGACTGCATGAGAATCGTGGGGTTGAATCTTTTGCTAATCAGGATCTGATCCCCTTCTTCAAGCACTAGCTGAAGGTAAAGATCAGATGTGATAGGAAACGATTACATCTCGCGGCCTGTGACTGAAGATTGGTTACAATAGCGAGTCTGTGCGTACATAGAGGTGCATAGTTGGAGTTCGTGTTTTCCCTCTGAATATGGCACGGCCAGTTCCATATCCTGCCGGACTCCGGACCCTTTAAATGCCTAGATTAGGTTCTTAGCTAAGATAGTTCATGCCTTCCTCCATCCCCGATAGAAAACCTCTAAGATGCCCACGCTCCAACTTTTCTTTTTTCGTCCCTGGTCACCCTAATAAGTGATCCCATCTTTGAGCAACTTTATATACACCTCCTACTCCATTTTCTTTGATCCTGTTTTGAATCTAGCTTCATTTAGAGATCGACCTACTTGTTTTCGGCCCCTGTCAAGCCGAAAAACAGTGAGCAGTCTGCCTTTTAAAGAGTGTTGGGAGGGTCTTATAAACATTTTCCTTTTTTTGTACATTTTCCCCACCCACGCCAATGAATAAATAAACGAACATCTTATTATTCAATTTTATTTTTACTCATATTATATATATACATTATATATATAAAAGAATGATTTGATTCAGGGAATCTTAAGTAGGACGACCCCCGGTATTGTGGTGAATGACTAGCATAGGCTAACAAAAGGTAGAGTGACGAGGATGACCATAGTGTCTCCTCCTCATTTTTTGAGTGGTCTTGTGCCTATTTTTTCTTTTTTGTTCCTGTACATTTAAGAGAAATAAAAATATATAACTCAATGTCTGGTACATTTAAGTCAGGATACCGATATTCTTAAACAACCTGATCTGGTTGCACCAGACAACCATATATTCATGAAAATAAGAACTTATACTGAGATCATATATCCTTTCGCCATCTCGCCTTGAAAACTATGTTCTTTTTGGTGGTATATTGCATCGTTGTACTGACATTCCCATTTTGTGTTTAAACTTTATTATGTTTCTTTTTCTACTTCATATTGCATTTTTATTGCGTTGAATGTGTTGAGCAGAAGAATGACGCATAAAATAACGCTCCGTTAAACAGGCTAATGATTTTTACATTTACATATCAAACGCAAAGTTTTAATCTCTAAAAAAAGGAACTCTAGTCGGTAGAGGAATGAGGACATAAGTAGAGGCTAACATTTAATGCTACTAAGACAAAGCTTATTTTCTTTAATAAGAAATCTTTTCAATCACCGATTGAAGCAAAGAGTTCATCATTCCAACTTCTCAGCATTAACATGCAACAGCAATTGGAACAAATACATAGAACACATTAGCAAGGCTACTGCTAAGAAGGGGGCTCATTCTACCGCGCTAGAAAAGTTCTTACATCAACCAGTATTCTGTATCATTACAAAGCCGATATTCGCTCATGCATGAAGTATTTTTGTCACAGTACAGTGTATCAACCAATAGTCTCTTCATATTAAACATTGTCCCAAAAGAGTATCTAATCTAATAGGCCACGCACCGTCAACAAGATTCCAACCCCTGTCCCCTCGCCGCAATATTACATCCCTGTTCTTGTTTTACAAGTATTTTAATAGAGTGTGCTTTAATGAACTCGCAGTACTGGTACACTTCCAACGTATTCCCTTGAATAAACCGGCGGGTAACAAATTCCCAAGCTTTCACTTTAGCTGTTTCAAATGCTGGAAAAATACTACTCAAATAGATTTTTCTCGTGAATTCCATCCCTGACTGTTTTAATATGTAGAAATTTAAATGTAAGGTGAACAAACATCTCGCTGTTAAACTCACTACTTAAAATATCCCTGTAGGCAGGGTCCTTTATTTTATAATAGTCATTGTGTATTAGTGGCAATGTGTTTGTTTAGATCAATAAAAATGCATTTTAAAAACTCGCTTGGTGTGTTCAACGATTCATTATAAGTGATCACTCACTAATAAAAACAAATGTGTCTGACTGACAATACCGAAAACATACTTTTTCTTTTCATATTACCATAATATAAACGCTCTGTAATAATGTTCATAGTGGTTGGTCTGTACGATATTGAAATTGCGTATAAATGTTTATGTATATTCCTATGTTTTCGAATGCATATTATTTTGTTTCCCTGGGCACCAAGTACAACAGAATTTAACCATTGTTGAGGTGATTTTTCTCTGTTTATTGGGGCATGGTTTTGATCTTTTGCAATTTTAAGAACACGATATTAGAATTGCGTATAAATGTTGACATATCTTCGTCTGTTAATTTTGTTTCCGACTTTTTCTGTTGAATAGGTTTCCTGTTGCAAGACCTGTCATATTTGATAAATATGTTCATAGATTTATAATGTCATTAACATCACAGCCAAGTCTATCATTTAGGTCTACGATACCAACTGTAATAAATTTAAATTGTGTCGCGTAGTTTTCCTTTGTTGGCATTTCCAATTCCAATGGATAATGCGATCAAGTCTTTGAAAATAAGAGGTTGTCCAAGACAGGAGGTTCGAAAATACGAAATGTTTTGTTTTAAAAGTTTCAGTCTATTTAAAACCTGTTAACCGCATCAAACCGGGTCTGTTGAATAGAAAAGAGAGTCGATTGTAACCTTCCATTTTCTCACATCTAATAGTTAGTTGTGTGTATGAGGTTCGATTGCTTGGAATCTTGAAACAGTATGGATATGTTACTAATCTAGTAGCATACTTATTTAAATATATAATCTTGGGCGTTTTGTTAACCCTTGCGTATTTAATTCCAAGTTCTATGTTATAAAACTCCTTTGCTTGTTATTATTATTTTGATTCCAAGATTGGACGCTAAATACAAAGTATTTGTATTCAAAATAGGTTTATATCACTATCGAATGTCCTTGTTTGATAGATATTATTTATTTGGTTAATAACTAATTGAAAAGTTTAGACATGGGTTTACTTAAGCATTGTGTGATGCATATTTCAGAAATAAAATACGATAGATTGAACCCCTTTTGTGGATTTTATGTGTTGAATAGATTTTTTTGTTCTACTTCCAATTTTAGATTTAGTTTTTTTCACAAATAAGGGTATTGTTGTGAATAATTCACTATTATTTAATTCATAAGTATCTGATACTTCAAATACACCCCATATATCTACCTATCTATCTATATATATATATATCTATATATATATATATATATATATATATATATATATATATATATATATATATATATTACTATTGTTATTTTTTACATACATTAGTGATTCATCATTTCGGGAATCATCAGTGCAAGGTGTCACGATTATTGCTGGTCAGTATATCCGAACCCGGCAACGAAGCCATCTCTGACTCCATTAGCAAGGAACAAATCCACACGGTCACCGCTAACCGCGGAAACACTGTGGAAATTTAAACATATTTTTAAACGTGATAGTAATCTCATGATTATGACATCATGATCTGCACGTGTAAGCTTAAGTAACCGACTTTTAATTTCAACTTAAAGTATTCAACAATAAGAACCGAGTTCTTAAAAGGGCTGACATAATATTTTTTAATTATGTTTTTAATACCTACAGACACGAGTGTTTCATCCTTTCGTCGGGAATCATTAGTGCAGAGTGTTACGATTTGTGTGTATATATATATATATATATATATATATATATATATATATATATATATATATATATATATATATATAACCAGCCCGTGTGCTTTGGATGGAGCTTACTCAAATACGGAGAGCTAAGCACCTCACTGCGACGGAAGACAACAAACTTGCCTAAAAACTATTATATGGAGAGAACTTCAGTAAAGTGTCGAAGGAAAAGCAGTACAAATATTTAAAGGATGTCGTAAATTATAACGATATTGCACTTAACATAAACTTGGTGAACTGAGGGAGAATTGCGTCAAAGCGATCAATTTGGCGGAAACACATTTTATGATCGTTTTAGCAAACTTAGCATACAACTCGTTGGAATTTTTCATTTCGAAATGGAGTTTGTGTAAGCGGCAAGCGATGAATCTCCTAGATGAATTTCAGATGGACCATGTAAGCGAGGCCTGTTGAGTGACGGTCTACTCTATCATGCGATATCTCATAGCAACTACTAATTACGTATGAGATAAACGGTAAGAAACATAGTTATAAACAAATTAACGTCGATGGTTGTTTGTGCATGCATGAAAAAACTTATGAGTAAATCTGAGCTTACCCAGACTTGCGAATTGTAATAACATAGTGACGATCGTTTAAGTAAAAATGGCATCTGTCGTATATATATATATATATATATATATATATATATATATATATATATATATATATATACATATATACTAGCTGTACCCTGCCACGCGTTGCTGTGGCTCAATTTGGTGTAATGGAAAATTCTAATAAAAAGAGAAAATGCATGTTTCTTATATTCTTAGTACAGCAATCCACTCCAAAAGTAAAAAAAAAAAGGTGAAAACGAAAAAAAAAATAGTACTCTTGCAGAATTGGATCCGGATTCTCAGGAGTTACCGTCAATCATGGCTTGGGCTCGACCAACATTCAGTGGATTAAGCCGAACGTTGCTAAAACGTTGAAACGCTAAATAGAGTTTTTTTTTTATTGCATTAAAAAATGTGAGTTTTTAATTAATATTTTGGTGAGGGGGTGGTTACTATACACAGATTCGAAAAAAGTTGTCCAAAAACGAATAAATGAAAGCAAAGGGAAGGTAAATTACGCTTCTACTGGATAATTTTTTAGTGTTTTTATTTAATGTAAAATGTTTAATCGACTCGAAAAACTCAGTGCTTATCAATGTATTTGAAAAAGGCGAATGGTCGCGGACTCTGTTGAAGACGTTAAATTTGGGAAAATCAGTTAAAAACTAAAAAACTATACAAAACAGTGCCAGACACCCACTGATTATATGTTATCGTGACATAGGCTTACATATTCGGTGGGTGTCTGACAGTATTTTGTATAGCTTTTTTAGTTTTAAATAATTTTCCCAAACTTAACATCATCAACAGTGTCCGCCACCATTTGTATTTTTCAAATACACTCATAAACACTGTTTTTCGAGCCAACTAAACGTTACAGTAAATAAAACGGGTTTGTATTACTAAACACAGAAACGAAAAAGTTGTCGAAAAATAAATATAACAAATAAATTTTATCAAAGGCAAGATAAGTTACTTTTTTACCTAACTGGATAAGAGTTTAGTGTCTTTATTTAGTGTCAAATGTTTAATCATTTCGAAAACATGTAGTGTTTATCGGTATATTTGAAAAATACAAATGGTGGCAGACTCTGTTGAACACGTTGAGTTTGGAAAAATGAGTTAAAACTAAAAAACAATAAAAAAAAATACTGTCAGGAACTCACTCAATATATGTTACCGTGACATAGGCAGACATGTATTCGGTGGTTTTTAACACTATTTTGTATAGTTTTTAGTTTTAACTCATTTTCCCAAGCTTAACGTGTTTAACACAGTGTCTGCCGCCATTTGTAATTTTCAAATATAGCAGTAAACGCTGTGTTTTCGAGCCGAATAAACATTTTACATTAAAAAAAACTAAAAAATTATCCATTTTGGTAATAAAGTAACATATCTTGCCTTTGATAATATTGTTATACATTTATTTTTTGCCAACTTTTTCGAATCTATATGTAAAGTAATTGGATAATTTTTAGTGTTTTATTGGGTGTACAAACCCAATAAAAACACTAGAAATTATCTAATTAGGTAGAAAAGTAACTTATTTGCCTTTGAAAATATTTACTTGTTATATATTTGTTTTGTTGACAACTTTTTCAAGTCCCTGTGCAAGTACAAACCCAAAGGGGGTATTTTTCTGTCTAATTTTATTTTTGTTACCGCGTTTAAATTTAAATTTCACGATATCTTTTGGGGCGGGTTACATTAGGTTCACCTCCACAATTTTCGACTATGCTGAATAAGAAAATCTCATTTAAAATTTGCAGAGGCAAGTAGTTTTTGAGATATAAAGACCTATGATTCACTGGCGGCCATGAATAAACATTCCTAACCTCCCAATATTAAGAACGGATTTCGGAATAAACAACACTCATGCCTAACAACGTGTTTTAACCTTTTACCTGCCTTTCGTTTATTAAAACGGCTTTTGGAATAAATACCACCATTCTCCTAATGTTAAGAACGGCTTTCGGAATAAACACCCCCAACCTACCCATGTTAAAAATTGTGGAGGTTGACCTAATGTGAAAACTACCTTTTGTTTCTTTTAATAAATTGTTAGTTGAAAGCACAGAATAATGACAAAACACCATCCCCCCTTGGTAAGAATGGCTGAAAAAATAACGGTTTTCTTGGTAGAAACTTTTCTGTATTTCACCTAACAATTTCTGGTGCTAATGCACTTACTGATCCGCACTATTTTTTAAATCGTATTTCCAAGTTTAATTAAAGTTTTATGATATTTTTTATTCAGTTGTAAGGTTAAAGTACAGAATATGTAAAAAAAAAACACCCTCCCCTCCCCATGTTAAGAATGGCTTTTCAAATAATAACGTTATTATTTCAGCACGGATCACTTTCTGCATGAGATACCTAATATTTTTTCAGCCATTCTTACCATAGAGAGAGGATGGTGTTTTGTAACTATTCTGTGCTTTCAACTAACAATTTATCATTAAAAAAGATATCGTGAAATTATAAAAAACATAAAAAGATATTATGAAAGTTGAATTTAATTTGAAAATAACAACGTGAACGGCGCGTTCAACATTGTAGCCGGAGCTTATTTGGCGATAAGGTCACGTTAGTCGATTAATAGGTGCTAATGCACTTACTGATCCGCGCTATTTTTTAAATCGTATTTCCAAGTGTAATTAAAGTTTTATGTTTTTTTGGTATTTTTAAGATTGTGTCAACCTCCACAATTTTCTTTTAAATGACGACTTTTATAAGTTTCCGACACTGCTGAATATGGAAATCGCATTGAAATTTTTCAAAAATAAGTAGTTATCGAGATATAACTAGTTGTTTTATGCATTGTATTCTTTGGCGGTCATCTTTGTTATGCGCGTCGATTTTTTATAACGCGCGCACGCGCGTAAAAAATGGCCGCCAGAGATTACAATGCATTATACAACTTTTGTATCTCGATAACTACTTATTTCTGCAAAATTTAAATGCGATTTCCGTATTCAGCATAGTCGTCAAATCGTGGTGTATGAAATGAATTGAAACGGAAGTTAAGTTCTATCAACAAAACAGGTTCGCACTATCGGCTTATGAAAAATATTTTTTTATTTTATTTAATATGTTTATAATTGGCGATGTTAATGTGTTTTAATAACATAGAAAATCCCTCGACTCAAATAAATTAGTAATGTAGAAATATGGTTTTATCGATTTTGTACGAACCAAGAATTACATTTATATATATATAAATATGTGTGTGTGTGTGTGTGTGTGTGTGTGTGTGTGTGTGTGTGTGTGTGTGTGAGAGAGAGAGAGAGAGGGGGGGGATGTGTGTGTGTATCACATAATGTTAATAGGAAGTACGTTTTACACGTATTTTGTTTAATAGCAAAAACTACCAAACTCTCATCAGAGATAAAAATATATATATATATATATATATATATATATATATATATATATATATATATTCATCACAAAATAGTACTAACAAATTTTTTTCTTGGAATGTAAAAGGATTTAGTAAGAAAAAAATGTTGATAAAAGGAAATGGAGATATTTAAAGTTCGCAGAGACATAAGAACTAAAAAAACTTTATTAATAGAGTGTTTTAGGCACTTAATCCAAGGAAAATATATTAAATTCAACCCACGAGTTTGGAATCGGTCTTTTGTCGCCATCTTTTAGTATTATATATGTAGAAAAAGAGAACTAGTTAAATGAAAATGGTATCAGATAAAACGAGAATCGAACCCTGTAGATTAGTTGTAAAGAACAATAGGTTTTAAATGGAATGTCCAGTTAAATTGTTAATTCTTTTTAAATATTTTATAAATAAAATTTGGCTGTGAAATCTATTCACATTCTTAGAAAGAATGCATAATAAAAATATCGGTTAGAGAATTAACAAGTAGGTCAAATTCCTTTGTAAAACAAAGAGAATGGGAAATTTCCTGGTCGTCAGAAATGGTTTCAAAAACGTTCAAATCGCGCATGTTTGAAACATGTGAGTTGTGGTCACGTTTGCCAGACATACGTCATGGCAGAAATGATTTCTTTATATAGGAAAGGGTTCGAAGAGTTAACAAAGGAAATCAGATAGAGATCAGAGAATCAGAGAAGCAGAGAGGATCATAGAACCTTGGAAGCGGGGTTAGGAGAAGAATCATGTAAGACTTAAATTCCTTGATGCAAAGCCATTGATCGGTCACATCATATGGTATAATAAACGGAACCATCATCTTTTTGTATCTGCGTCTTCGAGTTTTCAACAGAAAAGGTATTGTCCATTTATATTATAAGAACTTGTTAAAATCATCATCTCAAAAAATAGGTAAGAAATATATGTGTCAATGGTTATAGAAACATTTCCATTCACAGAACTGTCAAGCGTAAATGACAAATGCACTATCTCTCGGTCTATCTATCAATATATCATAAATCTCCTCTCATTGAATTGCATGCTCGGCTCTCCTGTATTAGCCTGTACCCTGTCTCTTTATATATAATACTGTCTCTATCTCATAATATGTCTCTCTCTTGATATATACGCGATACATCTGCACACAACATGAACCTCTAAGACTTTCTACTAAGACGAACATAACAGCAACAATAAATTACATCAGTCCTCTTCTAATAAGAACTATGTAACAGAATGTGCGTATATAAAAACACGAGATAACCACAAATCTTCGCATAAGTTTGACGAATCCTAGCGTGGATGAAACGCGGAAAATTCTGTGTAGCTTAATTGTCATATATATTTTTTATAAATTATTACTATATATAGAGAGAGATGGAGAAAGATATATATATATATATATATATATATATATATATATATATATATATATATATATATATATATATATATATATATTAGTCATTCAATGAATTTAAAAATTCATTACGTGAAATGTTTAGATTTCAAATCAAAAAATTTTTATTATTTTATGTAAGACAAAGAATACATTTGAAATATTATAGCTCCTTACCCTATAGGATTTCGATGTCTACCATCTCTTCAGAGGAGAAAATATTAGCAAATAGTTATAATGGTTTACACTTTATTTGCTAAAGTCAGTGAGACATGGAAACTACAATTAAAACTTGTTTAAGTATTTAAATGTCATAAAGTAAGGGGAGTTAATGAAAAGGATATAAAAATTCACATCCAAATTGCATGGTAAAATCCGAAGTGAAAGTATTTGATAGCAGTTAGGTAAAATGATCCAAACTGTATTTTGAGTAATCCATATCACAAGGTAATGGTCCGAAGTAGGCATTTTCCTGGAGCAATTTTCTCATATCAATTTATATGTTTATTAATAAATACATCCACCGGGCCTATATATAAAAAAATTATAGGACCCATTATATAAGCAAAGATAATTGCTCTAGGAAAATGCCTACTTCGGACCATTACCAGGGTTCGAAACCCAGGCCTCTTGAATACGAGGCAAGCAGTCTACCAACTGAACAAACTCCCCGCACACAACAAATTCTATTAACCTAATTCTATTATTGTGTGCGGGGCGTTTGCTTAGTTGGTAGAGTACTTGCCTCGTATGCACGAGGCTCGGGTTTAGAATCCTGAGTTCGGATGTGTCTAACTGATGAGCCCAAATGACGGCGAAACTCGAGACTTGGACTTCCGTTTCGTTGATTGTCTTATCTCTTGTGAGCTGCGACGTCGTTTGGCTGTGGAATTTATTATATATAATCTCTTACATTCTGAAAAATATATACGTGTGTGTGTGTGTGTGTGTGTGTGTGTGTGTGTGTGTGTGTGTGTGTGTGTGTGTGTGTGTTAATAGTGATCGTGATCAAGTAAAGGACAGAGATAACGCATAAGTATGTGATACAGAAAAGTATGGATGTAGACTTTTGTTCTTTTCGTAATCGTTTGCTTCGATGCTAATTCTTCGAAACTTACGGAATTATATATTGACCTTTCTCACGTTTCAGGTCATTTGCTTCAATTTAAAATTTTGGAATGTGAAGATAAACGCTGTCCTATCTCGACTGATGAAATAAAACATGATATAATGCGCGACCTAACTTGTTAAAACCGGTTTCAAATGAGTGCAGAAGTTATTAAGGATAAGACAAAAGAAAAGAAATAATTCTACTTTTCGCCAGAAAGAAAAAAGAAACATAAAAAATGTTGTGCGTGAAAGTGAGTTTTAAGTTTCTTTGCCTTTCGACACAGCTGTTATTTGTTACTTTGACGGGTACAGTTACGTCGTCCTCTTGGGCTGATAACGACACATCGTTGGGATAAAAACTTATGCTTATATACGTCCCACGCATCTCTAGGTAGGTGCTGTCTGTCTGCCTGTACACACGATCGGTCTGTCAAACTGATACACTTCATTTTTTATTATTAAAGTCACTGATTTAATGGATTTTATTTGAGATGCGTCAAATAATCTCTGTATGAACCTCTTGTCATTCGGTCACGTTGTGCGTAATGTGTAAAAATACGCTTATATTTGAAACAATATGTTGTTTGTTTTTTCAGGCTTAAGTCTGATACATAATTGTAACCGATAAACACCCAAATTAAATAGGCACATATTAAACAGTAAATATTTTTTCTATTTTTTTTCTATATATTCAAACGAATTTTGCATTTCCATTTTTCGAGTTCACAAAAATCTGTTTCCTTTCACAATCGCTAATCTTAATGTTTAATCTTGAAATACTCCCTTACTGCGACTGGCAACAATCTTATTAGCAATTAAAGTTGACCTATACGTACGTTTGCTTGTAGCTTTTTAGTTTACAATATGATTTAGATCATACAACCCTCATTACTTTAGTTCTTTTTTAATTAAGCAACGTTAAGCTTGATAAGTACCAGATGGATGCACATTTGTGAATACCAGGTGCTGTATGTAGGAGAACGTCGACATCTTCCTGCAGGAACTTCAAAAATCTAACGTCGTCATTTTCCCTAATCCGTAGATACAAGCCACTAGAGACTGCTTGTGAATTTCATAATTCCTTAATATTTCCACGCTTGAGGGAACTGTTTCAACTCATTTAGATTGAGTGCCGCTGTTATCTTTCTATCTGTCTTTGGTTTATTATGTGTGAAAAAAATTAACGGAATTTTCTCCTATGCATAATCTTCACGGTTGATATCTAGTTAAAAAAAACGCTGATATAAAGTTCTTTTAAGCAAGTCCATCATATAAATCAATATACGTCAATGTTAGCAAAGAGAAAAATGAAGTTATCCTTTAGAAAACATATTAGGAGTAGACACTGTTTTTAGCAATTAAAGTTCAGTCAGAAATACAGTCGATTCTTTTTCATTAAAAATGCATTTTCTCTTTAGTTTTTAGCTGTGGACTATTATATTCAACAGTGTAAATAAAATGTTTCATTTAATACCAGCTATTTTGAAATATGAATTAGTATAAAAATAGATGCTTTATGTTGGGATATCGTGTATATTTGCCTTGTGATGCCTTATGACTTGGTAGTGATTCGTATAATTCTATTACTGTTAGGTGAAAAGTTGACAAAAGCCTTTCGGATCTCATGTGTTCATGTACGCATTAATAGAATTAAGAAAGAAAGTTACAACTCCCCTCGGATATAGATGCAATAATAAGTCGATGCCTCCGTTCAGTTTCGAAAGACACAGGATACCAACTATATGGGCAGCTGCGCGTGTGATTGTGAGGTGAGGGTTGCGCAAATTCCAACGAAACCTCTCCTGAATGAAAACTGCTTAAGTTCAGTGGCAAGGACAAGTCTAGAACGACTAGAAACAAACGGAGAGCACATACAGCACTTAGAAGTCCCAAATGGTCACACATTTAATAGTGACCAGGTTCAACGTTGCTTAACTTCGGTGTGTCAACGTGGTTATGCCGTAAAAATAATAATCTGTGTTAAATTACGTATAATTCGTCATTTCAATGCCGGGTTTTCTTTCAATTTTAGGCAATCTTTTTTGTGATGTTCTCATTCCATTAATTTATGTTTAATCCATTTAAGATGATTGCAAAAAGGGAAAAAAGAAAGCAAATATTTTTTAGTCCTAAAAGTACTTCCACTATTCGAGTAGATTGAAGTTTGCAAATATACAACGGTTCAGAAATCAGTCAAAATTCAAATTTATTCAAATAAACATTTATTTATTATAATTATAATTTTCGGCTTATATAGGAGCCTTTATTGATAAAATCCAGACAATATTTGTTTTTGTGTCTTTTCCTGATGAAGATTCTTATACGAGTTGACAATTAGAATTCACATGACTAACTCTACATCTTGACTGGTGAACCGTTATATTTTCTCGAATTTAAATACATTCAAACAATGGAAATTTTACCTACTACTCACTGTTACTACTATAGCACAAATCTATTGGACTTGTATATAAAAAAAATTCAATATTCAACAAGAACAGAAGAGTACGGCTAAATAACAATATCATCGTCATCCTCATCATCGTCATCATCATCGTGGAGTTCGTCAGTCTTGACGATGACTAGTTGGGGCCTCAGTGCTTTATCCCTCGGTGTTGTCATAGTCTCACTCCATCACCACAGGACTTTCCACCTTGGCTCCAAACTTGCTTGCACCGTTTAGGTGCAGTATCTGTTGCGCATCAGATAGACACCCTTTGAACCTCCAATGCTCATGTCCAACGGATCGAACCCGCGACGACTGGCAGCAGAGGAGGCCGCAGCTTCTGACCAAAAATAATCTCAGTGAGGTAAACAGTCGCCCTGTCCTGTCCACTACTACGCTTTTTCTTTCTGTATGAGGTTCCATAGCCTTTTAAGGAAAACTGCAAGGCAGCAGTAGGATTTGAAGTCAGGGTTCCCATCTCTTAGCCTTTTGCTGTGATAAGGCACACAAAGCAGTGGTGTTTGATTGTGGGGTTGGTTCCCTTAGTCTTCGCCCAACCAAGGACATCCACATGACAGTGGGGTAGGGGTGGGTAGGGGTTGGTAGTGTGCCAAGGCATTTCCACAGATCGGTGGGCCATAACGCACTACCTCTGGGGTCCCTTACTACTCCGAGATCTACAAGTTTAGCAAGGCACCCAGTTACTGTGTGTACCCAAGATGGAGGCAGTGTAGGAGTATTGATGATGGAGAGGCTATGTACTGGCAGGGAAGACTTATGGATAGCTTCTCCCTTTTCACCACGAGGTTAGCCAGCAACGTTAGCTGGAGGCGAGAAGGCATGCAAGCATGAACTTAACACTAACTTATACCCATCACACTGCCGGATTAAGAATCCAAACGCACACACAAAATAATATGCCGCCTACAAAATAGAAATATTGTATTATTTTTCATGAATAAAATTATATGGGTCGAAAATTATAATTCAAATAAATATATTTATTTCTAAAAAAAAAATCTGTATTTTGCTAAACTGTTACATTATAAAATAATCAAAGATACCTTACACGTTACTTTTATTGAATATGCGTAAAGGAACAACATTGTATTACGTGCACACATACGAACTCTATATATACACGCATACATATATATATATATATATATATATATATATATATATATATATATATATAAATATATATATATACATATATATATATATATATAAAGAGAGAGAGAAAGAAAAAGAAGGAAAGAAGGAAGTTTTGAACAAAAATTACAATAAGAAAACGTACGTGTACAATCTTTCTTTTATAACTACTTTACTTTTATGATTTTAAGCATTAATTTACCTCCAACTGCTTTTCCATCTCCTCTCTTTCTATCTCTTTCTTTTCTCTCCCTCTCTCTCTCTCACTCTCTCTCCCTCTCTTGCCCAATATAATAGAGAAACAGAAGAAAAAGAACAACTGTAAGACAAAACGAAAGGAAATAATAAAATCCCAGCAATCAATTGTCTTAACTAGTTTCAGCGTACTTCTTTCAGCATCTACCAATTCTGACCTCCCGTACAGTAATTGTGTCCCTGTTTACTCAAAGCGAATAACATAACTAATAAGGTATTCATTTAGGATGACGCACCGGGTTATATTGAATCGGAATATGTAAAATACAATCCATAATTCTCTAAGGCTCCCAGACATCGTCTGGAACACATTGGCCGAAGTTTCGAAATGTAATAATTATGACCAACACGTGTCATGTAGAGTTCTTGTGTCGTGTTTATCTTTCTCATAGCAATTTGTCGCTTAATTAAATTAACTCCGAATTTCCAAGTATCCATTTCATTTTATGTAGCACAAATTAAACAAATATTTGAAACTTCAGAGTAAACTTAATTAAGTGATTAATTTTCATTACCCAAAAAGTTATTAACCAAAACAACTCTGAAATTCATGAACCTTAAAAAAAGAAAATAGAAACATTATAACTACAGATCAATATACAATAATCAAACGAAGTCTCTCTGTAATATATAAATTCGAGCGTACATAGAACGACTATACAAAAACAAAACTGAACTCCCTACACAACAGTATTATTTTCTTACAAAACACATATATCAACCTTCTGACCAGATATTCAATGAAAATCAAAAGAAATCCTGTAATCTTATGCCTAATTGTCACTTATTTGGTTTATACAAGTATCAATTTTTTTAAAGCCAAAAAGGAACTATTATTTGAAAACATTGATGAATTAGATAACAAACAGACACGAAGTACATTCAGTAATTTTTTTTTCGTATGGCAACTTTTATTGATAGTACACACATGAAACTCTAGTCCAATTCGAAGTAATCTCCTTCAGCTACAATGCACTTGTTGTGCCGTTCCAACAACTTCTGGAAAGTTCCATGGAAGTTCTTTTATGTGAGCGTGTCAATGATCCTCGTTACAGCCTCTTCCGTCTCCTCAATTGTCTCATAACGACAGCCTCTAAGGTTTTCCTTGAGTTTAGCGAATAACCATAACTCACAGGGAGCAAGGTCTGGACTATAGGGAGAGTGGAGAACTGTCTTGATGCCCATGACAATGTCTTTCTTTCTGATCTGTAAACACTCTTGGGATTTCCACACTGACATTAAACTGTGCACATATTGTCTCTATAAACACACGACGGTCCTTATTCATGAAATTCTTTATTTGACCAATCAACTCTGGTGTTCTGACTTTCTTACTCATCCCATACCTCTCATCATCCCTCACACACTCTCTACTTTTCCTTGAATCTCTTATGCCACTCAAAAACTGATGCTCGATTCATGCAAAATTGTTCAAAATCAGTCTGAAGCATTATATACATTTCTCTGGCATTTTTTTTTAAGTTTATAGCAGAATTATATTGCATATTCGTTCTTCTAAAGTGTCCTCAGGTCTTGAATCCATTTTTTAAATTCACCAGCTGTGAAAATCAGGCTTTATTAGGGTGCATTTGAATTCTTGCTGTATCTGTTCATTTGAACCTGAAATTATAAAAACTTGTCAGTCATCTCATAAGATATTTAGCATTAAGAGTTTTCAAGAGTGTACGACAATTTTAAACGCCTGTACAAAAAGTTCTGGAAATTATTTAATCATCAAACACACGGGAAGTAAAAAAGTCATAAAAATAACACCGATCTACTAAATCACACGCTAAGAAATAACGCCGACAAATATCGTCAAAAAGATGATAGCACTAACATAGTACTTAATCAATCGATCCAAAATCAGTCTAAAGCATTCCATATGTATTTGTGGTAGTTTTCCCGAGTTTAAAGCAGATTTTATTGCATGTTCTTCTTCCATTTAAATGTCCTCATGTTCAGATTATGTTTAGGAAATTTACAACCTCAGGCATTAGAAAGGTGTAGTTTTGCTTCCTGTTGTATCTGTGTATTTGAACTTTAAATCATAAATGTAGTCATTTCATAAGTAATAACAAATTGAATTTTCAAGAGTCTAAGAGTCTATGACAATTTTAAATTTCTGTACAAAAAAGTCTGAAAACTTTTTAAGGCACTTCGTAATTAACAATGAATATGCCAAAACTTAATAAAAAGAATCAATTTAATATATAAATTCCAATGTCCATTAGAAGAATATGTGTCTAAAATATTAAAACTGTTATATTGGTTACACCACAAGTACACTTTCTCGAAAGCTCATGTCACATCATTCAAACTCTAGCTCAATCAGTCAACATTAAAAGGAACACAATTGTCCTTATATACAATTTAGATAATATTACAACTCCAAAGTAAAAAAAAGAATATTTTTTATTTAATTATTATGAACATAGATATTCTAAATGTATGGATTATAATTAAATAATTTTATTTTAGTGACATTCGCATTCACAATCTACAATCATTGTGGAGTCATTTGCTAGATGCCTTGTGATTGGAGAAAAAAAAACAACTAATCACGGATTATCTTTTGAGAATATTCACTAAATACTACGTATAACATTCTTTCAAAGTGTCTTCCCTTTTGGCTGTAATTCTCAGAGAAAGCAAATCCGCCTGCAGTCATCTCTATCTATAAAACAGCAGGAGATGTGTGAGGATTAAACGAGGAACTTCAGCACAGAAGACAATGTTGTCTATCCTTATACTCCAACCAAAACGAACACAGACAACGAGAAATATAAAAACTGTTAAAAGAACTCATATTCAAAGATAAATTCCGCAAACATTAGCTCTTTTCAAAACGTGTCCCTTTCTTTCTTTCTTTCCTCTCTTTTCATTCTTTAAAGCACAAGCTTTTAATTAAATTTTCATCTGTGTTATATCCGTCTCTTTTTGTTGCCAGTGTCACAATATCTTTCTTATCATATATAATTGGAAAAATTTCAATAACTCGCCACGGTCATGTTAAAAAATAAGGATGCGCCCAATATTCAATTTGTACAGTCTTTTTTCTTTCATTTTATTGTTATAATTATGTTATGTTATTTTTTTTCTTTTGTAAATTGGAGGCATTATTTTTAAAACGTCGCTTGTATGGTGATATGATTGGGTATGCCGACGTTTGTTTAGAGATAGCAGTATGTATGTCTGGGTTGAGCTTCCTTGTTACTGTGTTAATATTTATGTGTTTGAATGTACATTCTGTTAGTGTGTGTATATATAGTCGGCAAGAAATATCTGCGTAAACTTTTCGTGTTTTCGACTTTTTGTTTTTCTTATCTACTACGAAAGACGAGAAAAACGGCAAGTCAAAAACACGAAAAATTTGCACAAATATTTTTTACAGGTTATGCTTATTTTATTTTGTTTTGTTTTTCTTTAGATTAGATAGGTAAAAATTGCTGAGGATTTGTCCGAATACGGGACTCATAGAAACGCTATTAATTTGTGTAGTTATAAAAGTGGATTTCGGTTGTACAGAATAATACTTTTTATTGAGAAGAAAGAGGAAATGGTTATTGTATGTGTTTATAATTACGATATCGATTGTTTCATGAACTGTATCATTTGGGAATATACATTTGACATCCAGTGAAGCAGTGATTTCATTATTTACTTTTATAATTTTCAGAATATGAATTAGTTCTCCGGTGTAATTCCACTATGTTTATTTGGTAAATGCGGAAAAGTTCGTTAATGTATTTGGTTAATTGATAAACAAGGGTTGTAACTATTCCTTTTTAATAATGTTTCTGTGATACGGTCATTCACAAAAAAAAAATAAAAATGAACAAAAATAATGATGATAAACGGATTCTTTCCTTTGGTCATTTCGATGCAACTAACCATGTGAGCGTGTATAAATATGGTTCTCCGCAAAACTCAACGACTGCTTAGCAATTTTGGAAGCTAATTACCAATTACGAAGAACTTTTGCAAGAAAATTGATAGGAGAAAATTGTATCTTTTATTTCTTTTTTGCTTTGTTTTTTATTATTTTAACAATATTACATTGATTTTTGTGCTTGTTGTTGTTGTTTTTTGGGGTTTTTTGTTGTTTTTTTATGTATTGAACAAGAAAGAAAAGGATTCCTGACCCTTGACCTCAGATTGATAAAGCTCTGTCTTAAATTTCGGGTGGGACGAGTCACCCGTTCCTTTTCTCACGTCGTCTTGCGTTCTTCATTTCATTTCTTATCAAGCATTCATTTGTTGTTCACTTAAAACAGAAACGACATTTTCCTTGTATTATTTACGTTCAGATTAGATAACCATGAACATTATTCAACCAAACATTCAATAATATATACGGGACGATTTATCATGGCAAGTGTATGATGGCTTGACACTCGCAGTCACATATACGCACGTATACGTACATGTATACATATACATTCTTAATTATCCTGCAATAGAATCATGAATACACTTATGTCAACACTTACCATATTATCTATTGCTAGCAGGACACGTGGAAATTCCACGGAATTAAAAATATATTAAATCAATGAATGTTTTGATATAGATTATATATTTTTCTTAGGTAGTGCAAAAATAAGTTTTTTTACAGAAAAAACAATAACACGCAGCAAATATTATTTTATTAACATTTCTACGAAAATAGTATCAATTGTACTTTAAATATAGAACTGACCAAATTAGGATTAATTCATAAGTACTAATAAACACTCGGAAAGTAATATTGTGCTACATAGTTCAATACAAATCATAAACGCATATTGTAAAAGACAATCTTTAATTTACTGCATCATCTTGGCAAACAATGCTCTTTGTTTTTGCACTGTTACTTTGAAATGTTCACTTTTACGTAACGTTTATCTGACTTCTTTCTTCGGTGAAGAACCGCTGCACTTTGAAATTACTACGAGCTCTTTTCTCAGGTTATTACAACAATGAGCATATATTATTTTAATGATATTCAAAAAAGAGGCTACATCAAAGGAATGTTACTTTCATATTCTTGGTCATTTTAAAGGCAAATTTCGATAATTTAGCCTTTTATGAAACCGTTTATCTTTTAAAAATTCTATTTGGAATTTTCAAAGCGTAAAATACTAAGGACACAATCATCAGAACATTATATAGATAATTATTTACGGATTTATTCTCACACGTGTCCTTACTAATAATCGAATAATGCTAAAAGTATTTTCTTGAATCTAAGTGACAGCAAAATCTCCAGATTTTTAGTTCTCTCTGCATTTTTTAATAATCTTCAAAAATCAGTTTGCGTTTTCGTAAGAGTTTAGCAAGCTCTATGTATTGCAGAAAGACGCGTGACGTAACAGATAAAGTACTAAGTAATATTCAGTTCTTAGTGAAACTGTTCTTGAGGTTGAAGACTCGAGTGAGTACAATTTTTTTTTTTTTTTACACAGTGATCACCACTTATCAAGGCCCGGAACCACTCAGGGATAAGGGTTATTGCAAGTACATTACGTTAGTGTGGAGATTTGATGAAGTGTTTACTTAAGGGGGCGGTTCATTAGGAATTTGTTAACATTGGACTTGAACACATCCGAGTTGTAGTCCGGTGGGAAGCAGGCAGACGGAACAGAGTTCCACAGGCGTGCAGTTCTAAGAAAAAAGCTTTGTTCATGGAATCCACGTTTTGATTTAGGCACAGATAAAGAGTGGGGGAATTTTTTCACAGTGGATTCGGCTAGACGGGTGTTTTTCGTGAAAGATTGGCGAGGGGGGACCAGAGATTGGAGTTCAGACGAGCACCTGCCATGGAAATAACGATAAAACAAAGATAGGCTCGCAACGTCTCTTCTATGGGAGAGAGGTTGCAGGGTATAGAAAAGGGCATCCCCCACTAAGCCACAAAGTCTATTTTGTACTCTGTCAAGGCAGGATAGGCTGTTTTTAGCAGCTCCTGCCCAGATATGGCAACAGTATTCCATCCTTGAACGTACTTGGCTTTTATATAGATAGAGAATTGCATCAGTAGTGAGATATCTTCTGGGGCGGTAGAAGGATCCCACCATCTTTCCAGCGACCTTGGCAACAGACTTGATGTACGTGTTCCATTTCAGATCAGGAGTAAAGGTCAAACCCAGAAGCTTGTCAAAACACGGGGCCTCACCCAGACGAGAGCCATCCATCACAATTGATGCCAGATTGGGATCAGAGCGTTGATGATGTAAGGATAGGAGTTTGGTTTTGGATGCATTAAAGGTAACCAGTCACATCTTCCCCCACTGAACCACGCGCTCGAGATCAGAGGAGAGAGAATCAGAGAGAACTTTGTCATTTACAGCCTTTGATGTGTTGGCGTAGATGGTTGTGTCATCAGCATAGATGTCAACGAATGATTTAAGTATGTGTTTAGGGAGGTCATTGATGTAGATCAGGAAGAGAGTTGGGCCCAGGATTGACCCCTGAAGGACTCCAGCATTTATATTGCAGGCCTCCGATTTTTATCCATCTACCACTAATGAGCCTATCGGAGAGAAATGATTTAATGATTGAGAAAACATTTCCAGTTATACCGTAGCTGAAAATCTTGTGAAGTAGACCCTTATTCCATACCTTGTCGAAGGCCTGTGATATGTCAAGAGCAATTGCCCTAGAAAGGAAGCCTTTGTCAAGAGATTCACTAATCCTGTGGGATATAACCGTCAGCATATCTGCGGTAGATCTTGCAGAGCGGAAACCATATTGTGTGTCACTAAGAAGGTTATTCCTGCTGAGGTGGTTGACTATTTCTCTATTTAATATGGATTCCAGCAACTTACTCATAACACACAGGAGACTTATTGGTCTGTACTGAGAGGGAGATGACTTATCACCTGAATTCTTAAATACAGGGCAAACTGATGAGGTCTTCCAGGGAGTCGGAAAGCACTTCTCCTTAAGGCAGCGCTTAAACAGTTTCGTAAGTATGGGAGCAAGTTCTGGTTGAAGCTTTTTTAACACTATAATTGGGATGCGATTAGGGCCAGCTGCTTTACTGGAATCTATGTTCTTGATTGGCTTGGCGACCTCATGCACGGATATTTGTATGTTACCTAGCTTGTTCTGTGTTATAGGAGGAAATATGGGGAGTTGATGGCCTTCGTCGCATACAGTAGAATTAGCTGCAAAGTTCTTTGCAAATAGTTTGGCCTTGTCTGACGCTGACGAGATGACCTCTGGTCCATTGATAATGGTTGGGATAGAACGCACACTTCTGTTCAGGATCCTATTTGTTATTTGCCAAAACTGGTGGGAACCAAGCCGCTGATCAGCTACCTTGGATTTAACAGACTGGGCATATAGCTCTCTTGCATTTTTATTACTCTTTTACAGTCATTGCGAATTATTTGAGGCTTCTATCTGATCATGGCCAGCTGATTACTTACGTTATCGCAACATCCATTTAGTTTGGCAGTAAACATCGATCTTCTTTGCCATTTGAATGGCGATTCCCTTCACAAGGTTCTAGTATCTCCGAGACTTCCATGGAGGTCTGTTTAGTGCTTCACCTCCATGGAAGCCTGGTTAGTACTTTATTCTCCTTGTTTTTCCCGTCTTTTTGAAACTTCATGACCATTATATGTGATGCTAGCCTAGATTTGTATTAGCACATGTGTCTGTATTTGTTTCGGAGGATGTGATTTCATGAGATTTATTAGCAAAAACTCACTATGAGTTTTCACAAACCAGCAGCGGTGGTTGCTCACTGAGAATAAAAGTAAATGTTTTCCAGAGTCTTAGTGATAACAAGTCTCTCTAAATTACCAGTATTCTCCACCTTTTTTCAATTAACCAGGGTCAAAAAAGCTAACCTGCTCAATCGTTATAAAACAAATATGTAAACAAGGAGTACATTTATTCTGCAGTCTTTGCCTTGACCAAAGATAAAATCACTCACTGGTTAATTAGAAAGAAATCTTGCTGTTATTAAGTAAGTGCGTCAGAAAAAAAAATCGCTCTATTCAAGTTATACAACGTGGACAGTTGTGGGCCACGTTTTTTTTTTTTTTTACTTTTCGAATTTAGGTAAAAGAGATAATAAACAAACAGTGATAATGATCTTCGTACTTCATGACATTTTCATGTTTAATTAGTTAAAGAAACACACCCTATTTATTTGAAATATTTCTGAATCCCATTTGCTATTAAGATCCGTGGGGTGCATAACAAGGCAACTTCAGTTATAAATTCAAAGACATATAATACCTTTTTCCATAGTATAATAAAATTAATATGTATATATATATATATATATATATATATAAATTAAAAGGATAAGTAATACATTTATATAGAACTTAATTATATTATCAGATCAATAAGGACGAGAGCGAGAAAAATAGAATAGAACATTTTTAGACCATAGCATTTCGAAGCCAAATGTTTCTTACTATTTTTTCTATTTTGCCTTTACATGAATTATTTTTATTTATTTATTTTCTCTCCCCTCTTTGTCTGTCTGTCTGTCTGTCTGTCTGTCTGTCTGTCTCTCTCTCTCTCTCTCTCTCTCTCTCTATATATATATATATATATATATATATATATATATATATATATATATATATATATATATACGGATGAACATGGATGAACGATGAACCTTTCCGTCGATTTCGACCAATGAGCTCCGCAACAACTAAGTTGTTCGGAAATCATCTGTGGATGTTTTTTTTATAGTAGGGAAGGCTTTGTGCAGAACCAATCACACTTTTCGGTACAGCTAATAATCCTCGTCAATGCAACGACTACTACAAGACAGCATACTGTAGGGCACAGGTTTTACACACACACACACACACACACACAGATATATATATATATATATATATATATATATATATATATATATACACCATACAAACTCGGTAGTGTTTGACTATATGATTAAGTGGCAGTTTTAATCATTTGAACTGATTTAAAACTTAATGTTCACGCATTTTCCGACCAAATTTCAAACAATTATTACAGTTTATAGATCACCGTCTCAGTCATAATATGATTTTTTTCCAATTTTTGTTCAGTAAAACAAAAGTTATGAAAAATGTTCTGTTGTTCAAAATAGTAAAAATATGTAAAGAGGTGAGCTAGGCTTTTTGGACTGGTTTCCATAGCAACCACGTCGCTTCGGCGACTACTGTTGCTACTAAATCGAAAAGTGAACACACAGGGAATGAAAGCATGAAAAGGGAGATAATTGGGGGATTTTATTAAAAACAGACGAGTGCCGTACATTATTATTACATATGTGTTTATAGGAGCAGAAAAATAAGACCAAAATTAAAAAAGAACAAATCAATTTATTGGAAGCCTGGAAAAATCATGGATTATAATAGAAAAATGCGAGCATGAAAAGTAATATGGTTATGCTTAAACATGGAAAAGTAAAGGACTAGTTGTTAAAACTAGAAAAGAAAAGGACAAGATATTCTAGTAAAAAACATAATAAATTTATAACTTAAAATATTACAGCATTCAGAACTTTTTAAATTCAATTTATAATATTATATAGTTAATTCTATTATATATATATATATATATATATATATATATATATATATATATAGCAAAATGACAATTAGTAAAAACCTGAGGAAAGTGCTCAATATAATTGCAGAGCAAATAAATATTTTTATTACCGTTTTATCTGCTTAGTTACACAGGTTTCGGTTACCGAATAGTATCAACAACCCTGTAACTTCGTCAGGCTTTACAGAAATCACTAAAGTCTGACAAAATTACGGGGTCGTTGATACGATTCGGTAACCGAAACATGTCTAACTAAGCAGATAAAATGGTAATATATATATATATATATATATATATATATATATATATATATATATATATATATATATATATATATTAAGGAATTTTTACATATCATTAAAAGTTAAATGAATGAAAGTAATAAATGTGGAGTTTGCTTTCCTAGCTCTTTAAAATAAATACGAAAATTAATTTTAAAGTAATAATATTGATTTTTGTATAAATTTTTAATGCTTGTCTTTGTTTTATTTTTGTTGTTTTGTTTTCATGTATTTCTATCTAACTTTTATTTTATTGTCTTTTTCTTGTTCTATGAGTTTTTTACTAATTAATTTAAACTTCTCAGTCTAGGGAACGTATTAATTTTTGCTGACTATGTTAGTGTGATAAATGGGGTCCATGAGAGCAAACAGAAATTATTTAACCTACATATACTTTAATAATGTGAGGGTTTTTTTATTTGATCTTTTTTTTTGCTTCTGACGAGTTGCACTCTTACAAAATTGAAGATATACCACTATATTTTGATTTTCTAACAAACGATTCGTAAAATCTGGTTACTTTTTAATGGATTGACATGGTTATTTTATCATCAACAGAAAAAACTACTATATTTTCCTGAAACAATATCAGAAGACAGTCAAAGATGATCGAAACACGTGTTGCTAAAAATAAGTACCAAACGTTGTAAAAAGAATAATTCTAAAATATGAAATAATAAACAATTTGGGGGGAATTTGTATGTGATTTTGTATTAGGAACGGTCTCTACTAAACTATTCAGTAAATTTCTGATCTATAAACTTAAACTTGATATATAGGAGTTTCGGATCTGTGAAACTAATTCGATTTGTTTTATAGTAGGTAAAAATAGCTGCTAAGAGTTCAGAATTAAAAAATGAAACTTTGCGGTCATAAGTTTACTAAACGCGTTATTTCTACGCATGCGCAAATATTCATTTATATATTTAACAACGTTATTTTTTTTATTTTTATATGCGTGTGGATTTAGACGATAACGAATAACGTTGGAAAGATAAATATTTTAGCTTCTGTCATTTTTTTTACATAGGCATCATTACTTATCAAGGCCAGGAGGCCACTTGAGGATAATGGTTAAAGAGTGTACAATAGAAATTGGACAATATAGTAATCGTTAATAATGGAAATTCAGTAAATTTGTTAACTTAAGTGTAATGACTCATCAAGAACTTGTTTACGTTAGACTTGAAGACAACTATATTGTAGTCAGCTGGAAAGCAGGAAAACGGAAGGCAATTCCACAGGCGTGCAGTTCTAAGAAAGAAGCTTCGTTCATGGAATCTACGTTTAGGTTTAGACGGATAAAGAGTGGGAGGAATTATTGATAGTGTTTTCAGCTAGACGATTGTTTCTTGTGAAAGTTTGACGAGGGGGGACCATAGACTGAAGCTCAGTCGAGCACTTTCCATGAAAATAACGATACATCAGAGACAAACTCGCAACACCTCTTCTGTGAGATAGAGGTTACAGCAAAGAGAAAAGTATATCTCCTACGAGGCTACGAAGTCTATTTTGGACCCTATCAAGGCAGGACAAGTCCTTTCTAGCAGCTCCTGCCCGGATGTGGCAACAGTATTCCATCCTTGGGAGTACCTAGCTCTTATATAGATAGAGAATTGCATCAGCAATGAGATATCTACTGGATAGATAGAATGATCTGACTATTTTTCCAGCGGCCTTGACAACAGATTTGATGTACGTATTCCATTTAAGATCAGGAGTAAAGGTCAAGCCCAGAAGCTTGTCAAAACTTGGTCTCCTGAAGATGAGAGCAATTCATTTCAACTGATGCCACATTGGGGTCAGAAGGTTGATGATGTAAAGAGAGAAGCTTGGTTTTAGATGCATGAAAAGTAACCAGCCACTCCTTTTCTCATGGTACCACGTCTCAAGATCAGAGGAGAGAGAATCGGATAGGACTTGGTCGTTTACTGACTTAGATGTGCTACCATAGATGGTAGTGTCATAAGCATAAATGTCTACAAATGATGTAAGAATGTGATTTGGAAGATCATTAATGTAGATCAGGAAAAGGGTTGGGCCCAGGATGGCCCCCTGAGGGACTCCAGCATTAATACTGTGAGCTTCTGATTTTTGCCCATCAACTACTACTCTTATGGCCCTGTCGGAAAGAAATGATTTAATAATTGAGAAGGCATTTCCAGCTATACTAGAGATCTTGTGAAGTAAACCTTCATGCCATACCCTTTTAAAGGCCTTAGATATGTCATACATATATTATATATATATATATATATATATATATACTTTTGAAATTACTACTATACATTCTATAATCAATAAAGTATTTGCTCTGTGATAAAAATATGAAATCTGAATGTGTTAAAATGTATTCCAGCGTAATTTACAATCGAGTAATGCTGGGCGGCCAGCTAATATATATATATATATATATATATATATATATATATATATATATATATATATATAAAGTTGGCGCCTTCCCCGGCTATATGCGTGCGTATGGCTATAGGCTTGAGTAATTCCTGACATGATCGTATGTTTATAAGGTTAGTGACACCAGACCACACATGGATTTAGTTTCGAAGTTGTAGATTAATATATTTTGATTTCTACCAGAGGAATGACTGGCATGCAAAACTCTTTTTTATTTACTTTTGTCGTTTTTATAAATGCCAAATAGTCTTTTCTTGGTGTCCATAGAAGTGCTTGCTATTTCAGTTGATAAAAACTCTGACACTGATCCTACTGAGTTGTTTTCTTTGCGACTTTTGTTTTTTAAGCGCCGTTTATTCAATTTCATTTACTTCCACACATTATTATTATTATTATTATTATTATTATTATTATTATTATTATTATTATTATTGTTATTGTTGTTATTATTATTGTTATTGTTATTGTTATTATTGTTATTTTTATTATTATTTTTATTATTATTATTATCACTTATCGAGGCCTGAAGGCCACTTAAGGTTAATGAATGACATTAAGTGTTAATGAATATAAGATGATAGTTTAATAATCGATAATAGTGTAAGTTGGGTATAATTTGATTATTTAAACGAACGGTTGAACAAGTCGAATGTTTCCTAGAAAGTCCGGCAAGGTAGAACCATACATTACAGATCAGATGAGCATTTGCCATAAAATAACGATAGAGCAGAAATAGGCTCGCAACGTATCTTCTGTGGGAAAATCGTTGCAGGAAACAGAAAAAGGCATCACCTACTAGATTTCGAAGCCGGTTTTGAACTCCATATTAGAACATGCTTGGCTTTTATGCAGATAGAAGGTTGCATCGGCAGTGAGATACCTACTGGAGCGGTAGAATGATCCAACCATGTATCCAGCGATCTCAGCAACAGATTTGATGTATGTGTCCCATTTAAGATCAGGAGTGAAGGTCAGCTCCAGAAGCTTATCAAGAAATGGTGCTTCCCCAAGATGAGCCATTTATTTCCATTGGGATCTGATAGGGGTCAGAGCGATTATTGTGAAAAAGGAAAAAGATAAACCTTCCCGACGTCTCACCTACCGACTATAACTTTTTCAAGCATCTCGACAACTTTCTGTGTGAGAAATGCTTTTGAAACGTAAAGTATTGTGTATGGATTTTATTTACTTTTACACTGCTCCATACATGAGTAAAGAGTAGTAGTAGTAGTAGTAGTAGTAGTAGTAGTAGTAGTAGTAGTAGTAGTAGATATATGGCAAGTAAGCGACACAGAGTTGTCCACTTAATCTGAGGATTCCCTGTGCATGGATGAAATACTGACGCCTCTGTTAGCTTACTTCACATATTCTACACAGATACATGTGTGTGCAAAGAGTGAGTCTTCTGTCCTATAGTTCGGAAACATCAATACTTTACTTAAATTACTCAAGTGAACAAACTACACTAGAAATTAAGCAAACTATTCCCTAGTGCAACTCACCTGATCTTCCTGTATGGTTAGCAAATGACATTGAAGTCTATTGTTGTAGGCCAATGAAAACTATCAAACAATCTGGGTTCTTTACTTTGATCAACTGTTCCCCGCCCCTTTACATGTCTAATGCGTTTGTTGTAAACTCAAAAGGCTAAAGCGCGACGAAAACGGGAGTGGTATCATTTCAACTAGCGACCTTTTGTTCACCAGAATTTATTTTCTGGCATAGTCATCACCATTTTCAATGCACTTTTGCCGGGAATTCAATGACGTATATCTGCTTCTGGCGCACATCCATGGCAGAAGTGTCATTCTTAGAGTCTTACATCGTCAATATCTGCAACAGAAGGATGAAACTTTCAGGTGATGCATGCATAAGTTTAGTCACCATAACTGTGCAATTTGCAATCCCCTCTGATCCATTCCGTTGGAATCAAAATCGGAGACATTACTTTTAGAGTCGTATTATGTCCAAGAGAGTTCCTTGCATATTCATGCATGCAGATTTTAAAACGGACTCGCACTGAATCAACGCACAACGTTTAGCGATTACACTACAACTATACTACCAACCATATTGGGTCCGTTCTATGAATTATATACTGCTTGTGGTCACATAATATTCGTGCCGAAAATTTGAACGTACACAAATATTGTAAACCTTGGCTCACACTTGCATATAGGTAATTTCAAGCTATGAAGATGTCGCCATTTTACCCACCGTACGGAGTTTAAAATGAAAATAGCTGCACACGACATATGCATTGAATGTGAGTCAGATATGTGGAACTAAATATAAACATCCTTGTTTATCGCTTATGCCAATTGGGTTTGACTTAATGCAGTCGTAGTTTTATTTATACAAGGCAAGTGTCATAAACGAAATCTATTAACGAAATTGAAATAAACATCTCCGCCATCCATTGGATCTCGTGTTTCATGTTAATTTTATTTCGTCAGAATTTTTCTTTTGCATGATAATATCATAAATATACCCTGTTTTCCAACTATTGATAAAATAGTTGGTCATACTGCGTGATCTTTTCTTATTAAAAATCTAACGGCATAGGGCGCTTTGCCTTGCCCGATTGTAAAATACTCTTGAATATCCTTTAATTCATGCAGATTTTGTTTTTATTATTACAGAGCCAATTCTTTATGAAATATTATATACGAATAGTATATAGGAATATTATATACGAATATTATATAAGAATATTATATACGAATATTATATAGGAATAGTACTGATTTCAAAAGATTTTTAAAATTTAATGCCTTTGGTGCTATCAGAACAGAAACCAAACCATTTAGCGCTCCAGCCGCTTTCCCTATCATTTGAACTATCAACAAATAAATAAAAGATTTAAAATAAAACTTCAAGCTATGAATGCATTGGCACATGCACAAAAGTAATAGAAATATGTTGGCAAATTGAAATTAACATGTTGCTTTTCAACTTGCCGTCTTATTCTGCCCGCGTTATCCATCTATCCCAACAGAGATTACTCGTTATAAACCATCCTTGGTGTATGCTTACTAGTTCCTATTTACTTCAGCGTTATGTGAGCAGTAGTTTAAGAGTTTAGCGGTTAAATAATTACACACAAACATACATACATCTAATATACATCTAATATATGTGTGTGTGTGTGTGTGTGTGTGTGTGTGTGTGTGTGTGTGTGTGTGTGTGTGTGTGTGTGTGTGTGTGTGTTCGAGTTCGAATAAAAAACATGAAATTGTGAATGCTTTTCGGCTGTTTTTTATTAGCAGTCTCGCCATAACAGCAGTTTTTATATACAGAAGCTCGTACGGATGAATATTCGTTTTACTTTATTGCCTTTTTCTCCTTTTTCTCTAAATACATAAAATATTTAATATAGCAGAAACTCCGTGCAGAATTTACTATAGCGATGGAGATTTAACAATGGAAAAGGAAAAGAAGAAAACGAAAAAACACAACTTTAATGGAATATAATCTGATGAAATAGCACTAGTGCCGTGACTTTTGTAATAGTAGATCTCTCTACTAAAATTCACGTGACCTGCTAACGTCACAGGTGACGTCCAAATGTCACGACCTACAGAACTTGCTATTACGAAGGATGGTTATTATCTGTTTCAATGCTTAAAGAAATTACAGAGGGATTCATAAACTGATTCAAAAGTGACTTGTTTATTTTCCGAAAGCTAAAAATTTATTATACATTTGGACACGTGTGATTAAAAGGGGGATGTTTTTTGCCGGAAAAATACTATGAAGTTTTATTTTTAATTAAAAATGCACGCATTTTCAAATGATTTTTACAATCTATAGCAAACAATGTTGAATTATTTATTTTTTTAATTATATTTCTTATAAGGCGTTTAAAAATGTGAATTTTTCATCAGAAAGTGAAAATTATGCTTTTTTTTTTAGCTTTTGAACCTTTTAAAAAATAATTTTACATAATACTTTTCTTTTAATACTGCATAATTTTCTATACACATAGATATAAAACTAACAGGACCCGTGTACCGGGATTGCATGGTGTAAGTATGCCTCCCACAAAATTTATAAAAAAATCAATTAAACTACGGTTGTTAGTGGGAGCCACTGCCGGTCCAGTATAATAGTGTGCACTGGCGCTCGTAGACCAAATGAATGTACCGTGGTGAAGTACCGACGCATTTCATATATATTTATATATCGAAGAGTTTAGTTTTCAAATAATGGAGTATATGTCCTAACGATTTGTTTCGGTGAAAAAAAAGAGCACATACTGAATTTCATTAAAAGAAATATTTAGCGTAAATAAAATTGCTGGCAAAAAATAAGTTCGTTTTATTTCGTTCAAGAAACATCCTGAAATTGTCGTTATTCTTTTATGTATTAAGAAAAAAATCTTAATAAAAAGTCGCAAGTATTTGGGCGCCAAACTCTTCATTATATAATACATATGAAGTGAATCGTATTAATTTGGTTGGTTGGTTGTTTTGTTTTACGGCATATCAACCCTTATTCAGGTTATTTAATGCCGAAACTGGTGATTTTGAAGGACGATTTTTTAATATAGTATATTTGTTTTTTTAAGTCGTATTCTATTTAACCCATAGTTGGGACCCTAACAGGTACTACCACTCCGGGTCAGAGTGGACCTGGGAGCAATGGCAATTAAAGGGTGGCTCCACACTCCCTAAGGCCTGCAAGCTGAGGCCTCACCATCGGATATAGTTTAAGGTCATAATCGTTTTGAAACATAACAGCGGGCCAAGATCCCAGCGTAGTACCTGTTCTGGTGCTACACTCCACCTTTTCTGTCTCAGTCAGTTGATGAGTAATCTTTCATGACTGAAGCAATTTTAATTTTTGTTACTATCAAGGTGCCCCTTGTTAAGGAGCTGAATTTTTCCTACATTAAAAATCGACCTTGTGTCTAACTCTGCTCTCGTGGAAAAGCAAGTAAATAAGAGCATAACTAATGCACACGCAGTGTGTTAATGCTATAAGAACTCAGTTTTGTTGGTGTTTTGACGAAGACGTCGTCGTTGTTTTTATGTTTTTAGGAAAAATCTTCATATAAAAGTCGTAAGCTTTACAAAACTGTTTAAACGTTGTCTTAAGAAGAATTGCTTCCCAACACTCTGGAAAATCTCCTGATCTGAAATGGAACACGTATATCAAATCTGTTGCCAAGACCGCTGGAAAATGGAGGGATCCTTCTCTGAGTAGATATCTCACTGCTGATGCAATTCTCTATCTATCTAAGAGCCAGGTAGTCCAAGGATGGAGTAGTGTTGCCACATCTGGGCAGGAGCTGCTAGAAAGGACTTTTCCTGCCTTAATAGCGTTCAAAATAGACTTCATAGCCTCGTAGAAGATGTTGTGAGTTTGTCTCTGCTTTATCGTTATTTTCATGGCAAGTGCTCGACTGAGCTTCAATCTATGGTCCTCCTCGCCAAACTTTCACAAGAAACACTCGTCTAGCTGAAAACACTATAAAAAATTCCCTCACTCTTTATCTGTGCCTAAACCTAAACGTAGATTCCATGAGCAAAGCTTCTTTTTTAGAAGTGCACTCCTGTGGAATTGTCTTCCATTTTCCTGCTTTCCTGATGACTACAATCTGATTGTCTTCACGTCAAACGTAACAAGTTCTTGATTAGCCGTTCCACTTAAGTTAACAAGTTTACCGAATTTCTATTACTAACAATTACTATATTGTTCAATTGACTACTGTACACTCTTAATCTTTAACCTCTAGTGGTCTCTCGATCTTGATAAGTGGTGATGCCTATGTAATAAAAATATCTATCTATATTTATATATATATATAAGTAGATATGAAATGCGTATTTTAAGCATCACTAATATACACACAGTGCGCTTTATGGAAGAACTCTGATTTGTTGAAGTTTTTACGAAGGCGTAGTCGTCTTCGTAGTCGTAGAAATCGGCGTTGTTTTTCTTTATGCGTTTAGAAAAAATTTCAATATATATTTGGGAGGTAAACTCTTCAATATATAAATACATATAAAATGCGTAGTTTAGAAACATCACCTATGTACACGCAGTGGGTCTCATGGTAAAATATCTCCGATTCGTCGTCGTCGTCGTCGTCGTCGTCGTCGTCGTCGTCGTCGTCGTCGTGAACGAAAAAGCCGGCGCTTTTTTTTCTGTGTATAAGAATAGATGAATGTGAATCTTATAGTGGATATCCTATTTTGAATTCTTTAATAGAAAACAAGTAAATGGTTTATTTTAAATTCGTTAAATGATTTTCTCTCTCTTATATTGTTCCATCTTATCTATGCAGTAAATGAACTTGAATCCGGGCTCAAAAATATGTCTCTTAGTGACAACATATTTTAATGTAAATTTATAAAGCAAATAAACTTGTCCCGGAATATGAGGATTTTAAAAGTACAGCTAATTAGAATGGGTGGAATTTTGAGGGGGAGACCTGTATTTTTTATGAAACGGATATTAGAAAGATTATGTTATGTCTATGTATGTATTTTTTTTACACAGTGATCACCACTTATCAAGGCCCGGAAGCCACTCAGAGATAAGGGTTATTGTATAGGCCAGTTATGTGAAATTACAGTATCTGTGGAACATGTAGAATTGGTCCCGGTGACAACTAGTAACGGTGGTAGAACTAAATATTTAGAAAGAAAAATAAGGACTCCTTCCTGAATAGATGTTGCGATTGTGATAGTTTTGCTCGTCGGATGCAATGTAGCATTTTATTATCACGGCTGATTTTGTCTATAATAGTATTCGACAGCTACATAAGATAATGGCTACTAGGCTTGATGCATTGAATTTGTATGTGGCATGATACTTTTGGTCCAGAGGGGAATTTCTGCAGTCATCTATAATATTAATTTCACCTGTTTGTTTAAATGTATGTATGTATGTCTGCCTAAAACTTTCGACAGAGGTAACGGATTTTCACGAGATCGGTATCGTTTTGAAGCTCGACCCTTCGGACGACAGATATCGAAAATTGGCTAAAAGCATTAATTTTTTTACTCTAAGCTTGACACTTTTCTACAGGAAGGGGTCGCTTTTTTCGCCGATATTTTCGAAAGTCATGCCCACTTATCAATTGACTAGACTTAATTTAAACACTTCCGGTTTGGCGAAGGCGCAACAGCAAAGATGTCACGTTATTTTTTGTTGTTTTTTTTCATGTTCTTTTTCTCCTTCGTTGTGCGGGTTCGAACCTGTCTGCCTACTATCACTTTCTTTGCTCAACACATACCTCCAAACACCCGGGAAACGCCGGGCATCCAGGCTAGTTTTATTATATGCGAGATATTATATATATATATATATATATATATATATATATATATATATATATATATATATATATATATATATGCTAGCTCTTAACCATAACAGAATCCACTACATTGTTGAAGGTCAATTTTTATTTATTTGAACAGTTCGTTTACTTGCAATGCAGATAATATGGCCTCACATCAGTAAGGCGAAGCCGATATGCATAAAATCTGTCGAGGGGTAGGCCTTGAAACGATGCGTAATTTCTCCTGATGACCCGACATAATCATAAAGTGAAGTATAATACCCCACGATTAAAAATAGTCTACAAACTGATTTATGAAGCAAATATCTACAAAAAGGTGACAAAACGATCAATATTTCTATCCAGGTTACTCGATACTAACTGGAAACCGAAAAAAGAAAAAAAACATTATATTCACACCTACTTGAATCTCTTGAATAAATGAATCGTCGAGCATTTTGTTTCTTCTTTTCCATTTTAAATTCATATCGTTGAATTTTTTAATCTTTTATTATCATATATTTTATACTTATTAGTATTATTATTAGTAATAGCAGTAGTAGTAGTATTGTTATTATTATTGTTATTATTATTGTTAGTAGTAGTAGTAGTAGTATTGTTATTGTTATTATTATTGTTATTATTATTGTTATTATTAGTAGTAGTAGCAGTAGTATTTTTATCATTATTAGTATTATTATTAGTAGTAGTAGTATTATTAGTAGTAATAATATTTGTATTGGTATTAGTATTATTAGTAGTAAAAATATTATTATTGGTATTATTATTAGTAGTAGTAGTAGTATTATTAGTATTGCTATTATTTTTATTATTATTAGTAGTAGTAGTTGTTGTATTATCAGTAGTAGTATTAGAATTATTAGTATATTTATTATTAGTATTATTAGTAGTAGTATTATTATTAGTAGTACTATTAGTAGTAGTAGTAGTATTAGTAGTAGTATTTTTATTATTATTATTAGTAGTAGTAGTAGTAGTAGTATACGTAGTAGTATTAGTAGTATTTTATTAGTAGTACTA
This sequence comes from Euprymna scolopes, assembly GCF_053919585.1. Taxonomy (NCBI): domain Eukaryota; kingdom Metazoa; phylum Mollusca; class Cephalopoda; order Sepiida; family Sepiolidae; genus Euprymna; species Euprymna scolopes. Next base: position 21,676,071 of record NC_136488.1, read on the forward strand.
GCAGTAATATTTGTATTATTATTAGTAGTAGTAGTAGTATACGTAGTAGTAGTAATATTGTTATTATTGTTATTGTTGTTATTATTATTGTTGTTGTTATTATTATTAATATTATTGTTGTTATTATTATTGTTTTTGTTATTATTATTATTATTATTATTATTATTATTATTATTATTATTATTGATGTTAATGTTTAAAGAACGGAAATCTATTTTGTGTTTTTTATCACCTTGTAAGAACAAAGATATTACTTATTCGTTTAATTTTATTTATTTATTTATTTATTTATTCTTATTTATTTTTCATTATCTATTTTTTTTTGTATCTACCTCTGCTATTTACTTCCAAATAAGGAAATCCAAACAGTCATGACTTGCTGTTTTGTGGTCACTGAACGAGAAAACATAAAAGAAAATCGATGGTCTTTATTAGCAATTCGATATCGATTCGTTCAATTGAAAGTACGAAAGAGATGATTCCAGCTGTTATCGATAGACAATCAATAGTTAAGCGGAAATGGAAGAGAAAAACATAAAAACTCAATCACAGAAACGCTGATAGGCACAAACATACGAACATACACTGTCAGCCCCTACTATAGAATGAAAGCGGCACTAACCCTATGCGGATTTGACCGGATTCTTCCAAAGGAGGAAGTTCCATGAAAGTATTAAATTCACAAGCGGTCCCCAGTCGCATATATATCACCATCAGGGGAGATGACGACGTTAGGTTTTTGCAACTCTTGCAGGGAGGTGTCGACGCCCTCCATATATATCCATACAGCGCCTGGAATTCCCAAATGGGTCACCTATATGGTACTGACCAGGCTCAACGTTGCTTATCTTCGGTGATATAATGAGAACCGGTGTGTCAACGTGATTATGCCGTGTAGCCCTTCTATAGTTATTAATAAAATTCAATGCGTGTTTGTGTTAATCAATCCTGAAAAATAGTTTGCCTTCTTTCATACCAAAAAATTCTCGAATAATTTTTAGGTTTTTCGACCTAGTTAATTAAATATACACTTAATAGATGACATATAATCTACTATATGAGAAAAAAACTTAAATTGTTATGTATCATAACTCGTCAGATCACCAAAGTTAAGTAACGTGTAGCCTGGTTAGTATCAGATGGGTGACCATTTGGAAATTCTAGGCGCTGTATGTGCTCTCCGCTTATCTCGGCATTTGTTTCTAGTCGTCCTGTACTTCACTGGTCACTGGTATTTAACAGTGTCGTCTCAGGAGAGGTGTGGTATCTATAGTCTGTCCAAGACTGAAGGAGCCTGCTTTATATGTATATATATATATATATATATATATATATATATATATATATATATATATATATATATATATTATTTTTAAAATATAATTATCCACTGACACGTGTTTCGTCGTGTACGACTCATCAGAGTGGCTGAATCTAGCGAGACTCGAAATCGGGACCCCAAGATAAGAAGTCTAAACCTCTACCACGCGGCTGCCTCGCCTAACTACTAAATGTACCGTGTTTTTATGTAGATGTTTTTATTTGTTTTTGTTAGCGACACTTTCTTGAATGAATTCAAGTATTTATACGAAAGCGCATTTTTACCTAAATGCTTTTTGGGAATAATTTTCCCATTGACCAATCTGGTACCCCCTTAATGGGGAGCGGCATATATATTATTTTTAAAATATAATTATCCACTGACACGTGTTTCGTCGTCTACAACTCATCAGAGTGACTGAATCTAGCGAGAGTCGAAATCGGGACCCCATGATAAGAAGAATATACGTACATATACATATATATATATATATGTATGCATGAATGTTTGTATGTTTATATATATATATATATATCTCTGTATCTATATATCTGTGTGTATGTTTGTATGTGGATGTATCTCTGTGTCTATTGTATGTAGATGTATGTATATACATGTATATTTCTGAACTATTAGAATAGGCTGCCTCGTATAGAATTGTTGTAACAATATAGATTACAAAAATGTATGGATGTCCGAATGTTGTTTATATATATGTTATATATATATGTATGAGTGGGTATGTATATATATGTATGTATGTGTGTATGTCTGTTGTGTGTGCATTTATATGTATATGTGTGTAGATGTATATGTATGTATGTATGTGCATGTATGTGTGTGTATATGTATATGTGCGTGTATATATATATATGTGTATGTGTATATATATATATATATATGTATATATATATATATGTATATATATATATATATATATATATATATATATATATATACACCCGTCTGTAGTCGGGTAGCATAATATTGCATATGCGAAGAGGTTACCACGCTACATAAGTAAAGAAAAACACTATTATTTGTCTCTGTATGTCTGTAATGTGTATGTGTATATATGCGCGGGTGTAGATAAATGTAGAAATTTATAAGTGTATTGATACACGCATATAGGTACATGTGGGGTTTAGGTAACTTTCGGGTTTTATATTTATTCATATTTTGTTGGTTTATTTGTTTTAATTAAATTTATTTTTATTCTTATTTATTTATTTTTTATTTTTGTTTTTGTTTTGTTTTATTTACCTTAATGTAATTTTTACTTTATTTCTACGTAGTTTCAGAATTATTGTCTAGTTTCAGTAAATAAAACAAAGAGCGTTCAGCATGGATTCGCTTTTGAATATATGTATTAATGTGTGTATCTGTGTGTTTGGCGGTGTCTGTGTATGTGTGTATTATGTGTGTGTTCCATGTATGTGTGGGTGGAGGTAGATTAAAAGGCACCGGTCAGTACTTGGTTGACCATAGCTAAGGTTATTAACTTACAGACTCTAAGACAAGAAAACTAAAAACTCTCAAGTACCCTATGCCATAAAAAGCCAAAAGTTAGGTTGGATGGGAGAAGGGGAAAAGAAAAAAGATGTTTATTATCTTCAAAGACCTCACTCGTCCTTTTACCGTTTTTTGTTTTTTTTTTACTCCCACCCAGGTTGTATTTTAACTTGATAAACGAAATAGAAAAATGTATTTGGTGGAAATGTCACTTTTGAAGGTAATTCTTGGCCTGAGGACGTAATCCCCCAACGTGGGTGATTACAGAAACATGTATGCACATATATAGCCATTAATGTTTGTATAAATAAAATTAATATACCTGCTCTGTTCACTCATTGAGCACTATTTTGGTAGACACATGTTGCTTCATTGGATGTACTTCTAGGAAACTAAACTCTACTGGCTATATATATATATATATATATATATATATATATATATATATATATATATATATATATATATATATATTAGTGTGTGGACGATTAATCGGAATTAGGAATCGGAAAACTCAGAAGATTTGGGGGAATTCGAATCATTATCGGAATCGGAAAAATTGATGCCTATTTTCCGATGCCAAAATGATTCTTTTAATTGGCTTTTTTTATTGGATTTTGTTTAAACCAAAATCTTCCATTTCTTGTAATAATGATAAAATAATAAATATTTATTGATTTTTAAATACCAGTCAACATCGATAGATCATCCTCCACAAGTGTATTTTAACGTTTAGGAAAATATCTATAATATATTTGACATGTGTTTTTAGGAAAATCAGGGGAAATAACAATCTTAGAGTTAAATAATTAGAGATTTATAAAGAATCGGAATCGAAATCGGTAATTGTATCGAGATCGGGAATTTAGTACGGAATCGGTAATTGTATCGGAATCGGGAACAATAAAAATGATTGTATAAAGATATATACTAAGACATATAAATATAATCATTCCTTGTGTACATATCGCTAAACATCACATTTCTAATCTATTTCCTACCACCTTTTCTTTTCTTCTGGTGAGAAGCATTAGGCTTCGTAATACCTCCGTATAAAGAGATCATATAATTCATTTCTCCTAATAATGTGATGTCCTTATTGAATTAACGATTAAATTTATATGCACTAGTATATATCTTTATATTGTTTTTTTTTTTTTTTTTTTTTTTACCTTTTCTCTCTGTATATAAGCCCCACCTCAAATATGTAGCTTTTTATTATCTCTATAAATCTCCTTTTAAAATAAATAATTCTCAAATTCTACTTGGTTCTTTACACACACACACACACACACACACACACACACACACGGGTGCAGACACACGCGCACACACACACACACAGATATACACACACACACACACACACACACACACATATATATATATATATATATATATATATATAATGAGAGAGAGAGGGGGTATGAATGAATAGATATCAACATGGTTTGGGATAGATTTATAGATATGTAATGTACGTGTTAATGACAATTGAGTAAGGCAATTCCGGCGAAATAGCAGTTCAGCACAAATTACCGGATGTAATGACCTGACGACATGCAGCTGCCATTGTTTTTTCCTATCTTCCTCCCACCCGAACATTCTAGACGGCCGACGAGCCGCAAGCGGAAGTGTTTATTGTACAGACGTCAGCCGACATTTGATTGGCTAATCACACCGGAAAAAGAAAGTTAGCAAAAAAAATATATATATTAACTCGCACACAAAAAAGAAAATGGCGCTCATCCACACTTTTCTCATTTCTGAGTTTTTTATGTGTATCGCCCTCTCCTACATTCTTCACCGCCCTCAGTCGTTTTCCATTGTCCCACGTTTTATTCATTTCTTTTATTGCATTTTGTTTTTCTCTTGTTTCTTTTTTGTTTGTTTGTTATTTGTTTTGTTTTTCTATGCTCGTACTTCATGTCCGTTCTACTCATTTTTATGTTTTTATTTCTTTCTAATTTTGGCATTCTTTCTCATTCTATTATTTTCTTCTATCTCTCTCTAAACGTTTCAACCTTCAATTTTTGACTCGCGATATCAAAACACACACACGTACACACACACACATATATATTTTTTTTAATTACATTTTCACCCCAAACAAGGCACATTGTCACGTTGTTGTAGGAGACTACTATCAGGGACATAGGCATCAGGGGTACTGTGTAGGGAGTTGGGCAGCAAGATGTCGGTTAACGTTGCACTTCAACTTCTGCATGTCAGTACAGTTGGGGAAACAGAGACCCGGAAGGGAATTCCAAAGTCTAGCTGTTCTGGAAAAGAAACTTCTGGGGTAGAAGGCTCTCTTACATCTAAGGATCTCTACTGTGAAGAGGTGGGATTTAGCTGCTTGTCGGGTTTATCTGGGGTATTTACGTCGAGAGGGCATAAGTGCTTGCAGTTCGTCAGAGCATTCACCGTTAAAGTACTTATAGAGCAGGCAGGGGGATGCAACATTTCGTCGATGAGGCAGAGGCTGAAGTTTAGATGACAGTTTAGGACCTATCAGACTGGCGACTCTCTTTTGAACTTTGTCTAGGAGCAAGAGACGAGTGGCAGATGCACCAGCCCAAATATGACAACAATACCCCATACATGGGCGAATGGTGACCTTATAGAGGTATAGGATACCTTTGGGCGTTAGTATCTTTCTAGCATATTAGAGAAACCCCACCTTATTCGCAGTGGTCCTGGCGATACTCTCAATGTAATTGTTCCAACTCATGTTTCCTGTGAGCATTATCCCGAGGAGTTTAAAAGATGTACTTTCAGATAAAGAGTCATTGGCCATTGCTATTGGTGGTAGAGAAGGTTTCTTGTAATTATTGAAGGAAACGAGTTTAGCATTGGCAGCATTGAATGTGGCCATCCATTTATGTCCCCATTCCACTACAGATCGGAGGTCATCCTCTAGTGTTTCTGCCATTTCTTTAGATATATGTTCATTTGTTTTCCTGTCGTGTCTGTTTCAAATATTTTGGCGAAAAGTGGGAGGAGGCTAATGGGGTGATAATTTACTGGGTCAGTTCTTTTGCCAGAATTCTTGAAAACTGGTACTACAGAAGCAGTTTTCCAGCAGACAGGAAAGCAAGATGCATTAAGTCATTTGTTGTAAAGTTTGAAGACAATTGGAGCTACTTCGGCGGAGCACTTTTTTAATAGCACAGCCGGGATGAGATCAGGTCCACATGCTTTTGCAGTGTCAAGATTTCTTATGATAGCATGCACCTGAGAAGGGGATATTTTCAGATTGTCTGGTGTGGCGTCTGTCCGCAAAGAAAAGTCAGGGAGGAGGTGGTTGGCAGGGTCCAGTGTGGAGTTGGAGGCAAACCAACTGGCAAGCATGTTAGCCTTCTCGGTTGCAGAGCAAACCACCTTGTGATATATAGTGAGAATGTGTGCGTGTGTGTTAGGAAACTTCTTAACCTATCTACTGAGCAGATTTTTGATCTACAGACTTGACAATTGATATGCAGGATATTCAGACATATCAAATTTTTAAAATTGCTACGCGAGGATTGTCGGAATATTATCTGTTTGCTGTTTCACGAATACGCATGCGTGAATGGTTCACGTGACAGATTCATTATGTTAATAATAAGTACGTTTGAATACACGCTTTAATGGTCGTGTTAAGCCGGCTTAATGCTTATCGTACTTCACTCCTTTTCTTTAGGTTGCGGTTTCGATCTCAGCCTGAGTATTTTCTTCTTTCTAGTTACAAAAAATAAACTGTTAAAAAAAAAAACAATACTTTTATGCACATATCTCAGCTTCTGCATGAATTAAAATATAATATTTATTGTATAGTGTATACTAATTATCTGTTTCGTTTTTTAAATTTTGAACTATGACGAGGATTAAATTACTTATTTTTTGCATCCGAATTCCTAGCCACTTATGAATGGTTTCGGTGTAATTTTTCTAACCTGTTCACATAATAATGAAATGCCTTGTTTCTTTAGACACTATTATATACATCTGATGTTAAGCGCTTTAAATAAAAGACGAAATGCTGCGATTTCAATTTTCTCCAATGGCAGTTATTTTTTCAAACTTGTAACTAAACATTTCATACGTCAATTCTATAATCCCACTTTTCATATAAGAATTTATACTTTGATGACTTTGAAAAATATGTATGTTTGACCTTCCACTTGATAGGGCACACAGCGAGCTGATGAGATCCCAATATCCAAACTAAAATAACAAAACAAAGGCCAAAAGAACAACCTCCATCGCTAATTGGCCTAATATTTTGGACAAGACTGTCTTATAAAAAAGAAAGACTCAGAAAACCAGTCTGCTAGAGAAATAGCTGAAAAGAGTTGTCAAAAATACACAAAAAACTTCCATTACAAAAAAACTGAAAAGAATTGACCAACCAACAGCGTAGGAAGTATTTTCTGGATGAAATCACACAGAAATATGTAGATAAGTACAGACTGGGTAAAAAGACGATCGCTCATCGCGCAGGATTATAATGGCTGCGCAAGATCAAGGCTTAATGCCAAACACTTTTAAGAAGATAAGTGGTTTCAGCAAATACAACAAATGCAGGTTTTGTGACACAGAAGTAGATAGTACGAGTCATGTGACATTCAGCTGTAAAGTTCTGATGAGAGACGACCATTATACAATGCGACGAAATGGAGTGTTTAAATATTTCCGCTGGACGACCTGTACAACGTAGAATGTCGAATGCAGCAGTAAGTCCCGGAACATATACCAGAAAGAACAGTTGGAAATAAGTCATACATCATCCATTATAACTATGGAACTCTTACAAATACGTAATTAGAAAACGGTGCTATTAAAGCTGGCACAAAAGGAAAAACAAACAATCACAGTAGAATTTGGTGTCTCAATCATGTTGGACTAAACAGAACTGAGAGGGAAAAGATAACGAAATATCAAGGTCTTGGGTACAATATGAAAAGAAAAAAGCGAAACTAAATTCATAGGAAGAGTTTATCATTCCATCAATTATAGGAGCAACTACTCTCATGAAAAATAATTTCAAAAGGTACCTTGGTCCTGGATATGATCTTAAACTATATCCAGTGGAAAGGCCCCAGTTTGCGGGCTTTGGAGAGTGTGGAGCCACTCTTTAATTGCCATTGCTCTCAGGTCCACTCTGACCCGCAGTGGTAGTACCTGTTAGGGTTCCAACTATGGGTTACATAGAAACCGACTTGAAAAAAAGTATATATTCTATTAAAAAAACAATTCTTCAAAATCACTGGATTCGGCATTAAATAACCTGAAAAGGGTTGTTATGCCGTAAAACAAAAATAACTAAACTCAAAAAGTACCTGGCAAATATACTCAGTGAACAAATAGCAAGAGTGATTTAGACAATTGCACTTAATGGGACGGTTAGAACCTTTAAAGGACCTCCCAGTCGGCATATATGAGGGAGCGAGTTAATATCTGGCATCCGGTAGGATAATTCATCTGTAGTTTGAACAACATGGTAAGAAAATTGAAAAATATCGTTGTATTATGAAGCAGCTGTTAACGAATACTTTCGTTATCTATATTGTATTAAAAGCATTTCTTTATATATCTCTACTAGTTTCGGGAGATGCAATTAAACACAAAATCTTATATAAACTTCCTACACACCTTTGCACAAAAATTTTATAATAGTATTAATTTCAGAGTAAACCTTTTTACAACATTATAATGAAGAAAGCAATCCACAGCAAAAGTAAAGTTTTACACCACACTTCCGTGCAGTACTTGCTTACTAGTTAATATTAAATGTTAATACTCTGTTTAATGAAGCTGAATAAATTGGCATAACAAAGAAATGTACTTTTTATGGTTAATCTTATAACGCCACGACCCGTCCAGACAAGTTCTTCAGCAAGTTGTAGAACAAGATTGAGTGCCTTGTATACCTTCAAACAGACGATTTTACGGGATGCATCTATGCATGGGCTACAGAATCGGCAAGTTGAGTTTAAACACCAGTATTCTATGTATATACTATTACGTAAATTGATCTGTGTGTGAGTTCGTTTCCTATTGACTCAGAAACAGCTGTACCAATTTCTTTGAAATAATACACGAAGGTACTTGATGGATGTGTGAGTGTTTTTACGTAGGCTTTGTATCGGGATGCGTCTGATAAATGCAGAAAATTGATTATCGAAAAATTCCGATTAAATGAAAAGAGTCCGATTCTGATAAATCTTAAGATCACAAGTGAATTTTAGAAGTTTTATCACTGCACAAACAGAAATCCCCATCCCATAATATTAGATGGGGTGCGTTCGAAATGAATATTTCCGCTTAGAACACAATTGGACCATGATACTTGACTTCGGCATTTTAAACTTGAAGTCAGGCCATTATTCACAGACAATTTTGATAAAATCAACAATAGATTCTGTACAGTGAAATGAAGACTACATTTATTGTGAACTAAATCACTGCGGTGGGGGGTAAGTGAAGTCTCGTCCCGGTATAGTGGGAGAGGGTCCTAAACTAGATCAGGCAATATATCAATTTGATTAAAAATAAGCGATTTCATCGATTTCGGTGACAATAAAAGGATGGGAGGGTGGATAATTTGATTTTTTTTTACATAGGCGTCACCACTTATCAAGGCCGAGAGACCACTCAAGGATAAGGGTTAAAGAGTGTGCAGTAGTCAAAAGGACAATATAGTAATCGATAGTAATGGAAGTTCGGTAAATTTGTTAACTCATCAGAAACTTGTTCACGTTGGACTTGAAGACAACCATATTATAGACAGTTGGAAAGCAGGAAAACGGAAGACAATTCCACAGGCGTGCAGTTCTAAGAAAGAAGATTTGATCATGGAATCTACGTTTAGGTTTAGGCACAGATAAAGAGTGGGGGGAATTATTGATAGTGTTTTCAGCTAGACGAGTATTTCTTGTGAAAATTTGGCGAGGGGGGACCATAGATTGAAGCTCAGTTGAACACTTTCCATGAAAATAACGATACATCAAAGACAAACTCGCAACACCTCGTCTGTGAGATAAAGGTTGCAACGAAGAAAAAAGGACATCTCCCACGAGGCCACGAAGTCTATTTTGGACCCTATCAAGGCAGGACAAGTCCTTTCTAGCAGCTGTTGCCCAGATGTGGCAACAGTATTCCATCCTTGGACGTACCTGGCTCTTATATAGATAGAGAATTGCATCAGCAGTGAGATATCTACTGGATCGATAGAAGGATCCGACCGTTTTTCCAGCGGCCTTGGCAACAGATTTGATGTACGTATTCCATTTAAGATCAGGAGTAAAGGTCAAGCCCAGAAGCTTGTCAAAACTTGGTCTCCTGAAGACGAGAGTCATTCATTTCAACTGATGCCACATTAGGATCAGAACGTTGATGATGTAAAGAGAGAAGCTTTGATTTAGATGCATTAAAATTAACTAACCACTTCTTTCCCCCATTGTACAACGTGATCAAGATCAGAGGAGAGAGAATCGGAGAGAATTTGGTCGTTTACTGTCTTAGATGTGCTACCATAGATGGTAGTGTCATCAGCAAAAATGTCTACAAATGATGTAAGGATGTGATTTGGAAGATCATTAATGTAGATCAGGAAAAGAGTTGGGCCCAGGATGTACCCCTGAGGGACTCCAGCATTAATACTGTGAGCTTCTGATTTTTGCCCATCAACTACTACTCTTATGAACCTATCAGAGAGAAATGATTAAAGAATTGAGAAAGCATTTCCAGCTTTCTCATTCCATCCTGGACAACGTCGTTTCTCCCTGCTAATGTATAGCTAAAGTACATTCGCCCATCTGTCTATCTGTGTGTTTGGCTTAAACTTTATAAACAGAATGATTTTAAGATAATGAATTTATTCAGCAGTTTAGCATTTTCGTAGCAAATTTTCATCGGAGAAATTATATCTGCATATTCTACTTTATCGATGCTTTTTTCTAATTCAGTTGATGTAAAAATAATATTAGAATAAATAATACAATGTGTAACGTAGTCTTTACATACTAACACTCTGGACCCACACATTATATGCAGACAGTCGCATTAAACAAAACAAGGAAAGATTTCGACTCATTCTTTTTTAGTGAAACAACAGACATTTATTTACAGGTACTTTCCAAAATAATGCCTTGTCTCTTGTTCAAAATTTCTCCTGCGCTCCGATATGCTTAAGAAGACTTTGCCACGTTAAACATGTGGTACTCCTCGTATTACTGGAGATTTAAAAAAAGAAAACCATTCCAGTAATCAACATTACGGATGCTTACGTTGACGTATACTACAAAACTAGCAGGGGTATACTAGGTTCTGTTTAGCACGCATTTTTCCTGTCGCTGTCGAGCTAGGTATGTGTCTCTGACCTCTCTTACCTCAAGAGTCAACGTTTTCCTTTTTATAACCTTTTTTCTTTCTCTCTTTCTCGACGTGACGCTACACGTCTTTGTATTTGCATACGTTGGCCGTTGCTGCTGCTACTGCAATACGCATGTCCGCGCTTTGTTACAAATGCACTTACAAATTTCAACAGTTTTTTGAATGATAGGCGAAAACACTATTTTTGGTGGGTTTTTTTTTTGTAATTTTAATACAGTGCATATCAGACATATTTAAATAATAAGAGAATTAAATGAAAAAGTAAATTAAGCTGAATAAAATTCAGTGTTGAAGGGATACAAAATATTTATATTTTCCTTCTGTGTAGCTTTCAAATTTTATCAATAATTCATATCAGCTTTTATATATTACATGGATAACGCTGGATATCCCTGCATGTTTTGCAGTATGCGTCTACGTAAGCAACCATAATGTTGATAACCGGAATGGTTTTTATCTTCTTTATGCGTCATAAATTATCAGAGCCTTTTAATTAGAATTTTCTTTTAAATATTGGCAATAGGAAAGACTTTCCGTGTGATCTGACACTCGTTGACTGTTTACTCTATTAAAGATTCTGAAACATTCTTACTTTATTTGGTAATCCTATTGCGTTTACCAGCTATTTTATTTGAATAATGCAATGTCTTGTTATGGATCAGTATCCCCATACCTATTTAATAAGTTTTATGCTAGATTACCTAATGTGTACACTTTTTGTATTCTTAGGATTCTTCAGACAAATCTTTCGAGTTTGAGTGTTATTTTCACAACGTCTCGGTCTAGCTAAACTCCAACCTTCTTCATGAGTATCTTGAAGAACTTGAGCATCTTTGTGTGGACATTGTAAGTTAACCTCTTCTGGAGGCTGATGGTTCAATTCTCACTACGGCGATACCCAAACATATTATTAGATCCTTTACTCAATTATGGCTAACGGGACGAGAGCAGGTTACCCCTGTGGATAAAATACAGGTTCTCATTAAATTCTGTGCAGATTCCCGAGTTCGACAGAAAGATTCACTAGTTCGACAAGATAAACTTGAAAAAGATTAGGGGATACACTGACTGAAACATTGTGAAAATAACACTCAAGATGAGAAAAATAACCAAAAGAATCCAAATAATACGAAAAACCAATTCTCATCTCAAAGAGTCAGGAACGTGTATTTTTCGGCAGATTTTTTTAATAATAAATTTCCTTTTATTAAATGTTCCAAGGCGTGTGCGCGCTTGTGTTAGTATGTATATATACTTGCGTATGTCTCTTCTTGTGGTCGACTTGTAACACGGCGGTAATATAAAAGTTGTTTAAACAGCTCAAATCATAATATGTTTGAACAAAAAAAGACCGAGTGTTTTTTCTTTCAAGTAATGTAATAATGTTTTGCAATCGGAAACCCTCCGGGAAATGGCCACAATCACACTCAAAGTTAGTCCATGCAGATGCGTGACCGAGAAGAAGTAGGACAGTTTACTTTTTTATTATTTTATGTTTCTCTTGAAATAGTTTATTTTGGAAAAGTTAGGTCATACGATTCGCTGGGGAAGAATCAGGAAAAGAGATCAGGGAGCGAGGAATTTTGATTTCGGATTTCGTAGAGATAAGAAAAAAAGGAAAGTATTCTTACGGTGTAACCACTCAAACTTAAACTTAACGTTTTTAAATATGTCACATCGACAGACCAATCTTTTCATCGGAGTGTATGGACGTTTCTAAAAGCCAAACGATTTTCCAGTTCATAATAAGATATTTTACAATATACCTAGTCGACTTTTATTCTACTAACAACAATTAGGTTGTATTATCATATACGGTTCGATACTTTTTATTATTATTATTATTATTATTATTATTATTATTATTATTAATAATAATAATAATAATAATAATAATAATAATAATAATAATAATAATAATAATAATAATAATATATTGCTGTTCCAGCAGACTACAGTGTATAGATAAAAAAAATAGAGAAGCGGAGAAAATATATGGAACTGTCCAGAGAGCTCAAGAGTATATGGAAGATGAAGAAAGTTAAGATAGTCCCAATGATAGTAGGAGCACTAGGAATAATACCGAAAAGCTTCGAAAAGAGAATGGGAGATATTGGAAGTAGATGGATGGCTGAGAAGATACAACGGATAACACTAATGAAAATGGCTGAAATATTAAGGAACCCCCCTTGAATGCAGAGACTAATATGCATGATTCATATACGCTAGCTGGACATGTAGAAACTGCCACAAATATAAAACACAAACACCACATGCAATCATGAAAACTGAAACTGCAGAAGTGTAAGCTTACCCCCCCCCCACCACCACCACTGCGGCTTCATCTTTCTATAGTCACCATAAACTGATGCCGCACCAAATAAGTAAGGAGGTTAAAAAGGATGGAAAGACCAGGGAGGGCACTTACTAGACGTCCGCTGAATGAGTGCGACCAGAACTGGTATCTGGGGAGGGGGCTTAATTGCTACTTAAATTCCAGTGATGACCAGTAGTCGCTACTACAAGAAATCAGTAGTAAACGGCTATTGTGGTAACGCAAAATTATTTGCAAAGGTTATCGAAAAAGAGGACGAGTACTGAAAACCTGGGGAGATTTGTTGTCACGCAGACTCCAAAGAACACGACAGGTTGTTCTAAAAGCGAAATCTTTGATAGTGTCCTATGTGAATCCTCCTAGTGAGTAAAAATAATAACTAGTAGAATCCGTGAAAATTTCATTTTTTTTTAAATCACATTATAAATAAACTGAATAAAAAAGAAAAGAAAATAACGATGAATTTAAAACAATTTTTTTAGCGAATTCTTTTTTAACCTTTTAAAGCTAAAAAAAATAGATTACGTCTGGGAGTGATCTAAGTTAAGTTTTGTCTCAGAATACCCTCGATAATAATCGATAATCGATAATCCAAACCGTTATTTTAATTTATCTATCATCGGTAAAACCATTTTCCATGTCGTCGCTTAGCAACAATGATAGAACAACGGGCCGTGAAAATTCTACTGTAGATAAGTTGATAGCGTGATTTTTTTTTTTTTTTTTTTTTTTTTTTTTTGCATGACGTGATCTGTAGGTTCAAACTCTGCACATAAATTTCTTAATTTGTTTTCATTAACTACAAAGAATTTTATAAGACTTGAAAATTTACGGTTATATTGGGGGGGGGTATTTTCGTTTTTTGTTTTTCTTTTACATGACGTAGTCTGTAGGTTCAAACCTCGCATGTAAATTTGTTAATATTTTGTTTCGTTAACTGAAAAGAAGTTTATATGAAATAATTTTATTAAAAAAACAGTAGGTTCTCTCGAGTGCGTAGAATAACATATATTTTTTAATTTAGTTACCGCATGGAATCATGTGAAGCTTTCTCCCGGGCGATTTACAGGATTTCGATGACAATAAAAATAAAGGACAGTGAAATATTCGTTGATCATCAACCTTGCAACAAACACGTCAGGCATTAACTTCAAAGGAAAATGTAAATCATGATCTAAACGTTTTGATTTCGATTTTCTGTGGTAGTGCACGAGTCATTTTTCTTTTTTACTTTTTAAAGCATTACTATATATTGGGTCCAATATAATATAATAATAAATAGGACATTTGCCATAATCAAAATATCATATTTAAGCGTATTTTACGACCGGGCAATGCCGGGCGGCCTATATATATATATATATATATATATATATATGAGAGAGAGAGAGAGAGAGAGCTCATAGCTCTATAAAAACGTTAAAGTAGCGAAATAAATAAATAAGCGTTTCGAATCTGTTAATGTCGCTAAAAACAACATATATATATATATATATATATATATATATATATATATATTCCACAGCCAAATAACGTCGCAGTCCACAAGAGCTATGACAGTTAACGAACTTTAAGTCTAAGACGCTCGCTCCACTATTTAAATGCTGACGTGACATTAATCGGCACGTGAGTCGTCATAATGCATACGTGTTCTAGCTTGGTCATTTGAATGACGGAGCAATCGACTGCGTTCTAGTATGACAGAGCGAGCTCCAAACTCCCATGCACAGCCATCGTTTATCGCTGGCAAAAGTTTATTGAGAATAGTTGTGACTATGTAGAAAAATAAATTCTAGAGCACTAAATGTCGCTCGTTTAATATGCAACTCTCTCGTATTCGCAGTTCTTCAACTTTTCCGTTAAAAAATAGAAAACTTTACTTTTAAAACGACCTTCATTAAGACAGACTCGAACACGGTTATTGTTCAGAAAAAGGATAATGGCATTTTCAACAAGACAGAATACATAAAGAGCAACAGTTGTAGTACTTTACGTCAATATGGCTTACTAACAAATACACAAGGTATTTACCGCTCTCCTATTGCAATAAGATGTGGCACAAGGTCAGAAGATGGGATTAATGAGCCAGTGCATCTAAAGGATTAGGCACTCCGGCCCTGCAGAAATGAAGTAGGCATGTTGAAGTGCACACACACATACAGTAGTTACTTCTCGATATATTTATACCGTTCGGAAGAGTTCATTTATTGTGTAAAGGTGAGTCCTCACAATACCCACCTCCAAGTTTTTGTTTTTGTTTTGCTTTGCTTTTTGTTTTTTTGCATCGTAAAAATCTGTTAATATTTTTCCGCTTCGAGACGATAATTTTCTCTTTTTGCAATACCGTCCTTATTCTGGTGTTTGTTGGGGTGGTCGAGGTCCAACGTCTTAAAAATAGCGTCGATTGTCACTTCCTCTACGCGTATAGTTGCGCTATTGTAATCTTTTTTATTTAGTTTTGGTGGCTTTTATGAGTATGTCTTGGATCTTGTATCATATACACTATATCGATAATCATTTACGATTTGAAGTAAAGCATGTGTTTTTTTAAATAGTAGCCTCCTTTATTTTTTAAATGATAGCCCAATTCCTTTGCGTAAGTTCTGTTAATTTAGTATTTCTACGTTTATAAAAAGAAAGTAAAAATTGTAGAAACTTGTGTAGTCAGTGCATCTTTCTATTTCTCAATCTTACTCGCGGCTTTGATTTATGCTCCTTCCTTAACATTTCAACCTTTTTTATTTGTGCTTCGAAATAACTTTCTATTGGTGTTTCCCTGTTTTTAACGCTTTTACTTTCTTTTAAATTGTTAATCGTTTACGTTGTAGCTCCGTTATTTCTCGACAGCACCTCAAACTATACACTTTAATATTTTAAAGCCCGTCTTAATTTGCTATATGCACTTCATTTGATAAGTCTTTGGTTGTTTTTCTTAAACAGCTTGATTTCCAAGGGATTTTGTATTGTACGTTTTAGTTTCTTGGACTTTTAAGTTATATATTTTCTGGTCAGAAATATTGGCTGATAAATTTTAAAGGTTAAAACTCTCCATCAAGTTAGTTCCAAATAAATTCTCGGGCATTTTAGTACGAACGCCTTTAGTTTGTCTAATAGCGCCGTTCAAATTTTTTATGGTAAAATAATTCGCCAATAAAATTAATTTTATTGGCAGTCACAGTGTTAGCTTACTATTGTGTTTTCTGCAAAATCGGTTTATTGAGTTTCTTCCACGTTGACTTTAGCATTGATACTACAAAAACAGAAATAATAACTATCGGCTTATATACTATCGGCTTATATACACTTTAAAAATATTTTTAGTCGAGATTTGGAAGTCGATATTACCTGTTAGATCAATTGAAAGTTTATAACATCAGTGCAACTTGGAATATGAATACCGCACACATATAAATATGTGGAAGAAACTCAATAAACCGATTTTGCAGAAAACATTTACATGTGTAAGTAAAATATCGAAACCAGTGTCCAACTGTAATTCCACTGTTTAATAAATATAATATGCACTTGCATAAATATTTGATTGGCTTTTCGTTGGATCTTGTGTGCTTAATTTTATATTTGTTTTGCGTTTGCTTCTTACTATACGGACCTTTATGACTCGCTTGCCGTAATTCTGACAAGTTTGTTCTAAAAAGAATTATAATTTCTGCTGTTTTTGCATGGTCGGCTTGTTTTGAAAATGTGTGCAGTCATTTTCTTTTATCTTTTCTTTCAGGGAAGTCATTTTGGTATCAATACTGATAATATGGTTGGAATAATTCTTTTTTTCTCTCTCTCTCTTTTATAGAAAAGTCATTTTGAAATGTATACTTTATTTATTTTTTTGTCATAGGATCTGTAATTTTTGCTGTTTTTATTGTCGTAAACTCTGTTATTCCATTTGGGGTTCCATCATCTGGTTCTGTTTCACCATCTGAACAATAACAGCCTTGAAGTCATCCATCTTGTAGATATTTTTAGTTTTTACACAAACGAAAATAACTTACTCGAAAAATTACTTTCTCTTCTCTCTCCTTGTATCTCTAAATTATCTATGCGTAAGTCTCTAATCTGTTGACAAATATTCAATCTAGGTAGTACAAAAAGAACAATTATCCCATCTGTGTTACGTAATTTTGTTTATATTAGCTACGAAAACTAGCATTCCTTTTCATGTTACGTTCCTGGTACATATTTTAACATATTTTATGTTTAAATACCTAATCCGCTTCGATAACATTCTTTCTGTTTTGCAGATATTCCATTTAGTTATCGAAATATTTCTACTACTTAAACACTGATCAGACTACCCGGCATTTTCCGGAGAACCAATAACGTAACAGTATGTGTGTATGTGTATGTATGATACCGTGTATATACGGCATAATCACGTTGATGCACCGGTTCTTGCCAGATCACGAAGTTAAGCAACATTAAGCTTGGCTAGTACCAAATGACTGACAATTATAGAATTCTAGGCGCTGTATGTGCTCTCCGCTTATCTCGGCATTGTTTCCAGTCGTCCTAAAATTCAACTTGCAACTGGTATTTAACAATGTCAACTCAGGAGAGGTGTGGCTGGGAATTGTGCAACTCTTGCCACGAAAATTTCACGCGCAGGCACCCTTACATTGGATATCTATGGTTTGTTAAGACTGAAGGAAACTAATATATTTATATGTGTGCGGTATTCATATTCCAAGTTGCACTGATGTTATAAACTTTCAATTGATCTAACAGGTAATATCGACTTCCAAATCTCGACTAAAAATATTTTTAAAGTGTATATAAGCCGATAGTATATAAGCCGATAGTTATTATTTCTGTTTTTGTAGTATCAATGCTAAAGTCAACGCTCATCGCTTATATCTTTTTCGTGTTCTTTTTTCTTCAATTCTCTTAAACCAACAGGTGCGTATAATCGGATTTTCGTTATCGTCTGTCGTCATGCCAACCAAACAATGAAAGTCAATGTTTACGAAAACAAATGTAACAACGAAAGAAGCCCCAAGAATTAGAAAATAGCCAAGAAAACAAATCTGGCAATCTTAACGATGCCAGTTGAAAATAACATGACGCCAGACAAGCCGACAAATTGAGCCTATGTTTTTCTGCCTCTTAATCTGAACAGCGTTTTTCATTCGTTAATTTGATTTAATCCTGTCCATTTTGCTTTCTATAGAACGGGAAAAACGTATAATGACTAAAAACAGATAACTGCAATTAGAGTATTTTTCCGAAGGCCAGTCTGTACGATCATCTTAAAAGTAATGTTTCTACTATTTGTACGTCTTCTCTTTTTTCTCAACTCATTTGCTTGCCTTATTATATTCTTTAGATCTGAGCATCTCTATAATTGGCTATGTTTGTATTTCCTCAGCCTTTTCTTCACGAAGATTAGATATAACATAAGTTCAATTTATTTGAGGATGTCTAGCTTCCGTCAAATGTACACTCTAGATTGGACAAAAATAAAAATCTCCCTAGTTGAGAAAGATGAATTATGATTGAAAAGATACTTTGATTGGGTTATTCGGAATACAGTTCTCATCTTCAGTATTATTCACACAACATTTCGGTTAATGTAACCGTCGACCGCCTTCACACTCGTAAATCTTTTTGTCAAACTCGGAATCTGCACGAAATTTTGAACAAAACTTTGTATTTAATTTACTGGGGTAATCATAAGTAATTCGCAGTTGTATGTTTAATGTCGCTTGCCATAATCGTCAACCTTCAGAATAGTGTAACTTTGACTGAAGTTTACCAGTACTTTATTCGCTACGCCACGTGTCCTTGCGAGTTCGGCAAGATACACATGAAGAAATTCGGATGTTACATCGGTTGAAACGTTGCGCGACTAACACGCAAGATGAGTACAGTTGTTCGAATATATCAAATAATACAAATTATTAATCCTCGTCCCATTCAGAGGGATACTTTGAACTTGGTCCAAAGATAAAGGGCTCAAATATACGGAATATTCTAGAAATACAAATATTTCTAAACAAAAATTTTGTATTTTGTCATCGATTCAGAGTGATCATATTTGAGGTTGGGGTTTCTCCACATTGAGTCGACCATTTTAAAAATTCAGTCATCCTAGAGGAGTGGCACTTATTGAAACTTTCTTAAATAATTCTTCGTTTTAATGACGTCACTACACGAGGATTGAATAGTATTCCATTTGTGACGTATAAGATGAAAACGGAACAAAATTGATTCAAAAGTACAATTAGAATAAAACTACACGTGAGACAATAGAATTTACATTGTGATTTCGTTTGGTTTTGTCTTGTTTTGTTTTTGTATTCAAAAAAGACAAAAATCCACTCCTTATTCTGTATCTTTTATACATACACGCAACCTCTTTCGTAACGTTAAGTTGTAGTTCATTCGGCAAAAATGTTAAAACTCCCGTAAAATACACCAGTCAATTTGAACACGTATATGCGAAAGTTTTAGCAACAGTCCCTTTTCTGCTTATGTAAATGGCGATAAGAAAGAAGTCAGTTTCTGAGCCCGAAGCTGTGGAGATAGACAACAAAAATATTCGCGTGTTTTGCTAGAAAATGGCAAGACCTGATGGAACGCCGGAATTCGATATCCTGTCTTTAGCTTAAACGTGACTACCGAGAAAATATGCTTTACATGCTTATGTTTCTACTTTAACGAAACGTTAAACAAGGTTAAATTATTGTGAAAAAGGCTGGTATTTTATTTGAAATTTGGTCTTCTTTTTCTTTCTGCAATTCAAAGCAGTTTTGCCAGATACATACAAATATGGCCATTTCAACAAAATGTCAATCTCCAGCCTCAATACACTAGAGTTATTCTTCAATCGCACCTCCACAGTAGGAATACAATGTATGTTATCAATATCCAAGCAGTAGCTATCATTCGATATACCGCTAATATTCTTGATTGGAATGTAGATAAATTAAAATGTATGGACGCAAAAACAGGTATAGAGAAAGAACGTAAAACTGAATACATTCCTGAAAGTAATGAAACTCTTTTTCATTAAATAAAAAGAAAGGGATATTAAGACTCGAGATGAAAAAAAGTCAAAGATTGCAAGAAAGAGAAACTCATTTGGGAAGACACTACAATTCTTTTGGAATAATTAATTTAGAGATAACTACAGCCGGAGTGGTAGGTCAGGGTTATCTTAAGAGAACTATTGGGAGCATTTTAACAACAGGCGAGGAACAAGCAACGCACAGCATGGCCATCATTCACAAAACTGCAGAATTACTGATATTTTTTAGATAGGCGTCACCACTTATCAAGGCAGATAGAGCACTCAAGGATAAGGGTTAAAGAGTGTACAGTAGTCAAAAGGACAATATATTAATCGATAGTAATGGAAGTTCGGTAAATTTGATAACTTAAGTGTAACGGCTCATCAGAAACTTGTTCACGTTTGGACTTGAAGACAACCATATTATAGACAGCTGGAAAGCAGGAAAACGGAAGACAATTCCACAGGCGTGCAATTCTAAGAAAGAAGGAATCTACGTTTAGGTTTAGGAACAGATAAAGAGCGGGGAGAATTATTGATAGTGTTTTCAGCTAGACGAGTGTTTCTTGTGAAAGTTTGGCGAGGAGGGCATAGATTGAAGCTCAGTCGAACACTTTCCATGAAAATAACGATAAAACAGAGACAAACTCGCAACACCTCTTCCGTGAGATAGAGGTTTCAGCGAAAAGAAAAAAAAATCACCCACCAGGCCACGAAGTCTATTTTGAATCCTTCCAAGGCAGGACAAGTCCTTTCTAGCAGCTCCTGCCCAGATGTGGCAACAGTATTCCATCCTTGGACGTACCTGGCTCTTATATAGATAGAGAATTGCATCAGCAGTGAGATATCTACTGGATTGATAGAAGGATCTGACTATTTTTCCAGCGACCTTGGCAACAGATTTGATGTACGTATTCCATTTAAGATCAGGAGTAATGGCCAAGCCCAGAAGCTTGTCAAAACTTGAGGCCTCCCCAAGACAAGAGCCATTCATTTTAATTGATGCCAGATGGGTATCAGAACGTTGATGATGTAAAGATAGAAGCTTGGTTTTAGATGCATTAAAATTAACTAACCACTTCTTTCCCCCATTGTACAACGTGATCAAGATCAGAGGAGAGAGAATCGGAGAAAAGTTGGTCGTTTACTGTCTTGCATATACAAATTCTGCAATGAAAGTCAAGAAACATTAGCGCATATTATACCAGAATGCCGCTCAATATTGATATGAAAAATTGAGACACGATAAAGTCGTTCAAGTCCTACGCTGAAATACATGCAAACTATGAAGTATATCACAACGAGGAGTTGTATGAGAATAAACCAAAAGTGGTAAGAAATTAGAATGTGAGATTTAATGTCATTGCACCAGATACAAGATTACGCAAACCTGATGTGTTTTGAAATTCAACTTTATTTCTTATCTAAAAGTTTTGGTCGAGTATATTAAGCAGCATAAATAATCAAACTAAATAAATGTTGAAATTAAAGTCGTGCTTGTACACTTAACATGAAAGTCTACTGTGTATTGGTTGGATGCTCTGGACGTGTGCGAAACGAGGGCTTCAATTGGCTCACAAATCATAATATATGAAACTATATGAGGTTTGATTGGCAAATCGGAAATGTTTTCTGCAAATAAACAATCTTTCTAAGAACCAATTTTAGGGATTTGGGGCAGAGAAATGGGGCAACCAATTGAAAAGTGGAAAGTAAAAATAAATGAAACTAAAGTCCTTTATCGAATTAATTTCATCTAGTCAATAAAACAGAAAAGAATATTTTAGAGTTCATCAAACCAGAAAAGTTAAGTTTTTCTCCCGATCAAGAATCAGGTAACGTTGTTTTTATATATATGATAGTTGCACTTTGTGTTGAAATGAATACGTTCTTACAGTCGCTTTTTTGTTTTTTGATTGCAGATCGAATCGATCAATTATCAAAGTCTTTTAATAAATTCCATCAATTCCAAACTTTTGTAGATCTGTTCAACATAGTATGAGCACTGAATTATTGACAAAACGGGAAGTCGGAATGCATGTGTCCATTGTAGCATAAACCTATTGTCGTTTGCAAAACAAGATTAGAGTTAAGAAACGTGAACACCCTGATATCTGTTTTTCTTTATGTCTGTATACACATTTATATTTACTCCATAGTTTGAAGGCAGATTTGTGGATTGAAAGCTTTTATAACATTATTAGTGAGCCAAGGGCCAGTATAAATCCGATAGTATTTAAAGTCGGTATAACAGAATATGTAGTGAAGCCTATAACGATTAGGCTAATAACGCAACAGCTTTATGAATATGGGATATATTTATATTCATAGTAGGTTATAAAAATATAATTATGGCAATAAAGATATACAGAGGCGTCACCGTTTAATTTCTGTAAAAGTGCTCAAACTTAAATGCAGGGATTCATATTATTGAATAGTTTTATCTACGTGTAATATGATATATGGAGATATTATTTTATATGTCCACATAAAATATTATAAACAGACTAGGGGGGGGGTCTTTTCCTTGGCAAAAAATACGCTTAAATATATTTTAATTTGTTCAGATTTTGTATATATTATTATATAGTCGTGATTTCAAAAGTAAAAAAAAGTATTTAGGTACCATCAGCTAGAATCGAAACTGTAGCATTCAAAGCTGGTAACGTTACCACTTTACCAATGTGACACGCATATAAACAGATTACAAATTAAAAATTAAAAACAAATTGAGATGAATGTACAGAATATTGAACTTATTATTTTTGACTCCTTAAAAACAATTTTAGTTTCGGAGGTGATTGAGTTTGAAAATATGGAGAGAGACAGATCGACATACCGACAGACAGACAGACAGACATATAGCCGTTTATATATTAGATTTAAGATATTATGTATCGATTTTCAGAATTTACTTCAACAGTACTTAATACGTGAGTAGAGCTATGGAATATGAAAAAACAGTGTAAAAAAAGTTATTACTAAGAGTTCAAAGAAAACAGACGCTAACCAATAATCGAGTGAAAAATAATACGATAAGCCAGTAAATGTAGATATTTAGACGACCTTCGTAGTTTATGTACAAGTGGACATTTTTAACCCCAAAACTTATAAACTGTAGAAGTGAAATAGAAAACACGTGTATAAACAAAATAACATTTACTTTAGGATAACAAAAGAGGCATAACATAAGATAAATTACTAAACCAACACCTTATAATAGAAAAAGAAAATGTCCTCTACATAACACAAAATAACGAGAATGAAAGACGGAAAATTGTGTCCATTAATTGTCATATATACATATATATATATACATATATATATACATATATATATATATATTCATAACTTACTACCTAGATCTATTCATGTATTAAGCACTCTTGAAGTAAATACTGAAAATACATGTATATGATATTATATATTTATATATATGTGTGTGTGCGTGTGTGTGTGTGCGTGTGTGTGTGTGTGTGTGCGTGCGTATGTACGTTTTGTGATAGTGTTCGTATAGATAAAACGGTTGGTGTTGTAAATTAATTGGTCTAGTGAATATGTTATCGCTAAACAACCCGGTTGATGGAGGAAAAGCAGTATTTTTTGCTGAATCGGCTTCTCTGCAGTGAACGCAATGTTCCTTTCAGCGCGAGTCAATTCGGTTTGGGGGGAGTTGTCAACCGTACGACAAGGCGATGCACAGGCATATTAGCTGCAGGCGTCAACAAAAGCGCACATTAATATATATATATATATATATATATATATATATATATATATATATATATATATATATATATATATATTTCTGGTTTTGAGTTTTTCATTTTATGATCTCAAGTACACACACACATATATATATCCGTCGTTTTCGAGTTACTAACTTCCTCAATTCTCTCTCCCCATATATATGTACACGTGTGTATATATATCTATCTATCTATAATATATATATATATATAGAGAGAGAGAGAGAAAGAGAGAGAAAGAGAGAGAGAGGGGGTGAAATAATCACAATGCGATATTTAAAAAACATAAAACTCAACGAATCTACACATGCATAAAATATGTGTGAACTATATCAATGTAGAATTAGTAATTAAGAAATGATATTAAAATGGAATAAAACTTAATATAAATTCGAATAGAATAGGGTTTCCTTTAAACAGATGCCCCAAATTAATTTAAACGAAACACAACAATTTTGATGGCTAGAATATTAAGACATGAAATAAAAATGACCAAATAGCTGAAAACATACCACAACGCTTTACTTTGGTATATAAGCTGTCTATATGATCGTAGACCCTATAAAACGGTCGCGATAATTTTGAGTGGGACTTGATCAGTAAATCCACATTTTTCTTTTTTAGTTTTGTTTTTCTCATTCAGGTTAAATTGTGTGTTGTTTTATTCATTTAATCTAACTTTGAGACTAAATTATATATAATACATATCATTTATCTATCTATCTATCTATCTATCTATATATATATATATATATATATATATATATATATATATATATATATATATATATATATGTCTTCAGGGAGGCCACACTCATGGAGGCAAGCATTAGAGACTTTCTCAACATCGCCTCATAAGCAATAGTCGCAGGGGTTAAAATCTAGCGAGCTAGCAGCAACTCTTAAACAAGATCTGCACTGTTGTTGACCCATGGGCATGTGCAGAATTCTCGATGAACATCACTTTCTTGGGATCATAGTTCTTCTTAATCCAGGGTAAGAAATTTCTTCTATAATCTTTAAATATTCTGCCGTATTCATCTTCAGGTTCACTTCAATGAAGTAAGGGGGCATGACATTCCCATCCCTGGCAATAACTCCAAACACCATGACAGATGCAGGGTGTTTACGCTGCATGACTGGAGCAACACAAGAAGAGTCATTAGCGATAACTCGAGTTTCCTCGGTTGGAAACTTCGCCTTCCACGAACATTTTCACGTCCACAAAAATACGCAAGGTACCACCCTAGTGTTTCAGGTGATTGAATGGCAAGGGGCTTCTCTCTTTACGAATGCACTTAGATTTCTCTGTAAGAATGTTACAACGTCGTCTGCAACATTACTTTATCCCAAGATTTTTCCGTACTGCATTAGAAATGGTCATTTTGTTCACATTCCGCTTTTTCCGGATGTTCAGCCATTGGCTGTGATGGATTTGATGCCATGAACCGTTTCAAGCCACCGGTAAACCTTCTGGTAAGAATTGCATCATTTCTCCAAGTGTGAGCCTTCCTTTGGATATCTTCATCTTCCCTTAAGTTTGCTAAAATACGACAAAAGTTTTAGGATTATAGCCAGTGCCTCTGATCATGTCAGACATCTTTTTACCGTCGCAGATCAATTCAACAATAACCATTCCTATATATTAATTTATTTTTATTTCGGACTATTATTCTCATCTTTATTAGTTGTTGTTTTTCATTTTTTATTGGTTTGTTTTATTCACAACGTTTCGGCCAACTATTCCTCTGGCATTCGTCAGGTGGTAACCGCGACGGATAGGAACTTCGAATCTCCTAACTGCATTCTCAGCCTTCACTGCCATCCGTAGTTGTTGTCGTCTCACCACATTTTGGCCAAGTAAACTTCTGCCACGCTTTGGGTGGGATTGAAACCGCTATCTTCAGACAATGTTCATCTGGAAGTGTAAAGATGCAACGTCTCTATCAACTGCGCCACGGGGCCCAAAGAGCGATCAAGGTTGGATTATTTGATCTTATAAATCCACGTTTATTTATTATCTGATCTTTCATAGTCGGGTCCGTACCGATTGGTATATATATTATTCCTTAATTGGAATTCATTTTTGAGATGAGCATTATATATATTAATTTATTTTTATTTCGGACTATTATTCTCATCTTTATTAGTTGTTGTTTTAACCATTTCATAGTAAAATTCTACACTGGAACTTATTGTTTAGCATTTTTAGCTAATTAATCTAGATTATCACACACTAAAGTTCACATTGATAATGCCACTTTAAAAAACCTAAATTGTGGATTAGAATTACTGCTATTTTATCGGTTACAATCTGTGTATGTATATATATATATATATATATATATGTGTGTGTGTGTGTGTGTGTGTGTGTGTGTGTGTGTGTGTGTGTGTGTGTGACTATCAACGCGATGGTTCTTGGTTTAATCCTCGGCTTGAGAGATGTGCTTGTCTAGCGGCACTGATGAGTTGTGATACAACGAAACAGGACTGTATGTCGATGACTACAAATATATATATATATATATATATATATATATATATATATATATATATATATACATTCCATTTAAGCCAGTCAAAACAGTAGACTCTCACAATGTATTATAAACTAAGTCACTGCGGGAAGGTATGTGAAGTATCAGTGGGTCCCCAACAAGTGCAAGCAATCAACTGATTTAATTGGAACATGGACACTTTCGCCGATTTCTATTACAATAAAAAAAATGGTCTGGAACATTGATTGATGCTCATTCAGTCGTGAGCTTCCTATATATATATATATATATATATATATATATATATATATATATATATATATATATATATATATGATTATTTTTTTACTATGATAATTAAATACCTACAGACACTAGTGTTTCATCCTTTCGGGATTCTTCAGTGCAGGGTGTCACGATTAACACCAGCCGAACGATTCGAACCCCGCAACATGTGACATCTCTGGCTCGATTACGATTATATATATATATATATATATATATATATATATATATATATATATATATATATATATATATATCCGCTGACCTATTCGGGCGAATTAAAAATAGAACGACCGAGTAAGTACGAATTTACGGCCTAATTTACGGCCTAATTTACGACAAAATTCAATATTTCAAAAAGATTATTATGTAATTAACGACCCACTTTTTTTAGGTTAGCAGTCGTCTGTTACATAAGTATATGCGTTAGTTAAATATTCTTGGGGTAACATCTGAAGAATATTCTCGTCATAAAAATGCCACAAATCCCGATTGCCAGTTTCTTTCTGTAGAAAAAAAAGATTTCATCTTTTTTCAAACCTGAAATAACAAAAGTATGAAATTATGAAAACGTTTAGAATCCGCATGACATTCTTGTTGCCTTCTTTTGTTGTTCATTAAAATTGGCCACCATTTTGTTATGGAAACATAAGGAATGTAATTCAACTAACCGAAGGTATTTGTAGATAAGTTAGGAACAATAAAGCGTTTTATTGCTCATTTGGCTCGTTCTCTGTTTGCAGACTCTGTTTTGTTTTACGGTATATCATCTCTTTTCGAGTTATTTAATGTTATTTTTTTTAGCGTTTTCTCATGGTTCAAGGTCTTTATAGATTCAAATAACACATTGAGCCTCAGTCACCATTTTCCACCATTTTTTTGAGGTAATTATTACGAGTTATTAGCGGGATTGGAATTGAAATATTGATCGTTGTGAATAGATTGGTGTGGGTTTCATACGCTGGGTCTTGATCTCGAGATTAGGTTAAAAAATACTCTTTTTGAAAAAATTCTTTATGCCTGAGAAATTTTTTATATAACGCCAATGTAACGCTTTCAGATATATAATATTGAACAAGGGTTATTACAAGAGTAAGTCCTCCTAATTTTTATCTAAATAACAAAAATGTTGCAGAGTTACGAAGACGGGTGTGATACAAATAAAATGAGCGACCTTTTGTGCTCCAGAATTTAATTTTTTACATAGTCACAACCATTCTCAATGCACATTTGGCAGCCTCTTTTGATCCTTCGGTCGTAAAAGTTCGCAGCGCGCTTTGTCACCCGCATCTCTGTCGCCACTCTAAAATCGACGAACCCATCTCTCAACTGTGCTGTACCTCGAGAAACATCCAACAGGCGACGTTTTTTTTCTGCATGGAGAAATTCAACAACACATCCATGCTTCTGACCTACGTCGATGACAGGGGTTGCTTTCTTAGAACCTCACACTGCAACAGAGAAATGAAACTTTCAGGTTATCAATTCATAAGTCTAGTCACCATAACAACGCAATTTGCGATATCCGCTGACCTATTCGGGCGAATTAAAAATAGAACGACCGAGTAAGTACGAATTTACGGCCTAATAATGTTGCGGAAGATTTATACTGTAATTTCCGTTTATTTATTAAAAAATAATAAATTGCTTTTAATTAATCATTTTCACTTGATCGTTTACATACAGGATATATGGGTTTTCAGCGTTAAATCAACTAAAAAGCTTCATATGTAGTTTAATACATAAAACAAACCAATTTTTGCAGAAAAATAAAGTGACGTCTATTTTATTACTAGGAAATTACTGTGTATTAAGGCCCGGATACTACTCGAGGATAAGAGTGTTGGATGACGAGTAAGATAACCCTATGATGATCGGTAGTGATGGAAATTGGGAAAAATAAAATTATTTTAAGGAGACAGTTCAACAAGCACGTTTTTACCTTGGACGTGAAATGTATGTTATAGTAAGTTGAGAAGTAGCCTCGTTGTAGTGTGCTTCACAAGCGGACACTTCTATGATAACTGATAAAATAAGATTATTAAAGTTTGAAACGTATCCATGAGGACAATTGTTGTGCAATCTATATGCTTTGCGGGTTGTTTGAAATATTTTTTGTCGTTTAAGTTTAATACGAACGTAGTTTGATAGTTGTGTATTACGAAGTACGATGATTAATTGTTGTTGACTGTCTATAATCGCTCGCACATTTTCGCGTGGTGTGCAGATTTTACAAGTTGGCAAATATATAAATAAACAGATAAAATGATGTTAAATAAATCTGACTCAAAAAACTATTAAATTCCGACATGTGTTTGGAAAAAAATATATTCGTCATCTGATATTTCGCTCATGTCACAAAAGAAAAATATCTCTGATTTCTACGAAAGGACGGTTGAATGAGTGAGTGGTGTTTGTATGAAAAAAAAAATGAATAATGGAGTCAGTGAACTAACAGAGACTCTATGAGGAGCGAGGACGGTGGGGCTTCAGGTGAACATGCCAACGTCTGGAGATAAAACACTTGGGGGTAGCATAAAAAGGTCTCTTAACAAAGCCATCTGTAAGCGTTCTTATTCTTAAATATTGCTGAAGGAAAAGAAGACAGGAAATACAGAGAAGAAGAAGAAGAAGAAGAAGAAGAAGAAGAAGAAGAAGAAGAAGAAGAAGAAGGCATATTGACTCGATAGAAATGTCTAAAACGTTAAGTGTCGGATCAGCCATTTATTATAGAGAATTTTTTTCTCAAATCTCCAGTTGAAACATCTGCATTCTATCGGATGATGTAGTTCAGTTATGAGAGATAAGGGTCGATACCTTAAAGGTTTCAAACATATATTGGTTTAGCGTGGGTTTCTTTGTCTGTTGTAGAACAGTTAAACCATTTATGATGTTAATTTGTGCTGAACCCCAGTAAATATAATAACTGGTTATTAATTTGAAGAAAATCACAACGCTAACCAACAGCACTAGTGCGAAATTGCTAACAGTTGATTAGATAGGATTTTAACTCAATAAATCGTTTCATAACTTGACATATATAAGGTTAATTACTTATGCCATCATAAGCGTATACGAAAACTGTAAAATGTTATACGAAATATTTTCTTTCTAAAGTTCACTGTATCATCCTTCTTTTGTTTTTACTTGTTTTCAATTGTTTAAGTTATTTTTTGTCAAAACTCTATACCTTTTCTAAACGATTATCAAACAAGATTTTCAAGAGGTATCTTATACATATATATATATATATATATATATATTAGCTTTTACATAAGCAGTAACAAACTAATAAAAGTATACCTTGCCCTACTTCGATATTGAGCACTCTTGTATTAACTTGGTTCAACTTTATTGGTTACTTTACCCCTGGAAAAATATTAACCACGGATTATATATATATATATATATATATATATATATATATATATATATATATATATATATATATATATAGAGAGAGAGAGAGAGAGAGAGAGAGAGAGAGAGAGAGAGCAATAAAAATTACAATAATTTTACCAAGGTAATCAAAATGGTAAACTTAAAATATATTATAAATATTAAAGAGTTAATATTTACAAGTAAAGTAATCTCAACCAGATGTAAAAGCTCAATAAAACCGAAAAGGAAATAGAGCTTATAATATGAACAAATTCATTAATAAAACATGTTAAAAAACATCTTGAAAAAGAGTTAAAAATATATTTAATTTTAAAAAGCAAGCACAAGATAAGTGGATAGTCCTTAATCCGCGGAGTTTCGAAGAAATACTCTCCTTCTCATCAGAGGGCAGGAATGTAAAAGTATTTAATGGAACCACAAGTAAGTCACAGATCTTACTTGGTTAAAAAAAAAAGGGTGAGGTAAGGAGAATAGGAGGTAAAAGAAAAAATGATAAAAAGATTTCACATAAATGGATAGTCCGGTGAAGGGTAAAAAATCCAAGAATGGTAAAATCCAAACACGGTCGAATTAAAAACTTCCAATCCAACAGGTAAGTTCCAAACGAATCGCGTAACTGGAAGATGGTCCAAAATGGTCTAAAAGGCAGAATCCCTTGGAAAAAATCACAAATGCAATGAGTTCAAAATCATTAAAATAAAAGTTCAAATGTGCACAGAAAAAGCACTGGAGAGAATATTTAAAACACGTCTGCCAAGGCCGGAAGAATCAAGTAAATTAAGGTTTTAAAAAAAACAAGAAAAAAAAACGGAAAAACGGTGAAAGTTTAAATTTGAAAAAGGAAGGTAAAAATGACCCAGACAAAAAGCGCGAAAGTTAGCGTCAATAATATATATATATATATATATATATATATATATATATATATATATATATATATATATGTATATGTGTATGTGTGTATATATGTATATATAGTTTTTTTCCAATTTTTTAACTTTTTTTATTTTTCATTTATTTATTTTAATTTTTAATTTATTTATTTTTTATTTTTTTATTGTTTTATTTTATTTTTTATTTACTTATTCACTTTTTTTACTCT
Organism: Euprymna scolopes; assembly: GCF_053919585.1. NCBI lineage: Eukaryota > Metazoa > Mollusca > Cephalopoda > Sepiida > Sepiolidae > Euprymna > Euprymna scolopes. The sequence continues at coordinate 21,707,678 of NC_136488.1, forward strand.
TCTTAATATAATAGACGCTCCATTTCATAAGCATAGACATTTACCTGTTTCACTGACTCGTGTTTCTTAATTTCATTCTGGGACTTTCACGTGCGTATTTAAATTGACCTAATTATTAACGCTAACTTTCGCGCTTTTTTTCTGGGTCATTTTAACCTCGCTTTTTCAAATTTAAACTTTCACCGTTTTTCTGTGTTTTTTTTTTGTTTGTTTGTTTTTTTTTAACCTTAATTTACTTGATTCTTCCGGCCTTGGTAGACGTGTTTTAAATATTCTCTCCAGTGCTTTTTCTGTACACATTTGAACTTTTCTTTTAATGATTTTAAACTCACTGCATTTGTGATTTTTTCCAAGGAATCCTGCCTTTTGGATCATTTTGGACTATCTTCCAGTTACGTGATTCCTTTGGAACTTACCTGTTGGATTGGAAGTTTTTAATTCGACTGTGTTTGGATTTTACCATTCTTAGATTTTTTACTCTTCACCGGACTATCCATTTATGTGAAATCTTTTTATCATTTTTTCTTTTACCTCCTATTCTCCTTACCTCACCCTTTTTTTTAACCAAGTAAGATCTGTGACTTACTTGTGGTTTCATTAAATACTTTTACATGCAAAATCCGATCCCGCATTTTGTTAATTCCTGCCCTCTGATGAGAAAGAGAGTATTTCTTCGAAACTCCGCGGATTAAGGACTATCCACTTATCTTGTGCTTCCTTTTTAAAATTAAATATGTTTTTAACTCTTTTTCAAGATGTTTTTTAACATGTTTTATTAATCATTTGTTCATATATATATATATATATATATATATATATATATATATATATATATATATATATATATATATATATATAGGCATTTTTTTCTCCTACCATATTACATTAAATAAAATGTTCTGAAATGTTTGTAAAATCATTAAAATAATAAACCAATGGAGAAAAACACTTATATCAATTGTTCAAAACCAGTTAGATTAATCTATCCCTTACGATAAATCCAGAAAGATTGGAAAGTACTCGGACTTATGATGAATATGGCGATTACATCAGCCAGTTCCTATCAGAAGTGAAGGACGTTATTCGGAAGTTGCAAAGAATAATGAATAGAATTATTTAATTAATTATATATATATATATATATATATATATATATATATATATATATATATATATATATATAATATAAAGCTGAATGTCTGTGTGTGTATGTGTGTGTCTGGTCACGAATAGGCTCCTATATGGTTGACTATTTAAAAAAAACTGATTGCATATAATGATAGAAGATGGATGGAGACACAGGAATGGGTATGTTTGATCTGGCAGAATAGTTGTTCATTAAAATTGTGGGGTCTGCGTTCGCGCCTTGTCCACAAGTATGGAAATAAAAAATTTAAAAATTAAAAAGAAAAAACGTGTACACATATTTTTGATATAGATGTACATAAGAATACTTTGATAAGTATGTTTTAACTTAAATAGGGATGGTATAATAAAATTTTGCGGTCTGCGTTCACGCCTGGCCTCCATAGAATGTAAATAGGCACAAACTTTAATAAAGACATTTCATATCTATCTGTGTAAGTATACTTTGATAATTATGTTTCAGTTTGAAGAAATATGGTATAATAAAATTATGGGGTGTTCGTTCGCACCTGACCTCCATAGAATGGATATATGTCACAAAGTTTAACAAGGTTTTTTAATATAGATCCACAGAATATTGTGATGTGTTTCAGTGTGAACAGGTATGGTATAATAAATTATGGGATTTATCTATTTTATTTTTACTTTCATCATATTTTGCTTTGGTTTTGATACCCCTAAATTCAATCCAAATTTACAACCCTTCCTTTTCATAACCTATCATACTTTAATAAATTAGAGTCCATTTTCTGTAGGCTGTTCTTGAACCCAGTCAACGACTGATGCTTTTGGTAGTATATATATATATATATATATATATATATATAACTACTTAATTTACTCACATGAAATTAATATACGAAAATATACCCTGAAGCCTGAAGAGTCCTAGAGTGGATGAAACGCGGAATATTCAGTGTAGCTTAATCGCCATATATATTTTGTAAATTACTAACTAGCTCTACCTATGTATTGAGCACTTTTGAAGTAAATACTTAAAGTTTGCGCATAAATTTATACTTTCGTATATTAATTTTATGTGAGTAAATTAAGTAGTTATATATATATATATATATATATATATATATTACGATTTTAATACTATGGGTTTATATAAACATGCGCGATAACTAAAACTCTTCGTATAAGCCTGCGAACTCTTACGAGGATGACACATTGAAATCAATTACAAAGTGTGAATTTGCAAACCATTTACGTTGAATATTATTATTATTACTATTATTATTATTATTATTGGCTCACATGGAGCTTTCACACATTAATTAAGTCAACAAACGATCTGATTGGAGACCTCTGGTGTTCTCTAGAAGCTTAGTGACAACAAGTCTCCCCAGACGTCCAGGTCTCTCCTCCTCCGATAGCATTTGCAAATAAACTTGCATCATCGCAACAGCCCCTTAGCATTGATTTCTCGCTGGCAGTGGCCATTGGTTTATACTGGAATTTGAGTGCCTCCCCAAGATCCCAGTTCTCTTCACACTTGTCCAGCGGAGGTCTGACCAGTGCTCCCTCCTCGGTCTTTCTATTCTCCTTGACCCTTCTCGGCTCTTTGGTATCACTTTTCTATTAGGGTGAAACAATGGAGGGGATGCATGATGGGGGTGTAGAACATGTAGTTCTGTAGCTTCGGTGTTCTTCATTTCCCTGTAACGCTTCTTCGTTATATTGTCTTGTATTATTATCCTTTTTTTTTTAAGGTTTTCCTTAATATTTCAGCCGTTTTTATTATCGTTAGGCGTTGTATTTTTGCAGCTATTCCTCTGATTCCAATTTCTGCCATTCTTTTTTCCAGGTTTTTCGGAATTGTTCCTAGTGCCCCTACTATTATAGCTATTATTTTGATTTTCTTCATCATCCAAATCGCTTTTAACTCTCTGGCTAGTTCTGTGTATTTGCTTCGTTTCTCCTTTTCTTTCAGACTCACCCTATGGTCAGCTGGGACAGCAAAGTCTACGATTTGACAGGATTTTTCTTTCTTGTTAATTATTACGACATCTGGTCTTCTTGCTTGGATGGGTTTGTTCGTTTGTATGTCCATGTCCCATAGGATTTTGTGGTTCTCGTTTTCGAGTGCTGTTCCGGGCTTATGCTTGTACAATTTATCTGTACGCTCGAAATTCAGCCGTTAGCACAATTCCCAGTGCACCGCCCTCTCCACTTGGTCATGCCTGTTTTTGTATTCCTTTTGGGTCAGTTTGCTGCATTCACTTACTATATGGTTTATGATTTCGTCTCTTTGTCCACAAAGTCTGCATTTTCTGTTTTCTTGTGTTTTATCGATCCTTGCTTTGATATGGTTGGTTCTTATCGAGTTATCTTGTGCTGCAGTTATTAGAGATTCAGTTTCTCGGTTTATATGTCCTTTTCGCATCCATGTCCAGGTGTTTTCGTTATTCTCATCTTTTGTCATTCTTATGAATCTTCCGTGGAGTTGTTTCTCTTCCCATTACTCTTCTCTCGTTTTGTCTCTTTTTTCTGTTTTGTTGATTTTCTCTATGTCTCTCGTTGCCATAATTATCCTTATTATTATTATTATTATTATTATTATTATTATTATTATTATTATTATTATTATTATTATTATTATTATTATTATCGGCTCACAAGGAGCTTTCACACAGGTCATCAAAGATCTCCCAGTGAAAATCTGTGGTGTTCACTGGAAGCTGGGCGACAACAAGTCCCACCAGGTTTTCAAGCACTCCACCTCCTTCGATAATATTTGCATATAAATTTTCGTTATCGCAACAGCCTCTTACCATTGATTTCTTGCTGGTAGCGGCTATTGGTATCCACTGGAATTTAAGTGGCAATAAGCCTCCCCAAGGTCCCAGTTCTCTTCGCGCTTGTCCAGCGGAGGTGTGGTCAGCGCTCTCTCCTTGGTCTCTCCATCCTTCTTACCCCTTCTCGGCTATTTGGTATCACACTTTTGAAGGGGTGGCGGTGATGGAGTAATGGAAAGGGATGGGTGACGGGGCAGAGAACTTGTAGATATGCAGCTTCAATGTTCTTGGTTCCCTGTAACGCTTCTTCATGTTTTACCTCTGCAACAATTTGTCTGACCCACGTATGTGGTTCATGTGTATTAATCTCTGTATTCAAGGGTTTTCCTTAATATTTCAGCTGTTTTTATTATCGTCATTCGTTGTATCTTTGTAGCCATTCCTCTGATTCCAATTTCTCTCATTCTTTTTTAAAAGCTTTTCGGAATTGTTCCTAGTGCTCCTACTATTATAGGTATTATTTTGATTTTCTTCATCATCTAACTTATTGCTCTCTGGCTAGCATTGTGCATTTGCTCCGTTTCTGCTTTTCTTTGATTCTCACCCTCTGGGCAGCTGGGATATCAAAGTCTACGATTTGACAGGACTTTTCTTTCTTGTTAATTATCACGACATCCGGTCTTCTTGCTTGGATAGGCTTATCCGTTTGTATGCCTATGTCCCATAGGATTTTGTGATTCTCTTTTTAAAATACTGTTGCGGGCTTATGCTTGTGCCATTTGTCTGTGCGTTCGAGATGCAGTTGTTTGTATAATTCCCAGTGTACTGTCTTCACCACTTGGTCGTGCCTGTTTTTGTATTCCTTTTGGGATAGTTTGCTGCATTCGCGTACTATATGGGTTATCGTTTTGTCTCTTTGTCCACAGAGTCTGCACTTGCTGTTTTCTTGTGTTTGTTGATCTTTGCTTTTATGTTGTTGGTTCTGATCGAGTTATCTTGTGCTACAGTTATTAGGGATTCAGTTTCCCGGTTAACGTGTCCCTTTTTTTTTTTTTTATCCATATCCAGGTGTTATTCTCATCTTTTGTCATTCTTATGAATCGTCTGTGGAGTTGTTTCTCCTCCCACTTTTCTTTTCTCGTCTTATCCTTTGTCTCTCTGTTTTCTGTTTTGTTGATTTTTTCAGTGTCTCTCGCTGCCATAATTATCCTTTCAGTGCTTTGCATTATATATTTTTCTAGTTCTTTTTTCGGTGTCTTCTATACAAACCAGTCATTTTCCGTCGTCTTTTCTTTTCACGTAGTGTTGGTCAACATCTTTCTTTTGAGTGTAGTGCATTGTGCATGGTCATTAATTTCCTAGTTTTCTTGTCGAGCCGTCTCATTTCTTCTTTCGTCCACCCTATGAACGGTCCAGAGTATCTTACTAGTGATACTGCCCATTATTATTATTATTATTATTATTATTATTATTATTATTATTATTATTATTATTATTATTATTATTATTATCGTTGTTGTTGTTGTTGTTTATTATAATGTTTTTATT